>NC_064640.1:637330561-637637598 GCF_023864345.2 Schistocerca serialis cubense
GCCACAAGGAAATATCACCATATCTGTATTGCGCAGAAAGGTACAGCATTTGTAAGGGAAAAATAGGTCAGCTATGGAAACTGTTAGTACGACTGATGGATGTGTTTACTCCTAGTGGACCATTATCAGCGACATCCATGATACAGCATAAGATCCCAATCAGGGATAATCCTTTTGTCCACAAGAAACCAAGAAATATCTCTGCAGTTATAATTGACTCTGGAGACATTCATCAATCAACAGTTGAAGGATGGAGTAAAAGTCCAAGGAAAGCGTTTGTTGTCATTGTGCCAAATAAATGACCAGATGAGATGTAGAAATACAAGTTTTGTTGCAGTTACCGATATCTGAATACAAGAATGGTGATGAATGCACATCTGAGACTGAATGTAACAGAAACAGAGAAACTAGGTCAATATAATACTTATCCACTACAGATTTAAAGAGTGGCGTTCACCAGTTGGAGTCAGGTAGGCCGAAGACTGTATTTACCGTTTGACAGGGACACTACCAATACTAAGAGCTGTCACTGAGACTTAAGAACTTGCCAGGGATGTTCCAGATGTCATTAGATGGAGTCAAAAGGGGATTAAAACCACATTAGTGTATTATCCATTTAGACCATATTGCTGTTTCTAAAGATCTAGAGGAGGATGCACAACGACTAGAAGTGTTTAAGACGTTGCATTTGGAATTCTTAACGCTAAGTACGGAAAGCATCACTTTGTGTCCACACAAGTAAACCATCTTGGTCATGTGATTAGCCAAGATGGTATGCACTGTCAATGATTTCTTCCTGCTTCAGAATGTGAAACAACTTGTCAGTTTGAGGTCAATGTCATTGTCGTTGTAAATTTGTCAAATAGTTTGTTACAGTTGCTAGAACATTAACCAATTTGTTAAAAAAAGGATGTAACATTTCAGTGGACAACCAGTTACCAAACCACATTCGAGATATTGAAAGATGTTCTAACAACTAGCCCAGTATTAATATTCCAGAATTATGATAAAGCGATTCTCCTTTTCTGTGATCCAAGAAACCAAGTGAATTCCAATTAATAATGGACCATGCAGCATTCAAATGGTTATTAAGGTTGACAGATCATCCGTGTAGATCAACTCCTTCGGCACTGAGGTATAGTGAATTCGATTACAAGGTATTGCATAAACCAGGCAGGAAGCATAGCAATGCCAATGGCTTAAGTAGAATGGTTGGGGTCATATGAGCATTTGACAGAAGCCTTTCAGAGTGGCAAGAGGCGCAAACTGCAAACACACACTGCCAGTTATTTAGGAGACAATCGCAGGTCGCTATGCACGATGGGCTATTGTGTAGGATGATGAATTTTGGGCAGTGCATTGTGGTACCTGCAGGTCTGAGGCACAAAGGGCTGAAGGAAGTGCACAATCATGTACTAGCAGATCACGAATGACAGTGACAGAGGACTAATGATCTTTGAATAGCTGAACAATACTGGTGGAGGATGAGGAGATAGTATGTTGATCAGCATGTGAGAAGTTGCTTACCATGTCCAGTTGTCATAAATGACTACCACTGCTAAGATGACGAGAGGTATCAGAGACATTTCAAATGGTGCGAATAGACATTTTGGATCTATTCAACCTAACACCAGAAGGGTAACCACTGTGTGTCAACCTTCATAGACAACTTTTCGCATTACATTCTGATGACTGTAATGCTATAACAAGCGAGTACAGAGGCATGGACAATGGTAAACAACTGATTATTATAGTTTGGCGTTCCCAAAACAATAATTACAGATCAAAGCATCAGCTTCATGTCTAAGCTGATGAAACAGCTGCATCAGCTATTGCGAATCTGGAAGCTAAGGACTAGTCCCTCCACCCTCAATCAAATGGAAGAGCAGAACTTGTTCAACAATATATCGGTAGAGACTTACGTTATTATGAAAGCAGCCATCATTATGATTGGGATGATTACCTGCGCTACGCCATAGCTGCTTACAATTCTAAAGTAGATGACACATTGGGCTACTGCCATATGAGGTGGCATGTGGGAGAAAGATGCCATTGTCTTTCGAAGTGATTAAGTCTAAAGTTGGTAACATGGGGAGTCAGTGAAGTCTGCAAAAAGTGTGGAGTGAGTGCAAATTCGTAAAGGAAGTGAGGAAGAATCTGTTCGACCATCAAGAACAGATGGGATGACATTTTGTTAAGCGACCTGAGCGTTAATTTGGTCAGTGGGTTTATGCTGGTGAATCCCTAATCACCAAAGGTCTAAACGAAAGAATTCCTTACATGGTATCAAGAACCGTATTAGGACATAGAAATGACAACACCTGGGTGTGTGAAATCACAATTACCTACAAGAACTTCCACTGTTTATTTAGGGCACAATAAGACTTTTAAGGGTATTGTAGACATTTTACCACAAATGAATGTCGTTTCCTGCAGGTGAAATTAAAACTTGGAAGACAAGGAATTCAGTGAGAACTGATGAGCAGAATAAGAGCTGAAACGTCCCCTTAGAAAAATTATACATGACTGTGCTTAAACTGACACACAATATTTTTTAGCGCAAAGCAATCTGACTTTCAATAATCCCTACAAGAGAATGACCCTGACTAAATTAACCTATACGTTTCACAAATCACTTACCTCACAGAAATCTTCGTTACTCGACCTACTGCAATACACCGAGGGCCACTACTGCCAGCTAAATAAAAGATTCAAACTACTGAAGGCACTAACTACTGATAGGCACTGTTAGCAAAATAAAGTTTTTGATAGAGAACAATGTATTTACCTTTATAGTGTTCAAAAGTCATAATATATATATCAGTCCATGATATCCAATATTAAAAATTTACTCTTTCTGATGAACACACGTCCAGATCATCCGCTCTCAAAATTCCGCCATCTCTCTCCCCACATTCACCACTGTTGGCGGCTCACCTCCAACTGCGCAACGCTACGCGCTGTTAACAGCCAACTGCCCAACACTACAAAAGCCAACAACAATGCAAACCAGCCACAGACTGCACAGAGCACAGCCAGTTATTTTCATACAGAGCGCTACGTGGCGTTACCAATAAAAAAACCTATACAGCCTACTTACAGAGCAGAGTGCCTTACACACTCAAATCACATCAGTAGATATCGAACTGTGTGAGACATAAAAACAGTTTCGTGGTAAAGTATGTGTTAATTGTGTCATGGTCTTATCATAGTGGAGTTGTTGTAACTTGAGGAATTGCGTTGCGTTGTTATGAAGTTTTTTGATAGTTTGTAAGTGAAAGGGAGTTTGCTATGGTAGTACAGTCCTTGAGGTTGTCATTAATCATGTGCGACCAGCCTTGGGTGAGGGTGAGGGGGAGGGAAAATGATACGAATTCGTTTCCCCCAGATGGCGCACCACCCAGAACGTCGTCGATGGGTACGATAATTCTCATACGGTATCTCTTTGGGGGAGAAGTCGTAGATGCACATGAACGACTAGAAGTGCTTTTTTCAGGCAAGATGTCGTGTTAACCACCCACCGATGGACGTTAGGCTAACCTATAGTATATGGCAAGTTAGAAACGAGACAAAGGTTGCAGGGACATACGCTTGACTGCGTCTAGAATCTGAGAGTAAAGGACTATTAAGCGAAATACAGTGAGAGTATTACACGTTCCAACTCTCGTATGGGCGATTAACAGATCTGCGCCAACTGATGGATTTAGCACCACAGACATTGTGACGGAAGAGGAGATGGTTAAATGGTTCAAATGTGTCTGAGCACTATGGGACTTAACGTCTGAGGTCATCAGTCCCCTAGAACTTAGAACAACTTAAACCTATCTAACCTAAAGACATCACACACATCCATGCCCAAGGCAGGATTCGAACCTGCGACCATAGCGGTCGCGCGATTCCAGACTGAAGCGCCTAGAACCTCTCGGCCACAAAAGGCCGGCGGAGATGGATAGATGCAGGGTGAAAGTTGTTGAAGACATTGTTTGGTACAGAAGATAGTGACGACATGCAGGCATTAAATAACGCATTGTGATGGGTGCAGCAAGTAGAGCAGGGTCAGCAACGGCGTGTCAAACAGCATGCCAACACAATGTCCGGGTCACGTTTGGGCCGAGGCTCGGCCCGTCTCGTCTTTGGTCGGTACTTCTCGGAAGTACTCAACAAAGCGCGACATCTCATTTAGCAATGGTGTGAGGCATTTTTAGGTCAGCACAAGTTTCTTTTGTTCAGCACAATCATTGTCAGCGCTGTTAATCTTCGCAGTTTGTTCTGGCATAAAAGAAATTCATAGCTATCGTGGCTGTTTGCACAAAAAGAGGCAGTCTAGTGATTTATCTTTACAGTCCTTTAAAAATGAATAGCAGTGACAGAAGAGAAGGATATATCTTTCATGTAATATACAGACCCATAATCGATGGGTATTGCAAATTTGCTATGAAACGAAATTACAATAACACACACAAAACATTTAAAGATTTAGTTTATGGCGAAAGAGCAAAGAATTACAATGGTCAGAAGGCGGGAGTCACTGTTCCACTCATCAAGAAGGACTTTGCACTGAATTTACAGGCATGTAGCACGTGAAGCAATTGGTGGTATGATTAGAAAACCATACGCATTATTGCACTCTCAGTTGCAACAGTTTTTAGTGCAACTGAACAAAGGGTAAGGAGTCTTTTTATATTACTGTAAAATACGTTTGTTAGGTCATGGGACATCTCTGGAACGATTTTTCGATTTATAACCCGCTACTGTTGAATTTATGAAGGAAAAGGGGAGCAGGAACAAACGACAAACTTTCGAGTATCTGGAATTGATTGCACACCTCTCAAATGGGCTTACGGCACACTAGCCACAATAGCACATAGCAGGGTGAGGAACAACTTATTTCTGATTTGATGTGGATGCATTTAAAAAGAAAATCGCGTTGGGGAAAGACAAAGTCTGACAAACACGGCCCATTTCCGCAAAGCTCACTGGTGCTAAAGAAATTAGATGTTGAAGAAGTGATTGTGGCCCTGAAAGAACTATAATTATAATTTTCTAAATGTTTTGAGGGCACTATCAATCTTACATATGTTTTCGAGCTGTTGTAGAGACCGTTTGCCGCTTCAGTTGAAAACGTCCCCATGGACATGCAGAGGGAACTGATTGAAATACAATGTAATTCCCCTTTACACGACAAATACACTCCTGGAAATGGAAAAAAGAACACATTGACACCGGTGTGTCAGACCCACTATACTTGCTCCAGACACTGCGAGAGGGCTGTACAAGCAATGATCACACGCACGGCACAGCGGACACACCAGGAACCGTGGTGTTGGCCGTCGAATGGCGCTAGCTGCGCAGCATTTGTGCACCGCCGCTGTCAGTGTCAGCCAGTTTGCCGTGGAATACGGAGCTCCATCGCAGTCTTTAACACTGGTAGCATGCCGTGACATCGTGGACGTGAACCGTATGTGCAGTTGACGGACTTTGAGCGAGGGCGTATAGTGGGCATGCGGGAGGCCGGGTGGACGTACCGCCGAATTGCTCAACACGTGGGGCGTGAGGTCTCCACAGTACATCGATGTTGTCGCCAGTGGTCGGCGGAAGGTGCACGTGCCCGTCGACCTGGGACCGGACCGCAGCGACGCACGGATGCACGCCAAGACCGTAGGATCCTACGCAGTGCCGTAGGGGACTGCACCGCCACTTCCCAGCAAATTAGGGACACTGTTGCTCCTGGGGTATCGGCGAGGACCATTCGCAACCGTCTCCATGAAGCTGGGCTACGGTCCCGCACACCGTTAGGCCGTCTTCCGCTCACGCCCCAACATCGTGCAGCCCGCCTCCAGTGGTGTCGCGACAGGCGTGAATGGAGGGACGAATGGAGACTGTGTCGTCTTCAGCGATGAGAGTCGCTTCTGCCTTGGTGCCAATGATGGTCGTATGCGTGTTTGGCGCCGTGCAGGTGAGCACCACAATCAGGACTGCATACGACCGAGGCACACAGGGCCAACACCCGGCATCATGGTGTGGAGAGCGATCTCCTACACTGGCCGTACACCACTGGTGATTGTCGAGGGGACACTGAATAGTGCGCGGTACATCCAAACCGTCATCGAACCCATCGTTCTACCATTCCTAGACCGGCAAGGGAACTTGCTGTTCCAACAGGACAATGCACGTCCGCATGTATCCCGTGCCACCCAACGTGCTCTAGAAGGTGTAAGTCAACTACCCTGGCCAGCAAGATCTCCGGATCTGTCCCCCATTGAGCATGTTTGGGACTGGATGAAGCGTCGTCTCACGCGGTCTGCACGTCCAGCACGAACGCTGGTCCAACTGAGGCGCCAGGTGGAAATGGCATGGCAAGCCGTTCCACAGGACTACATCCAGCATCTCTACGATCGTCTCCATGGGAGAATAGCAGCCTGCATTGCTGCGAAAGGTGGATATACACTGTACTAGTGCCGACATTGTGCATGCTCTGTTGCCTGTGTCTATGTGCCTGTGGTTCTGTCAGTGTGATCATGTGATGTATCTGACCCCAGGAATGTGTCAATAAAGTTTCCCCTTCCTGGGACAATGAATTCACGGTGTTCTTATTTCAATTTCCAGGAGTGTACTTTCAATTTAAAACTGCTCAGGAGCTGTCAGATCTTTTCCTCTGTAAAAGTGTTTCCAAGTCTGCATAATGAGGATGGAAACGTGATAAAATATTTCATAAACATGTCAAACATCTTTTTTCGATTATCAAACTAAATAAGTCACGATGACGTGGCAACCTGAGTGCTAAAATCTGTGAAATTACCTGTGTGTGTATGCCCACATTTTGTATCAGATAAAAATTGAAGACGGGAACTAAAAAAGGCTCTTTAAAGCTTTTTAAAAAATGAGATCTACATGCTATGCCCAATAGCGTATAAAAGGCACAAACTGACACAAATGGGAAATCAGGACCAAATACAGTCAGCAGAAGAAAGTACTGTGCAAGCGATTTGGAGAAAGATGAAAAATGGAGTGAAGGAGTACATAAAATCATGTACAAATGTATTCCTGCAACGGCTCGTCCAGCACAGGTGATAAGTCTCGTTAGTGATCGCCAACCTACACCATAACTGGACAGAATATTTAGTCTTGAGTTACCAAATATATTTTTCTAGACGATTTAAAGCACATGATACAATAATCAAGAGAAAAAATTTATCATCGGTAACGTGAATGACTTGTTAGATTTGAAGAAATTGAGTCTTGAGAGGGTATCACTATTTTGAGAAAAGGTGTAAGAGTATAGGCCATTAGTAAAATCTAACTACCTGCCCTGAATGTTAAAAGCCACATCTGTGAAGATAAGAAAAAATGTTGAAATGTGTGTGAAATCATATGGGACTTAACTGCTGCTAAGGTCATCAGTCCGTAAGCTTACACCCTACTTAACCTAAATTATCCTAGGGACAAACACACACACCCATGCCCTAGGGAGGACTCGAACCTCCGCCGGGATCAGCCGAGCAGAGATAAGAAATATTTGACTGAAATGATTCCTTACCTGACAAATAATGACCACATACACTTTAAAAAAATCAGAATGAACTTTTAGTGCATAAACTAAAACAGTTTTATTTCGTTCGTTTGTCCTCTTCACTATCTTTTTGCTGAGTATTGTACTATGGCACTTAAAACTTTTTAAAGCATTTCCACCTTCAGTAAGTTTTTCATGCTATTACAATATAATATTTGTATCGTTCTTTGGCAATTAGAACCATATTACGTTTAATTTTCAAATGAAACATACTGATAGGGTGATTGTGACCATTAATTACCTAGTATACTTAAAACTCATTTTCCTCATATTCATGATTTTCTCACTTAGGGCCATTTTTATTTCAAGTCTTCATCATGCCAAAAATAAATACTGAAAATCTGCTTTTTGTGATTTATGCTGTCGAGAAACATGAAACATTAAACCAGGTCGTATGTAATACGACAGTACTGTCATTTAAACCTGGCACGTTTGCAGTTTCCTCCTCTTCCCCCTTGTCAGTCAGACAGCATGTCGTAGTGGTGGGGGAAATGTGCAGCCACGTGAGAGGCAGGAGCCTTTCTCGCTTGTGGAATTTTTGGCTGTCCCTGGAGTAGCAGATAGCAACAAGACAACTGTGGAGCAACATACCGCACAGATGAGCATCTAGAGCGTGATGTATTGAATAACATCAGGACTGAACGAGAATTAACTGCGGAATTGACAAGATACATGAAGACGATAGTGGGAACAATTAATTGGCGTTTAGACTTGGTGCATACACTAATGAACTTGCTGGATGATAAATTGACTGTAGCATAACTACTATGGTCCCAGGCAGACAGCCAAGGTGGAGGCGACAGGATTTCAGGTGGCGAAACACACTGCGGCATACGGACACTGACGTACTTCGTTGCTACTTCCATGACAATTCCCAGCTGGCCTTCGGAAGATACAGCCAGAGTTAACGGCAGAACTGCAGCACGTACTAGAACCAATGGAACAGAGTTTCTCAGTGTTTTATCGTATGGCAACAGTCGAGATTAATACCGGTACAGCTAGGCTTCATGTATTGGTACGGTTCCCAATTACAAATGTGGATTCACATTACAAGCGTTTCGCGATCCACCACTGTCTGGTGAAGTGAAAAACCGTGGGCAAATTTGTACAGGTGGACACTCAGGAGATGTTGCTAATCTCCCAGGACAGGGGTAACTATGCACTGATGTCATCGGACGAACTCCGTTTGTACCAGAGATAATTACAATATGCTCAATCAGGATGGTTCAGACCGACACATGAGCATGTTAAGTGAAGTTATTTCTATATAAAGCAGACGTGGCAGGATGCCAGTTGGATCTTCTGACCTGACACCAGCAATTTCAAAGGATGGGTATTCATTATGTTAACTTCGCATTTGCTCCTTAGATAGCGATAGTGAACTGTTGTTGGTTTGGAATTACAAAATAGTTGAATATTAGTCAATAGTACGACCTGTGATATATGGGGAACGACATTTTATCTCGCAGCTACCATCATTAGAAGAACCATAATAAATCTGACACAACCCTCGTTGTATTGGCCAGAAAAACCGTTAGACCTATTTTCAGCATAGGGTCTGAGTTTTTTGAATGGCACTCTAAAACTAGACCTGCTTCATCCATTGGATGAGCTTGCAGCTTCATAAGTCGAATTACCGCTGACCAAATGTTCCAGTATGTATGGCAGTCTCTCAATAAATAATGTAATAACCTTATGACCATGAATTCGTCGATTTCTGATACGATAGTAGTTCTGGTTTTGCTTTGAGTAATGCATCCGCCTCAGGAGAAAAATCGCACACCTTCGTGAACTCCCAGTGCACCAGTTACCAGTGGATTGGGTTACCTGTTGCAAGTAAGAAGCAACCTGATAAATGAGAAGAAATGGTGAGCATGAGAAAGAACTGAGCAGAACTATTTAGTGTAAAATGATTGCAAGGGAATTTAACAAGAAAGGAGAATTTGGTGACGTAACTCTACTAGCTTGTAAATTATGATAAAATCGAAACATGTTCCTATGAAGAGGCAAGAAAACTTCAGTAGACTAATTATTGTAAGTCCTATTTGAAATTAAGAAACACCCAATGAACACTGTGGTTCAAGCAGAGCTAGCGTAAAGGAAACAACTGAATGTACAGTATACAATTGTCGACATGCAAAATATACATCTATACATTCAGGATTACCGTAAGGTGGAACTGGTGGGCCAGATCTCCAGAAGGAGGGATTCATGTTGCACCACATTTAATTTACTGGCCATGGCTGAGTAAAATTGAGCCACCTCCCATGACTAATGCAAAAGCAGGTCACTTCTGCCGGGCCAGACGAAGTCCCATTAGGAGATAACTGTGGGTATGAAGAGTACTGTCTGCTCACGCTGAGACCTATGCTGTGTACTTAGCACCTTCCAACTGGTGGCCTACCTGGTGACCAACAGTTCGAACCCAGACAATGCTGCTGCTCAACTGACTTCGCTTGTGTGGACGAACTGTTTGCTGCCTGCCTCTGCTTGTATGGGAAGACACTGCTGCTGCTGCTGTGACCCTACTCATCCACGCTGGGTCTACGACGTGACTCTGCACTCTTCAACGTGCCCTGTTCTGAGCAGCTTGGCAGCCTCTAGGTGCTTTACAGGCTGCAGTTGTATTTAGCTTTGACTAATCGTTGCTATCATCACTCCACTGGCTGTAAGATGCTGCATGCTGCTGGGCTGCCTGCTAACAGTTGCATCTTTCTGGAGGTCAGCTACGACTTCTGTCCATTTGATGTCGTCCTCTTTGAAAATCATCATGATTGTTGTAGTTTACAAAGGATAAATGAATGTTTTGCAGTGGCCCAGATTTCCCAAGGCCACTACGGTACTATGAACCAAGTACTGATGTGGAAGTGGTTGGGTGCTATGTCAGGAGGCGCCAGTAACAGTGATATCTGGAATGACATTTTATTGTCAAGGTGAATACAAATGGTAATGTAACTGCCTCATAGCGACATACATTCTGCGAGGCTCTGTGTGTGCTGGCTAGAACTGCTGGTGTTTCAGATCAGTGAGCAGTGGCAGCCGTCAAGTTGTGCAGGCTGCAGTGGAGAAGACGATTAGGCAACGACTGTTACCAGACATTTCGACAGCATAGGCTGGTTCTGCACATCAGTGCTCTCGTAGACAGCCGATTAGGTGCTTTGTTGAGTTTGACAGGTGTTGCGTAGGACAGGCCCTAGTCTCTCACCATGGGATGACCAGGACTGCAGAAAATGGCCAGGAGGCTGCATGAATGCACCACATACGGCTGGTGTGGAATGACATCTTGCAGATCATCCACGAACGACCCTCAGCAGGAAGAAGGCTGGTGGCACAGAAGTGTATGCCTTATTCGCTAGGTACAAGTAGGCTGCAGTGGCAGACGACAGGTGCAGCTTGCATTGGAATGGCTGTGCCATGGTGTTGAGGTCAGAAAGCAAGTGGTTAGGACAGACCATCATCGATCAGCTTGTTGTGGTTTCACTGAAACTCTTTATACCGTCATTCTCTCTGGTACTGTTGACTCATGCAGAATGGCAGCAAGACTTAATCTGAATGTGAGCTCCGAAACCCTGGTCATTTAAG
Source organism: Schistocerca serialis cubense (assembly GCF_023864345.2). Classification (NCBI taxonomy): domain Eukaryota; kingdom Metazoa; phylum Arthropoda; class Insecta; order Orthoptera; family Acrididae; genus Schistocerca; species Schistocerca serialis. The sequence goes on from NC_064640.1 coordinate 637,341,714, forward strand.
TAGCAGATCCTGTATCTACGATGCGGTGGTTCTAGGTGAATGAACGAATTTACCCTATTTCACTGGATTCATCCGCGTCCCTTGCCTCTTTCTGGTAGCTGAGTAATTATTCTGGTTTGTTGGGACTGAGTATTCTTACAGCATTTGACTATCGTATGGCGCTCTGATGCTCGGGGTTATGAAGTGTTACTTCATACTACCTTGTTATTGCATATTGGGGCATTTGATCTTTTGCTCCCTTGCGCGGAAGTTGTGTGACAACGGACAACTAGTGCCTTGCCTACAGCTTTATCAGCTGTGTGTCATGTTCGCATACCCAGTGGCGCACCAGCTCCAAGCCAGCCTGCTTGGCCGTAAGCTCCCCAGGTAGAAACTTCAAAAAATAGGCTTTTACACTGAATTCATTCTGAGATGCAACACTCCTCCCTTCAACAATTTCGACCCATATTTTCCATAGGTTATCATCTGCAACAATTTTGTACATTTCTATACATAATTGTACACTGTGCTAATTGTACCAAATTTATAGAATGAAATTTTCACTCTACAGCGGGGTGTGCGCTGATATGAAACTTCCTGGCAGATTAAAACTGTGCCGGACTGAGACTCGAACTCGCGACCTTTGCCTTTCGCGGGCAAGTGCTCTACCAACTGAGCTACCCAAGCACGACTCACGCCCCGTCCTCACAGCTTTAATTCCGCCAGTACCTCGTCTCCTACCTTCCAAACTTCACAGAAGCTCTCCTGCGAACCTTGCAGAACTAACACTCCTGGAACAAAGGATATTGCGGAAACATGGCTTAGCCACAGCCTGAGGGATGATTCTAGAATGAAATTTTCACTCTACAGCGCAGTGTGCGCTGATATGAAACTTCCTGGCAGATTTGTGTCATTTGTGTCATTTGTTGCCCATGTGAGTTGACCTGCATGGGTGCTTTTTTTGTTTCTTAATTCTATAACTTATTTCTAAGTTTCAGTTTACTGAACCCTTTTTTGTTTACGCTACTCAGTCTGTTTGAGTCCTTAAAAACTAACACAGATTTACAATTTTCCTGCTCTATACTTTCCTCTTTATGCTAGTTAATCACTTATTGTGGCAAAAGTAAAGCACGCAAATTGCTATCAGAAACACGGCAAGAGTGGTGGTTGTAATGCTTGTAGTTATGAGATTTTGACCAGTTCTTCTTGGTACTGCTGAATGTTTTACATTTGTCCCGTGAAAATTTTTCCTTGCTGAGATGCAGTTAGTTTGTCTAAAGAGTGCATTAGGTCAGGATTTAGAATATTGTTTTGATAGTTTAGATTTTGTGCTGATAGTACTTGCAAAGCTTTCTCTGGATAATGTAATGTAGGTTGGGTTAGTTTGCCTCCCTTACAGCTATATGCCGCAATGGAAGCAAAGTCCCTCTGAGTTCTACTGTATACTGCAAAATATTCATTTTATCATGGTGTTTGTTGAGAAAATCGAGCCAAGAACCGTTTAGTATCTTTCACCAACAGCGTTAATACTTCCATATGTTCACGAAAATTTTCATTTCCAGTACTAAAACTGAACAGTGTCGTATCTACTGACTCTACGTTATTGACACCAACTCCAAGTATTTTGTAATGTGAAGACCTAAATCTCTTCCTGCCTAAGAAATCCAGACTTACGACTACCACGTGTCTGCCAGAAATTTATGTGCCTTGCCTCTGCCGAGCCTACGAAGCAGCATTCCGTCTGCGCGTCGATTTGTGCCGTGATATATCCTACTGTGAATTTTTCCCGAGAGTTGAAGCATTCCCGTTTGTGTTTCGTGGCTGCTTCGATTGACATTGTTTCCCCTGCGTCTGATTCCTACATTCATATGCTTGGCGTCCAACTTGCCCACATATGCAGCATTCAGATTGTCGACATTGTTTCTGTACGTAACCTCTACACCCAAACTTATAGCACTTTACCTCTGAAGCGAAAACATGATCAATGAGTACTATGGTGAAAATTGCAATTTCCTCTAATTACGTAGTGACTTTAAGAGCTGCAGTCAACTCATCAGAATTTTCCGTCCTAAGTCTGCATGTCATCTCGGCAGGAATATCACGCAGAAAAACATCCAAAGCTCTATTTTTGGCTTTTCGCAGTAATACTCTATCAGCTTCAGCATTTTACATCAGTTTCTGTGCCTACACATTAACTTTGCGGATTCTGTCTGAAAAGGCTCTACCCATTCATTATGTTTTTGCGTTAAATTACTCAACTTTTCTCTGAAGAACCTTGTGATATTTTGATTACAATAAAGCTGACGTGAAACTTCAGCACACTATCGAAACGTCTGTGTCTTAGTAAGAGCTTCGTGATATAAAACGTATGCTTCAGCTTCGCCTGTCTGTCGTAAATTAACCACACGGAGAGAAGTGTTGTCTGAGCAACCACTCATTGCGGCGGTAACATCGTTAATGAACATAGTTACATTTTCGGTCATTTCACCAGAGAAAAGTGTTATTAATTTAGCTGCCGATGGGTATAAAGGAGGAGTTGGTACACTTAACAGTACCTTGGCTTCACCTAATCCCGATTACAACTGTTGCTGAAGAGCTCGCCGTGTAGTGTGCATTCGACTGACTCCAAACCACCACCATCTGTGACTTCCGAAGTGTCAAACGAGAGCCCATTGGAGTGCAGGGTGGAGGTATGTTGTGTTTTCTGATGAAATCTGATTCTGTCTCGGTGCTAGTGATGGCTACGTGTTGGTTAGAAGGACGCCACTTGAGGGCCTGCAAACAAGCTGTCTACTTGCTAGACATACTGGACCTACAACTGGAATTACAGTGTGGAGTGCGATTTTGTGTGACAGCAGGAGCGCTTTTGTGGTTATCCCACGCGCCCTGACTGTAGATTTGTCAGTCAGTCTAGTGATTCGACCTGTTGTACTGCCATTCATGAACAGCATTCCAGGGGGTGTTTTCCAACGGGGTAAGGCTCACCCACAAATCGCTGTTGTAACCCAACATGCTCTACAGATTGTAGACATGTTGCCTCGGCATGCTCGATCACCAGATCTGTCTCTAATCATGCAAATATGGGACATTACCAGACAACTCCAGCATTATGTACAGTAAAACCAACATTAACCGTTTCTGTATTTTGCACGTCTGCATGCTTGGATTCAACATTCTCTCGGTTCCACCGGTTATTAATGTTTCACATTAATGGTTCAAATGGGTCTGAGCACTATGGGACTTAACATCTGAGGTCATCAGTCCACTAGAACTTAGAACTACTTAAACCTAACTAACCTAAGGACATCACACACATCCATGCCCGAGGCACGATTCGAACCTGCGACCGTAGCGGTCGCGCGGTTCCAGACTGGAGCGTCTAGAACCGCTCGGCCACCCCAGCCGGCTTCACATTAATGTTTCACATTTACCATGGCGTACCTCGCACTTACATTAAGCAGTGATTTTGCAATGTCAGTCACTTTAATGTGTTACCTAGAGAAATGTACCTCCGGAATTTCATTACACTTTATTAGTTACTTTTGATGCTGCGATTTTGTTTTCTAAGGGTCGGGGTGGCAGTTCTCTGAGTGGTGGAACTGGGTTTGCAGAGATCAGGTCGGCAGTTGTTCACCACACTGGCTGAGGTAGCAGTGAAGCAGCGTGTGGAGGGCTGGTATTCATCTGACGTATCGTCAGTTGTTGAAACTGTAGCACGCCAGAATGAATTCAGTGTGCATAAGAGAAATTTAGAGGAACTGTAAACAGACATGTTTGACGCCATTTCAGTGTAAGTTTTATAACTTGCCAGGGAATGAGTTTCCATGTTCGAAGACTGTGCCAGCTACATGTAGTACCAGAGTTACTCGGAAAGTAAGGAACGATCGGTCGCAAAATGGAAAATACAGTGAAAATCTGATGGAGCTTTGCGCAGATGCGTTGGGTACTGTGTCTAGTACAGCTGTCGATCGCATTCTGTCGCTCTTTTCAGTTCTGAGCTCAGTGAGAACGTAAAGATGGCTAGAAATTAGCATGTCCTATGAAGTATGAGAGCCTGGCGAAAGATTTCGCCTGAAGGTATGCAATCCACATAACTGTCATGCGGTTCGTTCTACACGACAATTCTCGGCCGCACTCTGCAGGGGCAGTGAAGATGCTCCTGCAACGTTTTCGATGGGAAGTGTTTGATCACCCACAATACAGCCCGTAATTGGGTACCCCTGAGGTTCATCTCTCCTGAAATGAACCGCTGGCTATGAAGACAATATTTTGACACAGACAACGAGCTGCAATCCAGAGTAGAAAATTGTCGAAAAGCACTGGCGGCTGTATTCTATAATGAGGGAATTGAAAGGTTGGTACAACGCTACGACAGATGTCTAAGTCTGAGCGGCGACTGTGTAGAGAAGTAGCTGGAAGGTGTAGCTAACCGTTCCAAATAAAATAGTTTTGATTTTCACTGTGGTTTCCGTTTCGCGACCTATCGTTCCTTACTTCCCGAATAGCCCTCGTATTTATAGACGATTTGAACTTTTGGCACAAGAGTGTTTTGATTTCCGGTGGGGAATAACTCGGCGAAAGGCCTAGTGTGTAATTATTTATTGTATATTGTAAGTACAGATTCTGTATTTGTATTTGTTTATTGTTGTAAACGGCACTTGTAGACTACGCTAAATGCCAGACGCCCGTGGTGCTCCTACGGGTGAGACTGTTGTCGCTATGACAGATTAAGTACAGGCATTTTTAAATGTGAATTCGCAGCAACAGCGTTATAATGAACAGCTACATTGGCAGACTGTAGCTATGCAACTGGCACGGAACTGTCCTTGAATTAACCGATTTGTAAGAGTTCGTTGTTGCACGCTGGTACAAACTCCTGCTGAAACTGCTGCTGTAGATACAGTACGAAGCGCCGGAGCCATACTCCAGACACTATGGTCTTCCCTTTCGGTAGTGCCACGTGCCTGTCCGGAGCCTGGTCTTCTTGTGACCGTACATTCTCGTGACCGCTACTGCTAGCAATCGCGTACAGTGGCTGCATTCCTGCCAAGTACTTCTGCAATATCACAGAAGGAACATCCAGTTTCTAGCAGCTCTATTACACGACCTCATTCAAACTCTGAGGTGCTGATAATGGAGCCTTTGTTGCCTTAAAGGCATTCTTGACTGACATCAACTCATCATGTCCAGTCTCAGAAATAACTAATGCTCACGACCGTTACAGCTTATATTTTAAGCCAGCCTGATTTGCATCCTCTACTAGCGCTACTCTTAGGCGAGTCGCCAAATTGGAATAAACATCTTTCAGATGTAGATATACGTCTACCAGATTTCGTTTATGTCGCAAAACTACTTCTTGGTGCTGCGATTTTCATTCCGTCAGTGTAGCCTTAAGGACGTTATTTAATCTTCCTTTATTTTCATTGTGTATAAAACATTATCGCTTATTTCAGAATATTATTTATGTACAATGTTGGTCTGTCTTTTTTTATTTTCTTCATACATCGTCTACTGAGTACTCCCATTTTCTCTTGGAATATATCTGCAGGCGTAACAATCAAAAGCATTATGTCTGCAACTACCATGTTGGCCGTATAAAATCTGTTGACGTGTGTTCGTTCTTAAACCATTTCTCGAGCGTGGAGGAAAAATATAAAATATATATTTTTTCCTTCTTGTGATAATTACGAGTACCAAGAACAGGCCATTCAGTAGGTCATTATTTAAATTTTACATCTCGTTGTAATCATAAAGTGTTCGCCAACTTCCGTATAATATATTTTCTTGTCATGCTTAGAAGAATAAATGCACTTAACTGAACACTACATATTGCTAATGCACTTTATCTTCATGTGTTTCTCGTCTTTAACCAGGTGGATGCGAAATGAATATCATGAAAAGTGCAAGTAATCGACGCTAGACAATGCATTTTCGGCTATGAAAGAAAACAAAACGTAACTGTACGTAATGCGATCAGAAGGGAAGTGCCATGGATCTGTGCTGTGGTCTTTGCGGAATTTGAACCATGATATAATCGAGATTCTGTGTCATACATTTCTGATAACTTTCCACTTTTTGAATAATATTCAGATAGTTTTAACTTAACTGACAGTTTTTAGAAGACTACAAAAAATGGTTCAAATGGCTCTAAGCACTATGGGACTTAACTTCTGTGGTCATCAGTCCCCTAGAACTTAGAATTACTTAAACCTAACTAACCTAAGGACATCACACACATCCATGCCCGAGGCAGGATTCGAACCTGCGACCGTAGCAGTCGCGCGGTTCCGGACTGAGCGCCTAGAACCGCTAGACCACCGCGGCCGGCTTCGGTTGCTGGAATTTTACGAGTCTATCACATGTAGGACGCAGCTTCGAATCCCGACTATATCAGTGCCTACTTACGTCATGAAGGCAAGCCGAGAACTATATAAAGCGAAAGAAGTGGTTTGAGTTTCCAGATTTGCTGCTAACGGTGGTGATAACAGTATGCGTGCTACATGTACCAACAGTGCTGTCTGTATCCTGTAGAGCATAGGGTCAAGCAGTTGTCGATCAGAATCGTGCTGTTCCTTGCTCCTGATGACTGAGTTAGGTTTTTATTGTTTGTTTATTTATTTTTTGGTATATTCTTTCCAGCATTGAAATTCTGCCCATTAAAATTTTTTAATGTTTTTGGGGCAAAACTTTAAAATATTGGACTTGCACATTTTAAAACCACATATCGCACCCAGCCTGATTATACAGGGTGCTGGGTGTATAAGTGCCGATATTGTGATCATTGGTACCTTAACACGTACCCACTTCATTGTGTTAGCTGTTTTTTCTTTGCATGCAACAGTCCTCCAAAAAACACGCCACATAATTTACTACCTTTCGTTTTCTGCATGACCGTAACTATACCATTACGTGAGCTATGCCTATCGGTATAGACTGACCTTTTTGCATCCACGTGTCCACACTTCAGCATCTGATCTGCTGCCCAGTGGAAAATGAGCATTAATAGCATGCTCTTGCCACATGTACTTGGAAGTATTCTAACTGGTGTGAGACTGGTTCTGATCTAGCTTCCTGCCACAGTTGCACAAGGGTCGCTCTGTGAGAGTTTTAGGTTCAAATGTTCCAATCTGTGTGAATTCCTAAGGGACCAAACTGCTGAGGTCATCGGTCCCTAGACTTACACACTACTTAAACTAATTTACGCTAAGTAGAACACACACACCCATGCCCGAGGGAGGACTGGAACCTCCGGCGGGAGTGGACGCGCGATTACTAACATGACGCCTCTAACCGCGCGGCCACTCCGCGCGGCAGTGTTTTAGGAATCTGGTGTTGAACCTACGGCCTGCAAGGTAGGAAGATACCATCTCAAGCATGCAGAGTTCATAAAAGTGCAGCAGTACGGACAGTGATGTAATCAGACAACGATCGCAATGTCGGCACCACTACATTCTCTGTAAAGGAAACGTTGTTGTTAACAGAAAATAGTGTGCCGGTTCAGGTGTAACTATATGTTAGCAACAATGAAAATCTTAGATTTTCGTTGTTAAGGTTTATTTTTGCTCTGTCTTCATGACATATTATAATACGTACGGGATGGTAAAATATTGATATGGGGCGTTCACAATTGTGAAGCGAAATTCGCAACTATTCTAAGGTACTTTAGTAGTAAGATGGTTGACAACCATGCCTGGGGGTCGATAAAATATCATCAAATTAAATACAATTGGTGACAGAGGTGTCAATTACGCTAAAATGCACACTGAAAATGCCGTAAATTGAACTGGGGTCAGTAAAGAGCAATCAAGAAGTGGTACACAGTTAAAACAATTTAATAACTTCAGGGTATGAAGCACTCTACAGTGAGTGATCAGTTAAACCGGATATCTCGCGTTTCTGCTTCAACTAAGCCTAACAATCGTGAATATGTTTAACTACAGGTCATGGTTGGAAGTAAAAAAAAAATTTTTTTTAAATCCAGGAGGGACGGAACGACCGCCATTCTGAGTGTCAATTGAATATCACTTGCTGGCGTAGCACGAGCGCGAGCTGTGAACCTGAGAGTCTATTCTAAATCTCTCTCAACTGCTAAACCCCAGCCTGATACATGCCTTCAGTGAAACCGAGACTCCTAGTTATTCCCTAGCTAAGTTAATTGGCACGGTACACGCTATTTGGCTGGAATAGCGCATATGTCGTTGACCTGAAATCTCTCTCAAGCGTTAACTGTCAGTGCTCGGTGCGATTCTCCATACTAGGAGACTTTGCAGTTTAACTCCTTGAGAGTTCAGACGAGCCTGTGAACAGGTGTTCTCGCAATCGTCTGAACGTGGCGCGATTCGCCATGCCCAAACACTCGACGATTTGCTGCAAGAGGAAGAGCGAATTTTTCTCTCTACTATTTTCCTATATCAAAGCTGGTGGCCACACCTTTTCTTTCTGGCCAGTCAGAGCGTTTGTACTTCTTATAACTCCACCCACTAGAGTTTTTGTAGCCTATAACAGGCGTCATTTCTTTTGTTGGCCAGAGCTTAACTTCTACTACATAATACTGAGATAAAGAGCTTTTTCTTTCATGCGAGTTTTAACACAGGCGGCTACAGTGAGTAACGAGTCTTTTGAGTTGGGTTACTCCGGACATTTTATCTGCCATCTCCGACTGTGTTCCCATAGAAAGGATTTCCGAAGAGTTGTTGTTAAAAGCACGGACAAGGGCTGCTTTTGCCAGCGGCCTACGCAGTGGCTCGGGCATCACATTGTGTCTGCTAAGTGTACCACTGTGAAAGTTTCAGCCGAACGAGGGACGGGCGTTCTGCCATAAAAAAATTCTCCTTCCCTCAGAACTGTCTTGAAGCCCGGGTCTGGGAAATTACTTATGTGCAGTTACTAGTGTGAGTGTTGTGGTTTATATTCATCAAATGCTGGCTTGTTTATTCGATTTGTAAATCAATAAAACTCGTACAGTTTCGTGTAACTATGTCGTATGACATTAATTTAACCGGCATTGTTTCAAGAATTCAAGGTAAGGTGTGTTATTTGTTTGACGCCTTACAGTACTCACCAAACTAAAAACACACTGCTCCTAATAGCCATAATTATTAGCCTGCAAATGATGTAAATACCGATGTAATGTTATTCAGTACACTGTCTTCAGTCATCATTAAAAATATCTCCACTTATACCGCCAGTACCATGTATAATCTATTTTCTCGTGATGTTACATGTGGAGGTTTATATAGCACAGTTTTTATTTCATTCCTATTAATTTCCGTGCTGCATGATTGTCAGTGATAAAGTGGAAGATATCATTCATTTAAGTACAGACTTTTACATTACATGGTGTAATTTTTTGTTTCTCTTGGACTGAATTAATCTTTCATCTAAGCACACAGGGTAAGGCTAAGATAGCAATAATGAGAATGCACAATAGTCTTGGCTTAACGAAGTAATGCACTATAAATTTCTGATATGCTGTGCTAGACCTATAAGGAAGAAGAATTTTTACAAAAGTGCAAATCTGAAATCTGAACCATAACATGCAAATCGGGGTAGTTTTCACGAGTAAATAAATTGCTCGCAAAGAAACAATGAAGAGAATTTACGCCATATCCAACACATTTTATGTCTCATCCACACATAAACACTGATGACCCAAAACGTTACAGGCACTGCCAACTGCAAGACTGAGTGCACACTGGTGGCGTTCCGTGCACGTGAGGCAGTAAGGAAAGCATACAAGAGGAGCAGACATGACTGGAGAATCATTTTAGCGATGATGCGGGCCTCAAATGAGGAAATCTACTCACATAAGCGCCTCTGGCAACTGACAGGTAGTTATGACCCAGCGCCTGGGAACGACCATCTCCGAAACAGCGAAACTAGGCGGCTGTTGGTGTAATACTGTCGTGATCATCTATGGAAAATGGTGGAAGGACAGTGAAACCACGATCAGGGAAAAAGGTGTTGGACATCCACATCTCATCACCGAACGTGGAGGTCAGATCCTTGCCCATTATGTGACATAGGATATGTGGCCATCTGTGACAGATCCAGTGACATAGTGCAATGCTGGTGCAGGCACAAGTGTTTCGCATCATACCATTCTGTGTATACTGTTAAATATGCGGCTCCACAGCAGAAATCCCGTATGTGGTTATATGTGGGCCCAACAACATCAATTGCCATTGCATGGAATCTTAAGAGATTGGACTTTGAATCAATGGAAAAGTGTTGCATGGTCAACTGAATCACGATTTCTTCTTACACCAAATCGATAGTTGTCTGGGTATGACGTCATCTAAGCAATCGGCTGCTCAAAATGACTGCGCTACAGACCTAAGCCGGTGAGGACAGTAATGCGCTGTGTGGTACTTTCGCCTGGGCTTATAGCTGTGTGGTACTTTCGCCTGGGCTTATAGCTGTGTGGTACTTTCGCCTGGGCTTATAGCTGTGTGGTACTTTCGCCTGGGCTTATAGCTGTGTGGTACTTTCGCCTGGGCTTATAGCTGTGTGGTACTTTCGCCTGGGCTTATAGCTGTGTGGTACTTTCGCCTGGGCTTATAGCTGTGTGGTACTTTCGCCTGGGCTTAGATGGGACCTGTAGTAGTACTTAAAGGCATCGTCACAGCTTTGGTCTATGTGAACGTTACTGCTGACCACTTGCATCCATCGTGTTTAATGTCTTCCGTGACGGCAGTGACAACAGCAGGATGGCTTTGTCCAAAGGATCAGTGTCAAAAGGCTGGATCGTACTACAGTTGTCTGAAGACCACGATAGTGACCTGACGTTGATGTCTTGGCCACCAAATTTACCTCATCTGAACTACATGGAACACATCAGGAATGCTATCAGCCGCCAACTCTGAACCTACGAACCGCCAGCTCCTAATTTACTGGAATTGCATGATCTGTGCGTAGACCTCTAGTGCCACATACATCCAGTAACCTTCCAAGGACTCGTCGAATCCATACCATACATATTCTGTGCTATATTATGCACGAAAGATGGATCAAAAGGCTATTAAGCATGTGGTCGCAATGCTTTCGTTCATCAGTGTGTGCCTTTGCTGCATGGCAGTGTCTTCTAGAAGTTAATATGAATTGAGCTTAAAATTATTAGTATATCAAAATGACTGATAAGTGACTATTAATTCAAGGTAGTTCACATATATACGAGTAGACAGTGACATCTGCACTATCCGATCAAAAGTATCTGGACATCTATTTGTGGGCGTTAATATGGGATACGCCCACCCATCACCTTTATTATGGCTTAAAATCTCCTGGGGGCACTTTCAGTGAACTGTCTGTCTGTGGAGGAATTGCAGCCCACTCATCCTCAAGAGACGATATCAAAGAAGGTAGTGGTGATGGATGCTGGGGTCTGCAGAGAAGCTGTGGTTCTAACGCGACCCACAGGTGTTTCATTTGGTTCAGGAAAGTTATTTTACACAAAACATTCCCTCGCATGTGCTGATTTGACAGGATGCATTATAATGCAGATACAAACAATTGCTGTCTCCAAACTGTTCTACTATACGCACTACACAATGCTGTAAAATGTGTTCACGTCATTGAACATTTAAGGTTTTCTTAAGTGCAATAAGGGGATTACAATATAACCACGATAAACACACCTAAACTGTAACACCATGCCCTCCATACTTCAGTGTTGTCGTTATACGTGATGGTAGGTAACATTCTACAGGCATTCTCCAAACCTAAGCATTTCAATCACTGTCACAGGGCACAGAGTGATTCATCATTCCAAATCACTCGTTTCCAGTCATCCACTGTAACATTGTGTCTCACGTTACACCATGTCAAGTGTCGCTCAGCACTGACAATAAAAATATGTGGCTTATGAGGAGCTGTTCGACCATTGTACGCCATTCACCTTAATTCCCTATATACAGTCATTGTGCTCGTTGGACCGCTGATAGCATTTTGGAACTTAAGAATGAGTCCTTCCATCCGCTGCATTCGGGCGATGTTTTACAAGCCTCCTCCACAGTTCTCTACGGTACCTGTCCGTCAGTACAGGACGTCTGTCTGATCTTTGTTTAGTTGCGGTTGTTCCTTCGTGTTTTCACTTCACAATCACATCGTCAGTGCCCGATTTGGGCAGCTTTAGGAAGTTTGACATGTCCCTGTAGAATTTATTACTCAGGTAACATTCAGTGATTAGTCCACGTTCGAAGTGACTGACTCATTCTGCTATTACTGCTTCTCGAATGACAACACAATGCACCCTCCATCATTTTATACTGACGGGTCTTCCTCTCGTGACATTTAATGGTCAATGCTTCATTACATAGGAGTGTTTGGACGCATCTGATAAGATTCTGTAGTATACAGTTGAACCATTAAGTATTGTTTTTGTCTTCTATTCGAAGACTGGTGAGGTGTAGTTCTCCACTTTAATCTATCCTGCGGTAGCCTGTTCCTCTCTGCGTGACTACAGCAAACTACATACAGTTCAACTTGCTTACTGTTAAAGGGCCTGCATTGGCAAATTTTACCCCCACACTGCCCATTATTTTTTTCTTTAATACCACAGGACGTGTCATATCAACCTACGCCTTGTGTAACTTTACTTGTTCCGCAAATACCTGTTTTTCCCAGCATATTCCGTACCTCATGATAGACATCCATTCTACTCTATTTTTAACAGAACTATAATACCATCGGCAAATTTTGATGGTATTATTTCTCCCCTAAACTAGAATCTCCTTTACATATTTCCCTTTGATTTCCTTTTCTGCTAGCGCAATAATATTCTACAACCCCGCTTCACTTCCTTATTGACTACTGCATCCCTTCATTTCCTTCATTCTGATGACTGCAAGCTGTAGATAATCCTTCGTTCCCTGTATTTTATCCCTGCCACCGTCAGGATTTCAAAGATTTTATTCTTGCCAACTTTGCCAGAAACTTTAGCCTAATACACCAATGCTATAAACGTGCGTTTGCTTTTCTTCAGTTCATGTTCTACATTTTATCGTAAGATCAGTAATGCCTCACGTGTTTCTACATTTCTCCAGAGCACATACTGATCTTCCCCAAGATCGGCTTTCCATTCTTTTGAAAGTGTCGATATTTTACAACCATAACTCATTAAATTGATGGTTTTGCAGTGTTCACGCCTGTCAGTACCTGTCTACTTTAGAACTGAGATTGTTACATTCTTCTTTTAGTCTGATGGTATTACGCCTGTCCCAAGTACCTTGTATACCAGGTGGAATAGTTATCTCATGGAGTGTTCTTCCAAGGATCTTATCCGATCTCAAGGAACGTCGTCTTCTCCAGGTGAATTGTTTCTACTTAGGTCTCTCAGCTTTCTGTCAAATTCTTCTCGCAGTATAATATCACCCATCTTATCTTCACATGGTTCCTTCCCCTTTCCATGATGTTGTCCTAAAATAAGTTTTCTTCATATAACAATTGTTTACGTTCCATCTAGCTTTGTCTTCCATTCTTAGCTAAATAGTGGTTATATTTTGAGCTCTTGATATTCATACAGCTACTTCTCTCTTCTCAGGAAGTTTCTTTAATTCTCCTATAGACGGCCACTGTCCGTACTTTAATCATTCATGTTTCTGCATATTTTCTCTCCCTTACACATTGCTGTTTTGACATTTTGCACTTCCTGTAATCTTATTTTTTAAGTGTGTATTCTTTTCTGCCTGCTTCATTTACAGCGTTTATAAACTTACTCTTTCATCAGATAAAATAAATATCTCATGTGTGTCATTTACAGTTTCGTCTTTCAGAGTTAACGATTCGTCCTCTGCTGTGTTCCTTTCCATTGTTTCAGTCAACTGTTGCGGAACACTTCCTTTGAAACTCTCAAGAGTACTGTTTCTTTCACGTCGTCCTGCTCTCGTCCCTTATTTTACCATATTACTACAATTTCTTCAGTTTTAGTCTGCATTTATAACCAGTAAATTATGATCAATTCTTCTCTGCAATTGGAAATGGTTTGCACTTGGAAATCTCTACTTTGCCATGTTATAGTTTTTCTGAAACCATCCAGCATATCCAGGTCTCTTGCATGTATGTAATTTTCTCTGGTTGTTCTTAATCCAGCTTTTTCTACTGATTACACTGAGGTCTACGCTCTGCCCCATTACAAACTAAATAAATTCTTTTGTCTCTCGATACACTCTTTGGCTACAGTAATGCAATCACTCTGCCGTTCGTAGTAGCTCACCCGCATTCCTGTTTTCTTACTAGTTATTGGACTACTTCTACACGTTGTTTCTGCTGAATTTTATATAATCAGGTGTCACATAATCATGTATGATTAGTACCGTTGAAACCTCATTGTGTTCAAAAACTAACGTAAAATTTCACTATAGACCTGTCCCATTAGGGAGTTAGTATAGTGTGTTTTATGTCTCAGCTTCAACCGGTGTTGGATCCAAAGGAATCGCTTACGTAGGTTCTCCTCTTGTGTTGATGTTGCTTATTACAGCCATTGGTTTGCTTTTAAACTTGATTTTTAGGCACTGCGTCATTTATATCTTTTGGTTAAATTAGGGATCTCAGGACGTACATTTCTCTGATGACAGATGCATCCATTTTTGTTAGGTTGTCGATGACACTTTCGAACTGAACTACCCGGAGGAGCACGATGTCTAAAATGAGTAAAAAACTGCAACGGAAATGCAACAGCGCCATATCTTCGCCAGGGCAGATTTAATGTCGCGCGGGGCCCGTAACGCTGTCGTACTACAGCGCGCCTGTCCAGTAATATGTACCCACGTTTCGGTACTGCATTACTTTATCCGGATAAAATATATACAGATAAGGACTAGTAATGTTTTATTTGAGTTATTCAAGCATTAACATACGCTTCTTCTTCTTCATCATTATCTGTCCAACGACAGATATCAACCGAAAGTCCTCAATCTCTCTCTCTGTTGTGAGCAGCCACCTTCATTTGCTTGTGACATCTTCCTCTCTTCACATCTGTTAGCGTTCCAAATCTTCTTCTTCTTCTCCTCCCTCTTTTTCCTTGTACTGTTCCCTCAATGATTCTCTGTAGTAGACAAATCCTATGTAATATGTGCTCCATCCAGGACGATTTCCTCTTCTGCATCATCCTCATTAAGGTCCTCTTCTCTCCTATCCTGCTCCTCATTTTTCATTCCGTATATACATTTCACTTTCACGATTAGACTCCATAACCACATTTCAGAACTTCACAAATATTTTTATTCTTTCTGTTTCATTATCCACGTTTCAGGACCGTGATACAACATGATCCACACAAAACATTTGGCATACTTCTTCCTAAGTATAATGGAGATGTTTCCGGCTGTCCGCAAACCTTTCACGCTCCCGAAAGTTCTGTTTCTCGTGGAGATTTTACGTCTCACTTCCTCTATACAACTTCCACTTGAAGTTATTGTGGTGACGGTGCTCAAGATTCCAGAGAGTACTACACCATAATCGATAAGCCGCACACGAAACACTCGTGGCGCAGCAATTGTATGGGTTGGTAGTACGAAGTATACAGAAGCCCGCCAGATGATGATGATGATGTTTGGTTTGTTGGGCGCTCAACTGCGTGGTTATCAGCGCCCGTACAATTATCCAATCTTTGCTCAGTCCAATTTCGCCACTTTCCTGGATGATGATGAAATGATGAGGACAACACAAACACCCAGTCATCTCGAGGCAGGTGAAAATCCCTGACCCCGCCGGGAATCGAACCCGGGACCCCGTGCTCGGGAAGCGAGAACGCTACCGCGAGACCACGAGCGGCGGACAGAGGCCCGCCAGGGGCCGCAGCTGCCAACCCATGGGCATCGCGTGTGTGGAGAGCGATTGGTCGATACCTCGTTAAATATTGGAGCACTGAGCTACGGCGCACAATTCTCTTAAGTGCACCGACTCGTGTACAGATTCCAGTTAACGCCGAGACTACAAGATACAGTGTACGTCCGTCGTCTCCGAGACTAAGGCTCTGTAGGCATCACTCAGATGCACAGTGACAGGATTTTAATATTTTAGTGTACTTACAATAATTTCAAACGTCTGGTTGTGCTGGACATTTCACAAGAAGAAGCATAATTTAAGTTGAATATTTCCTCATATTTAATAAACATAATTTTATTACTAATTGTTGGGACTCTTTCTGATTGATGATGACCTACGCCGTCCTCCTGCATTCTCAAGCACCGAAATGACTGAATCTGTTGTAGTACCATTACATCTAATCATATGCTGTTCACTTCGATGTCTGAACCGTTACCTGAGTAATACAATCAACGTTATTCAAGACACTGAAACTGTCATTTACGGTTGACACTTACTAGTTCCGTCCACTGTTTACGAATAATAAGTCTCTCCAACATAAAACTGAAATAAAAGCCGGCCGGGGTGGCGGAGCGGTTCTAGGCGCTACAGTCTGGAACCGCGCGACCGCTACGGTCGCAGGTTCGAATCCTGCCTCGGGCGTGGATGTGTGTGATGTCCTTAGGTTAGTTAGGTTTAAGTAGTTCTAAGTTCTAGGGGACTGATGACCTCAGAAGTTAAGTCCCATAGTGCTCAGAGCCATTTGAACCATTTTTTTTTGTAAAATTTTTGGACCACTACCTACTTAGACCATGTGTAAAATGATAGTAATAAAGTGACCACGGTTTGTTTTTAGTAAATGGTGTGAGTAAAGCAACCACTGATCTAGATTTCTATCAATTCCCGAATTGCAGACAAGCGGACCTGGTAGTTTCCCTTCGTCGCAGGCCCTGTCTTTAACACACTGTCACGAAATTCTTCATAAACTGTTACAGCTCACATTATCACGTAAAATTCATTTCATTTCGAAAAACACTCCATAGGAATATATCAAACATTAGAACATCGCAAAACCCCGCTGTGAAAATCTGGTATTCGTTGCGTGTAGCGATGGGAATTGGAAACCTAATAATCTGCATCGATTTCTGAAAGGGAAAAGCTTACAGAATACTCTAAAACATGACAGACAGATGGACTGTAAAGAGTTTCTCTGCTTGAATTCATAATTGGGCAAATGAACGTAAAACAGGATCGCAAAAACCACTCTAAATCAGCTAGGTTATTACCAATCTTAATTTTAACGAACACCTGTGAGCATTTGAGTGTTGTGGTTTTCGTGCAGAGTACTGGGTGGCCTAAGTCGTTTGGTGCGAGGTAGTATCAGTAAATGAGGTTTCTACGAGCTTTGTTAATAATGTGAATCAAAACAATCTTTATTGATAATATTGTCGTGCAGAACGTGTAAGCAAAAAATCTTGTACCAATTTGTAATAGACAAAATGCGGTTTAGTAAAATAGAATTAGGCCAAATGTATTCTTGAAACGTTCAAAAATACATACATTTTATGTCAGTGATTTGTTATTTCCAGTGCCATAAAAAAACTGCACATTTATGCACAAATAGTACTAAACAATATTTTAAATTACAAACTGCTAATAGGTAATTTCTATACAAAACTGGTCACGCCGGACAAAAACCATGTGGTGCATGTACAACGTAAGTAAACAACTTCTCATTTTCGCACGTTTTCAAGCAGACAACGATCGCTTAGTGACGCCTGGCAAAATGCTCACTTTTCCGGTTAGAAGACATACGAAATCACACGTTAATTTACTCGGCACACCGAAGTGGTAATCGCGCCCCTGTGGCAGCACCGTCGTGTTTACGCCCGAGATGTAGGAAGAGGGAAGTAGAGCAGTAGGTATTGGCGTGTACTCCAGTTTCTCACTAGTGGGCTGACGTCACACTCCGCCCGTCTGTCGCCACGGCAGGCGACATAGTTCCCGAAAGACGAAAATCCAATTTAGAAATCCGAAAGCGATGTTCGTTGTGTTTACACGTAAGGCCTGTATGTTTTGTTCACCCTATCAAATATCGGTTTTATTTGTCCAACACAAATGGAGTATATAAATGGTTTGTTCCGATTTAGTGAACTCTGTGAAGTGAGATTACAGCGCCTGCATAGTATTTTTGTTTCGTAGAGAGGAAGTTATTCAGGAAGAGATGTTTAAAAATCTTATCCGTGAAAGAGTTTTGTATTACACCCGCCGACTGCTAGATAAATTACAAGTTAGTTGAGCTTAGCTTGAACAACATATGGACTTTATCTCATCAAAATCACATCATGGAAAAATAAGATAATGTGATTTAAAGTTTTATCGAAAACAGTCGTGTATGTCAGTTTGTCTGTTTGGAAACGTTATCTCAAAAATTACTAGAGGGATTTTCTTGGGATTTTCAAGGGTAACTTATTTCATGAAAATTGGAACAGAAAAAAGATATTGTAACTTAAAGTTTTAACTAAAATCGTCTGCTCAGTACAGTATTTTGATTGTTTAATCAAGGCGTAGTACACTAAAGAACCAATAGATGGAGCTGTAATTTTTTTAAATGTAGTGGTATATGCATTTTCAGAAGTTTGCGTTAGTGACAGAATTAAGGGCCGTAATCTTATCTTTAAAAATGCTATTAATTTGAATTTACTTGGCTAAAATATACGCATTTACTAACTTCCCATTGTGCATTAAAAGCTTAACGACATAGCTTTGCTTCTTTCGATCAATTATTTGTTTATTTTCTTTTTATTAATTAAAAAAGGAAAACAAGACAAACAGGGTCACAAAACTGAAATAAAGTGCCTAACAATACTCCTGCAAAGGGACCATGACGAGAATACCACAAGGAGCCGTTAACTCAACCGATACCTTGACGACGAAATACAAGGCTCATCTTGTTGATGAAGAAGTCGCAATACCATGGCACATGCAAACACTCCCAATTTGCAGTGCCCTTATATCGCTGGAGAACGAGTGGTTCCCTATTGCCCCCTCCATCTGCAATGTAATGGACATTATGATCTAACAGCCATCCATTGATATTTGACTTTGCTCTCGGGAAGTAGGAGGAGTCTGGAAGCAATAGCATATCATCCGAAAACGCAGCCTCGATGGATCGAGTAAAAAACGCTAATGGTTTTCTAAGCCAGTGCCAGTTCGTTTTATAACCATGACACGTAAATCTATATATGCAACGTGTCTATGGCGGGACAGCAACTGCGCTGACGTCACCACCATCGGTAGAACAGGAAGGCTCAGATGAAACCACACCGTCTTCCAAGCAGTTTGTGGTGATGCCCGATCAACCAGCGCAGTACAGCCAATCCCTCTCCCGCGCATTAACAAAAATGTAAAAATGTTAGTGAGATGCTGCCCCTGTAGAATATCAGCCCACAAATAAGTGACAGTAACATAAAATTCACAGACATGTTTTAACTGGAAATTCTCTCGACAAACATCGGCAGGTGGATCAACACTGCCCAGCCAGAGACAGTAGAATAACTGAGTACTGAATGTGTGGATTTAGTGACAGATAGCCAGGTGCGCGAACAAACACACACATGGTTTCCTTTAAGTATCGGAAAATATCAAACCCCGAGGGAACCCGCAAGAGCAACCACTTCGTATCGCAGTCGAAAAATGTGATACTGTTTTAGTTTCCCAGTCTTCATCGCGGGAAGGATAAACATGTGAGCGATGTAATATGCTTTGCACAAGACGTAGGTATCCAGAATCCGAACTTTCTGAAGCAGGTCAAGGGAATGCCGTTCATATTCCACGACTGCCCCTTGTATCTTTTCCGCAAACGACTTCCAATTAAATGTAGCGTTTTGGAGTGGAGAACGGTCAATTATGACTCCCAAAGATGTAAGTCTATTGTCCCCTTTCGCCCACGAAATGACGGTATTGTCAAAACACCGTAATTTCATCAATCAACATTTGGTTTCGTTGTTGCGGGCACCGGACACAAGGCAAAATACATCCAACGTATCCTAGAGCAATTGAATCTCAGCGAGAGCATGGAAGAACACCACAACATCATCCGCGTATGCGTGCACTAGATCATCTCTCCCAAGTGTGTGCAGCCTCGTAACTGAGCGAAGATACTTCGAAGAGGGAGCTCAAGTGACAGAACAAACAACGATACTGAAAGCGGACTTCCATGAGTAAAATGTAATAGGGGGTGTCAGGTGGCCAGTGACTGCCACCAAAGCTTGGATACACAACGTGCGAAAATGAGACGTTGTTTACTTACGTTGTACATGCACCACATGGTGCACAATGATACAATATCCGGCGAGCGTCAATTGTGAACTCAACGGCTTCCATTACCCGCAACAGAAAGTCGTAGCTGGCCCGATCGAACGGCTGGTAAAAATCCAAAAATGTCAGAGCACAAGGAACAGAAGTAACGGCTGCCACCGATATATCACGACATTCTGCTACCGGGGTCAAACTTTCCCCAGCAACGCAGACAGCCGGCTATTCACCGTCCTCGCCACAGTCTTATGATCAAAATTTAACAAGGTAACAGGACGAAATATATCATTTACTGCCTGAGAGAAAGCTTAGGAATTAACAGTTTTGCTAACTTTAAACGAGTCGGGCACAAACCCTCCTCCCAACACTTCGTTCAAAAGCAATGTAAAAATAGTATCCAACAAAGGCCAAAAACGCTCATGAAACGAGTTCAGATTTTCGATAGATAGTTGACTACATATGGAAGTACGAGTGTGGCCCTGAAGCGTGCTCGGATAGCCTAATAGTATGGCGACCGTTTGTGATGAGCGAGAAATCCCGGATGGAGTCCCGGTCCAGCACAAATTTTCACTGTCGTCATTCCGTTATCCAGCTGATGGTTGTCCATATTTGCAACAATTTCATACAAACAATAAAAATGTTCGTCATTCACAACCTCTAAACCCCCAGCGGCCCCGCTCTGCCCCTGAGGTAAGCGGCCAGTTTTACTTATCTCACCCCAGAATTCGTCAATGTCAAATTAAAAGAACCACATCTTAAAATATTAGTCTCTGGATTTTTGTTTGTTACTGAGCGGGAAAACTGATTCTTGACATTCTTAGCGTTGGTTGACATTTTTGGATTCGATTGTTAGTTGCTGGATGCATATTGTTAGAAAATGCAGCTGAAAGCTGCAGGCCACACGAATACTTGATTCGAGTCGCATGTGGTCCGTGAGCCGCAGTTTGACGAACACTGGTCTAGACCACTGAAACCCATAGAATTCTCTTGTAGTGGTGTAGCGTCTGGGTGTAGAGCATACACCTGGCAAGCAAGAGTTTGTGAGTTCGTGTTCCTTCAGATTCTTTGAAATTTTTATTTTTAAGCATTTATCAAAATGGTTTTATTCATTTTTTATTCTATTAATTACTTTTATTTCTAATATTTTTTCTGTAGGATTTTAATAATCATTAACTTTTTTATTTGCCTACCGCCTTATAGATGGTTTCAAACACTTGATCCCCCGCCCCCTTCCCCATAAGATACTAAATGTTTTGTCACTAGCAAGTAACTGCAGACGACGGTGTTTGCCAGTAAGAGAAAGTGCGTACAATAATTCACAAAGTAGCCTTCTACGATGGATAATCGGGTTGTTGACAGTTTTTTTTTGATTTAGAAAATATTTCAGCAATTGTCTCTTCAAACAAAGATAAAACTTATTTCTCCTCAAATAAACAAAGAAGTCTTGATGATTCATTTATGAGTGATAGTTCGACGTTTTGGTTTTTGAGTCACGTATGGAAAGTGACCACTTTATGATCAACCCGTGTCACCACCTGCTTGCACAACTATTGAACGCTAACTGGCACTTGCATTGGCTCGACAATACTCTACGCACACTGTCACTTTGCCAAAGTTTATTTACAGTTTAATGTGTGTGTGTCTATGGTTCATATAAATATAACAGTGGCCACTTTGATTCTGATGCTTCATTCCTCACCAGTCTGTGAAGCTGCTTGCACTTACGCAGCATCAGCTTCATTCTCCCGTAAAGTCTTAAAGTAGTATGACCTTTTTGCAACTACGTCTTCTTATTTGCACATAATAGGTTTATTTTGGCACCTTTTGAAAACAGTTCCCGTTTCCCAAAGTTGGTATTTCTTTGTATTGTTCGTAATAGCATACAAATTGCTGCCTGCCAAGACATTTATCCAGATCGTCACTAGAATACTTATTGTGAGCACTTTGCTTCTCATTATTTGGCGTAGAAACTTGAATTTTGCTCTGCTCGGCTTCGTGTCCCCCCTTGCGTAATTTGCAAACCATCATGCACGTTCCGTATCCTTCTCCACCGGCACGATAAATCTCTTCTCTTTCTCGTCGTCAACAGATTTAATCACATTGTCCATAAGTCGTCGGGCCTGCCCGCAAAAACATTTTCCGCGCCCCCCATCCATGCTTGCACAGAATCATAACAACGAGCACTACTTTAATCAGAGATTGAGTGTACCTAGTCACGTGACCAAGTTAGCTAATGCTATTGCCGCAATAACACTTCGCTTTGACCGGCAAAATTTCTCCTGCTGACCTGACAGTATGATCCTGAGTTTATGCTCATTTCAGTACTGGTGCAAATATATTCCTATGGTAGCAATCATTAGTACGTAATTAACCTGAAGTTGGCAACAGTAGACCGAAAGCAGTCAGTAAAACAGCTGTATTATTAAAAATACGCTGCAATCTATCTCATACCGTATCACTGCAGCTATTCCTGTTCAATTGACTTCGTCGAAAATGGAAGTTTTTAACTCTATGGAGAGCTGAATAGTTACTAAGGAAATAAATTACATCCCTGGGGAGGCTAGAGACAGGAGGAAACTATTCCTCTCGCAGGTGTTCTCGTCTCACATAAACGCTTTTATTTGCGCCAGGCCTTGCGGTCTGCTGTAAAACCGCAGAAGTACTGGTTTTGAGCGCCTTATTGGGGCTAGTTGTCAGTTAGTAGAAGACTTTCAATGCAAAACATACTGTCGGTTTCCCTATTAAGGGTTCCTGTACTGTCTGCCGGTCGTTTCTTCGACCGAGAGCGGACACACGTAGCTCTACACATAATACGAGTAAAATAAGTCTACGTAATTTGTATATCATGGCAGTCGGCTCATATAGTTACGCTGTTTTGACCTCCGAGACGTATCTCTGAAACAGTCAGATTTCGAGACCACAACTGTATCGTATAGGGTAGTTAGAGGTGAGTAATTGCACCGTTGAGTTCATAAGAGGGCAATGACTGTCTTCTTGAACTGGCACCACCATTCTTATGGTGGCAATGGCATTTTTTACATAACAGAAATAAATTAGTAACTAAATCTGCAGAACAATGTCGTTTGTACAGTGTTCTAAAGTAAAAACTCTAATATTCTGGCGCTGAAGTATTCCTAGATTTTGACGGTTGTAACCTCCCCACAAAAATAAATAATTAATAATATGAATAATGAATGTGATTCTAATTTAGTGTAACCTCCCTACAGAAATTCATTCACGTTTAACCTCCACATAAAATTTGTTTCCCATTTAATGTACCCACAAAATTCTTTTCTCATTTAATGTAAGCTCGAACAGAAAAATTCCTAAACCTCGTAATAAAAAAAAAATTCAGTAACCTGGTAAATTTTGGACTACAGCAGTGTTGCGTCATGGCCCTGTAAGATCATTCTGAATAAAAAGCAAAAATTCTTACCTCAATAAAGTCGGCATCTATATGCTCTTACAAAAGCTTTTTCCGGCACAGCTCTGTGCAATGCTGGCCCATAGATTTGTCATTTACGAAAGGAAGCAACTGATTTTTCTTTTGCAACAATCGGAATGATCATGGATTGGAGAAATTAGTAAATTCTTTAAATTGAAATGAATGCTTGTTAGAAATTACTTTATATGACAAAGATTATTATTAGGACATTTTTAAAAGATTTACATGGGAGTTCACATAACATTACTAGATATGCGCGAGGCTGCTTTTACCTTATACTATAACGCTCAGGCTCCGCCATCGCTGCACCACGACCGGCCCATCCAACACGATACACCAGACTACCTGCTAGCAACAACTTACTGCTACACAGTTCCTACTGCATACAACACTGCTCTTTGGTCTCAGATTCTCTTATAGCTTACATATCGCAGGCAGCGCATACCTCTTACATAACCCTCCACGGGGGGAGCAAAAATTTCGCAGCGATGGTGAGTCAATTGGACTTGCCATGAGCAACAAATTTTTCTAAAATCTACTTAATTAACTAAGTTGACAGTCACAGAGTAATATATATATGTATGTATGTGTGTGTGTGTGTGTGTGTGTGTGTGTGTGTGTGCAGAACATGAAATGAAATAGAGTGCACATACACTGAGTACAGAACATATCAAGAAATGACAAAATGTATACGCAATGAGTACAAAACATATTAAATGCACATGCACTGTATATATCTCTACCTTTTTTTTACAACTAATAAACATATCAAGGAGTGAAATAAAGCGCACACGCACTGTATATGTCTTTATCATTTTACAAGAATTTAAACGCACTGTATAAGTCTTTAGCATTTTACAAGAACTAGGAAAGGAATGGGAAGGATTGCATCATGGTTGTAGCACAGTAGGTTGCACGTAGCTGCACTGAAAGTCTGTCTTTCTACAGACGCACAACACCAGGTGAGACAATCTGAAGTTCTCTTCCTGAAGTATTTATCAGTGTAGCCAAGATACTGAAATGGTTTATTAATATTGTATGTTATCATTTTGGTAGTACATTAGGTACACCAAATAGTATAACCATAATAACATCTCCATTGTTCAAGGTGGTGGGCAGCATGATGTGTCAACACCACACTCTTTCACCAACGTAGAATTAGTGCAAAAACCAAATATGGTGCTCCATGATCATAAGGATGGACAGGACAAACGGATATTGCAGTAATTTCTGGTAATTAGGTCAGAAGGTGAAGGACATTAAGTCTTGTGCTAGTCATCATTGAGAATTACACTAGTTTATCAACCGATTTGAGTAATTGGTGGCACTCAGCGCCTAGTTACTAAACAGTTCTATACTATGTATGAAGTATTACAGAATAATATTCATATGTCATCTGATTACAGTGAACATTTGCACTCATTGGCCAGTTACAAACCATTTTTATGCATTATTCGAAAGTGATCATTCACAACAAGAGTTAATAGCGTACCATTTACATAATTCATCTAGTTACAGTAATCATTGGCACTCATCGGCCAGTTACAAACCATCAGAAGTCATCATTCAAAACAGGAGCTAATGAGTGTAGCATCAAGCTACTGGTATTCATATATAATAGCATGTAAGTGACGTAACACAAATTTAAAATATAAGAAACAGTGGTATTCATTGGCCAGTTACTAAACATATAGCAAGTATTGAATATTACAAAACATTTTTCATCATTCAAGTGACAAACGACATATTTAAAATAATTATTGGCACTCATTGGCCAGTTACAAGGTATTCTTATATTTTTATAAAACATTATTCAGTATTATTCAGAAGTCATCATTCAAAATGAGAGTTAATTATTGGCATAGCATTTATAGAGTATAACAAAAATATTATTTACAGAAATTATTGGCATAGTATTTATGCATTATTACAAAACATCATTCAGTGTTACTCAGAACTCTCTTAAACTGGTAGCATTATTTGGGACTAGTAATACATTTTTTTTTTGTGCTAGCAATGCATTGTGTTGGGATCGATAATTAATTGCTGGGGCATGAAAATATTTGCTTTTGACTTATTGCTGCAAATAAGGATTATTAACGTCATTCGTCATGAGTCAGCTATAGCAAGGTTATGAAACAAGTAGAGTATATGTGATCACATTCATAAATGACACACACAAATGGGTAAAAAAATGCAAGTACTAGAACAGGTTTAATGACTAACTGCTTATAGCACATTAATTTCATGAATAGCTTCTCCTGGAAAATATACAAAATGGATTATTAAGCTGAAAGAAGAAACGCATATTATGCTGAAATGTAGTAAACTTCGAATTAACAGGTAATGAAACGTGTACTCAATATGTATGTACTCTAACTGTCCTTTCCAAAAACATTGTCATTATACCATGTGACATAAGACATACTTTCAAAACGAACTGCAACAAATACTTAAATAACTACATAGCATCTCTTAACTAACAGTAAATGTATAAACTTCATCATTATTCTCATCTACAAGGAAAAACTTCATTATTCATATTACCATTTACTTCATACAACTATTCATAGTATAGAGTTTCTTATATCTAGCATATTTCATCACTAAAACTAAGATGTGTAGTTCTGTCTGACAGCCTGCATCAATCGCCTCGTATTCTGAAAGAAAAAATTAGTTAAGACTGCTATCATACGATGTGTATAGTATATTCTTGTTAATGCTTGTTAATTCAGATCCATTTACTCTTCATGACGAGGTATTGCATCTTCTTTCGTTCATTCCGAATGTGAAATTCCCATTTCATAGTAATCCACTGTGGTTTGTTTATTTCTTTTACACGTTATTGCTTTCTGAAAATGTTGAATAAGGATTAAAATCTTGCATTTAAATCATATACCCATTAAATAAAAACTTGTTTCTAGTGATATAATTGAGCATACAGCATAGCATGACAGAAAACGTATGTCAAAAACATAGACAGTGTTCAGGTGCAAAAATGTACACAGAGTATCATAATGTAGTTGCAAAAAAAATGTAAAATAGTCACGATGTTGAGATATCATAAGGCCAAATGTCAAAGTCAACTGGTGTTTGTTACATCTTAAACATTTCATAGTGCATACAAACAAAACTGGAAAACAATCATATATATATAAGAAAAATGGAAAATGTGCACGGTCTGATATATAACAAGAAATGACTTTCTTTGTGTTCAGATTGTATGTTGTGTAGTTGATAGAGGCGAGAGTTAAAGACTTTAATGGAGAAAGAATTTGATAAAATTAATATGTCACTAGATAGAATTGCATAATTGGTCATAAAATATGTAAGTTTATCTGGAAAAATGTGCACGGTCTGATGTGTAACGACAAGAAAAGCGACCTGCTAACCTTACCTTGCCGGGCACTTGTCAATAAAAAATGTGATAATCATCAGTAAGTAGTCACATAAATATAATTGCATCATTGGTCATATAAAAATCAGGAAATAGCATTACAGTATGATAAATCATAAAGTATGTTCATTCAATAAAGGGTTTAATATTGGAGACATGGTAATTGCCTTTGCTTTTTCTGGTTCTCAAAGTTTCGACGTGTACCACATTGAAATGAGGAATGCTGCGAATTCGATATGGACCTGCATATAGAAGCTCAAATTTACTACATCTATTCTTTCCTCTGTTGGATAGATAGTGTGTACGTACTAATATCTTCTGTCCAATGTGAAAGTCACGGCGTGTACAAACCTGTTTTTGCTGTCTTTTCCGGCGCTCTGCGGCACGTTTGATGTTGTTCAGCGCAATGTCAATTATTTCATGGTGTCGTAGTCGACGAGATGTAGGAAAGGATACTAATTTAATTTTGTTACGTGGTTCAACATTTTTCGTTATAACAGTCGGAGATAGCATAGTAGATTCATTTGGTATCGAGTTAATTACATCCTGGAATGACAGTGTGTGTATCCCAATCAATACGTTTTTTATGGCAGTATATTCGACACGGTTTACCAATTTCTTCCATTAGACGTTCACAAGGGTTCGAAGAAGCGTGATACTTAGATATATAGATCGGAGAAATGTTTCTTGCTGGTAACATACGTGTCCATATAGCAGATCGAAACTGTGGTCCATTGTCGGAAATTACTTTCAATACATGTCCTACATGAAATAGAAAATGTTTTATAAATGCTTTCGAAACAGATTTAGCAGTAGCTGTGCGTAACGGAGTGAAGGTAATAAATTTTGAAGTGAGTTCAACAGCGACAAAGATGTAGCAAAAACCTCTATTAGTTCTGGGAATCGGACCAAAAATGTCTACAGCGGCCATGTGTCTCAATTTAACAGGTACAATGGAATGTAATTGAGGAATATGTGAAGTCGTGTCTGACTTAGCTTTCTGGCAGATTTTACATGACGCTAAAACTCGTCGAATACGTTTCTCCATGTTGGCAAAATAACAGTTCTGTCTCAGTATAAGAAAACACTTCCTGGCTCCGTAATGTGCGTAACTTAAATGAGTATACCAAATTAATTTGTTACCAAGCTCGTCAGGAATACATAATAACCAATTGTTGCTGTCAGGGTGAGAGCGGCGAAACAGAATGTTATTGAGTACAGTGTAATGGTTTCTGATGCTAACATTATTCCTATCTTTCCAAAGGTGTTTAATTTCTTTCCACAAGTTGTCTTTACTCTGCTCTTGTGCTACACTCCTGGAAATTGAAATAAGAACACCGTGAATTCATTGTCCCAGGCAGGGGAAACTTTATTGACACATTCCTGGGGTCAGATACATCACATGATCACACTGACAGAACCACAGGCACATAGACACAGGCAACAGAGCATGCACAATGTCGGCATTAGTACAGTGTATATCCACCTTTCGCAGCAATGCAGGCTGCTATTCTCCCATGGAGACGATCGTAGAGATGCTGGATGTAGTCCTGTGGAACGGCTTGCCATGCCATTTCCACCTGGCGCCTCAGTTGGACCAGCGTTCGTGCTGGACGTGCAGACCGCGTGAGACGACGCTTCATCCAGTCCCAAACATGCTCAATGGGGGACAGATCCGGAGATCTTGCTGGCCAGGGTAGTTGACCTACACCTTCTAGAGCACGTTGGGTGGCACGGGATACATGCGGACGTGCATTGTCCTGTTGGAACAGCAAGTTCCCTTGCCGGTCTAGGAATGGCAGAACGATGGGTTCGATGGCGGTTTGGATGTACCGTGCACTATTCAGTGTCCCCTCGACGATCACCAGTGGTGTATGGCCAGTGTAGGAGATCGCTCCCCACACCATGATGCCGGGTGTTGACCCTGTGTGCCTCGGTCGTATGCAGTCCTGATTGTGGCGCTCACCTGCACGGCGCCAAACACGCATACGACCATCATTGGCACCAAGGCAGAAGCGACTCTCATCGCTGAAGACGACACGTCTCCATTCGTCCCTCCATTCACGCCTGTCGCGACACCACTGGAGGCGGGCTGCACGATGTTGGGGCGTGAGCGGAAGACGGCCTAACGGTGTGCGGGACCGTAGCCCAGCTTCATGGAGACGGTTGCGAATGGTCCTCGCCGATACCCCAGGAGCAACAGTGTCCCTAATTTGCTGGGAAGTGGCGGTGCGGTCCCCTACGGCACTGCGTAGGATCCTACGGTCTTGGCGTGCATCCGTGCGTCGCTGCGGTCCGGTCCCAGGTCGACGGGCACGTGCACCTTCCGCCGACCACTGGCGACAACATCGATGTACTGTGGAGACCTCACGCCCCACGTGTTGAGCAATTCGGCGGTACGTCCACCCGGCCTCCCGCATGCCCACTATACGCCCTCGCTCAAAGTCCGTCAACTGCACATACGGTTCACGTCCACGCTGTCGCGGCATGCTACCAGTGTTAAAGACTGCGATGGAGCTCCGTATGCCACGGCAAACTGGCTGACACTGACGGCGGCGGTGCACAAATGCTGCGCAGCTAGCGCCATTCGACGGCCAACACCGCGGTTCCTGGTGTGTCCCCTGTGCCGTGCATGTGATCATTGCTTGTACAGCCCTCTCGCAGTGTCCGGAGCAAGTATGGTGGGTCTGACACACCGGTGTCAATGTGTTCTTTTTTCCATTTCCAGGAGTGTATGTCTCGTAATGACGACGAAATGAAATTTTCAAATGCAACTTGTTGAATATACATGACGCTGAAATTTACTTTGCAGAAGTTGGTTGCGATGTCTTCCTGATTGTTGCTGAGAGAACGGGATAGTGCGTCTGCTACAATATTTTGTGTACCGGGAATGTGAACAATTGTAAAATTAAATTCCTGTAAATAAAGTTTCCATCTGCTTAACCTGTCGTGTGTAAATTTTGCGGAAAGTAAAAACTGTATAGCTCTATGATCTGTGTAAACGGTAGTGTGTCTTCCATAAAGAAACTGCCTAAATCTCGTAAATGCCCATACAGCACATAATGTTTCAAGTTCTGTAACAGAATAATTGCGTTCAGCAGGTGACAGAATGCGACTCGCAAAGGCGATGTTTTTAATTACTGTAGTACCATTTTCTTAAATTTCCTGAAAAATGTGTACGCCTAAAGCGGTGTTAGAACTGTCGGTGGCAATGGAAAAAGTTCTAGTAAGATCTGGATGTGATAAAAGTGCTGCATTCAACAAAGCTTCTTTCAGATTCACAAATTCAGAATGTGCTTGGCTATCCCAGGAGCAAATAGTGTTTTTACCCGTCAATTGACATAATCTAGGGGTGTCTAAAGCAGAGTAATGAATAAATTTACGAAAAAAGTTAATTAGACCCAAAAAGCTGCGTAGTTGTTTCTTCGTCGTAGGAACAGTAATGTCACGTAAAGCTTGAAGTTTTTCCGGGTCAGGCGCAATGCCTTCTGCTGAAATTACATGTCCAAGAAATTTTATAGAAGTTTTGCCAAAGTGTGATTTGCTAAGATTAACTGTGAGTCCTTGTGCACGAAAAGTTCGTAACAGTTGTTCAAGAATCAGATTGTGTTCAGACCAGTTAGCTTCTGCAATAAGAATGTCGTCTACATACGTTGTGATTCTGTCTTCTAATTCTGTCGGAAGTATTGTATTCAATTCGCGAATAAATGCTGCTGAAGAAATAGTTAAACCGAACGGTAATTTACAAAAGTGATAAGTCACCAAAACAATTAATTGTTGGTAAGGCGGGTACCAGGTTGAGATTCATTGGGAGAGTGCTTAGAAAATGTAGTCCATCAACAAAGGAGGTGGCTTACAAAACACTCGTTCGACCTATACTTGAGTATTGCTCATCAGTGTGGGATCCGTACCAGGTCGGGTTGACGGAGGAGATAGAGAAGATCCAAAGAAGAGCGGCGCGTTTCGTCACCGGGTTATTTGGTAACCGTGATAGCGTTACGGAGATGTTTAATAAACTCAAGTGGCAGACTCTGCAAGAGAGGCGCTCTGCATCGCGGTGTAGCTTGCTCGCCAGGTTTCGAGAGGGTGCGTTTCTGGATGAGGTATCAAATATATTGCTTCCCCCTACTTATACCTCCCGAGGAGATCACGAATGTAAAATTAGAGAGATTAGAGCGCGCACGGAGGCTTTCAGACAGTCGTTCTTCCCGCGAACCATACGCGACTGGAACAGGAAAGGAAGGTATTGACAGTGGCACGTAAAGTGCCCTCCGCCACACACCGTTGGGTGGCTTGCGGATTATCAATGTAGATGTAGATGTAGAGAAAAGCCGTGTACTTTCTGCAGTTCGGATGGAGCTGAATTTGCCAAAATCCCGATTTCAAATCTAATGTGGAATAAATAGCAGTACCATGAAATTTCTGTAGAAGTTCTTCTAGTGTTTGAGGGCGATCTGTTTCATTAATAATGTCATTGATGTGACGCGAATCAAGTACGAGGCGAAGTGAACCATCCTTTTTCTTAACAATATGGAACGGGTTTATGTACGGACTAACTGCCGGTTCAATAATACCTTGGTCAAGCATAGCTTGCAATTGTTTAACTTGTTCTCTGTGAATATATGGAATGGGATAATGTTTGGCTTAAATGTGTCGTTCTGTTTAACTTGAAATTCATACATGAAGCCGGACATAGTACCAGGAATGTTGTCAAAAACTGGAGCTTGCTGTAAAAGAATTTTGCGTAGTTGCGTGCGTTCGTCGTCTGTATTTGCACTGCTCTGTTTAACTTTATCAGAAATCATCTGTATAACGTCATAGTCGGCTTCGTCTGGAGTATTATAGTTGTGTACGTACGTATCTGTGAACAATGTGGAATGACAGTCTATGTTACGTGAAACACAAATGACCTCTGTACGATTAATTTTTGTTTTTCTACAGATAGAGTGCTGAAATTCTAATGCCAGTTGTACATTTTCATCCTTTAACATTAAATAGGAATTTTGAAAGTCAATAATTGCGTTGTATTGTACAAAATAATTCGTACATAAAATAACGTCTGTTGTCAATAAGGGAACAATCCAAAAATTTGAATGAAACGTACGACCTGCAATACAAAATGATAAATGTGTCTGTAATTTTACATCTACTCCTTTACCAGATACTGCTCCTTTTACTTTAGTTTTGCATAATGGTAACGTAGGATAGGTATTCTCTTTGTTACATTCGTTGAAAGTTTCCTCATTTATAACTGACATAAGTGATCCAGAATCGATTACTGCTGAAAATTTGGATGATCCAATCTTTACTTCAATGACAGGGTGTGAAATGGTTTTTTGAATAACTGGTCTTTCCTGCAAAAGAGTGTCTCGGATGTCGTCAAAAGTAATAACATTTTCGTGAACAAAATTCTCTGTGTCAAAAGTATTGCTTGCGTTGCTGGAAGATGCAACCTGTACTTTATCTAGTCAAATTCTATCTGACGTGCTATTATTTGCGAGAGGATGCTGTGGCATTTCGACTATTTGAACTGTTCTGTTATTTCATCCTGACGTATTACGTTCGGGATGATATCTACTGTCAGGTTCATTCATGATAATCTGTTGTTGCGGATGATATTGCTGCTGGTAAGACCGACTGTTATTAAACGTACGCTGAAAATTGTGCTCATTACTTTTACGTCTGTCATGATAGTCATTTCTATACGGTGCATTGCGATATGAGTTGAAATGGTGTGTTTTCTGTACGTAGTTATTTCTTTTTTGCTGTGCGTTACTATTTGGCGGAGCCGATGCTATATGTGCAGGCGGCGAAACATTAAAGCTTGGTTGACCTTGCACATTACATTGTTGGTTAGGTATGCTAACCGGCTGGTTTTGTTGCTGTTGTTGGGAAAAACCTCTATTGTTAGCAAAATGTGGTTCCTGTTGCTGATAATTTTGACGATACTGATAATTAAAATTTTGTCTGTTATTAAAGTTCTCGCGGTTGTCGTTCCTGAAGCGAATATTACCTTTGCTATTGAAATAGCGTGGCTGATCGTAATTGCTGTATGCTTGTTGACCTTGGTTATTATATGAAAAATTTTTGTTTTTGAAGGAATAATCTGATTGCTGAACTTCCAAAAGCTGTAACAGATCTCTGAATGCCGAAATATTTTTTCTGCTGACCCGTTAAAAGTGATACTCTTAATGATCGTGGTAATTTAGAAATACATATTTGGATAAGTGCAGATTCACTGTATGGCTCACTTAAGTGCTGGTTTTGTTGGACCATGTGTTCAAAAAATTGCGTGACAGTGGAAAAATTTGAGTTCTCATAATTCGGTAGACTAATTAATTGATCCTTGATTCCGCGTTGTCGTCTTCGACCAATACGCTGACAGAAAAGCATTCTGAAATTCTTCTACCGAATAACATAGTCTCGCGATCGGTCTCATATGAGTTGCTGGTTCGCCTTCCAAAAAACTGCAAATAAATTCAAGTTTATGTGTTACGGGCCAAGCCGGTGGAAAAGCAAAGCTAAACTGTTGTATCCAATCCAATGGGTGAATCTGTGTTCTGTCATTTTTAAATACTTTAAATTTTCTCAAGGATATAAAATGCTTGTAATCAAAATTATCGTCTCTGTATGTCTGAACAGGTTCAGGATTGTATGAGACTCTATTTGTCTGTGACTGTTCGGAATCTAACTCACGTACTCTCTGTAAATTACCTAAATTATACTGGCTGTGTGAGTCTGACAAATGTTCGCAAAGTGGCGTATGCTGTGATGTGTTAAAGGATGAAATATTTTTCATCTCTGTCACTTCGCGCTGTAAAGATGACAATTTTCTACGTAATGTATTATTGGACGAACCTATCTCACTGATTGTCTGCTGTAAATTTTGGAATTCGGGTGTTTGATTAAACGAAACTGGTGACGTATCGTCTGATTTGGTGTCATTATTACTTTCGATAACGTCAATACGACTGGCCAATTCATCATATTTTTCAGTCAGTACCTTTACCTGATCATCGTTTTTAGTATCACCAGCGTTAATTTGTTTTGTATTTTACCTGTGGTTTCGTTTAATTTCTTAACGTCTGCTTTGATGGCATCAGGATCCTGTATTGGTTCTAATTTTTCAAGTCTGTCGGTCACTGTCTGAAAGTCTACTATGTATGTGTCTGTTTTTGTTTTAAGATCAGAGATTTCATCATGTAATTCGATGTTCAACTGTTTGATAGTATTAATTTCGTCTGATACTGTAGAATATTGTTGTCTACGTATGTTTTTGCTTTCGTAAACAGTTTACGCTTATCTTCCTGTCTCCATGCAGTAATTGTTTCCATGACTTGTCGCATTACTTTATTCTGTTCCTGTATAAATTTACGGTAACGCGTTTCACTGTTTTGTAGGTGGTGATTAAAACGTTCGTCAATTTGGCTGTTCTGTTGGTCAAATTTCGCGTCTACTTTTGCATCCAGTGTGCGTGAAAGTTCTGCTGACATTAATTTAAACTCGTCGCGTGACTGTGTTGCGTTTTCAGAGCATTGTTTAGCGACTGCACTAATCTCATCTTTAAGTAATTTCGTTGTAGCTGCTTGCGTATTATTTAATTCTTAAGCCACAGATCTAATTTCTTCACTACTATTCCTAGCACAAGCCTTAATCTCCTCACGTAATTGTTCTTTAGTATCATGACATTGCACGGCAACGGCTGCAATCTGTTCATTAATCTGTTTAAAGTTGTCATTAATTTGTTCGATCGACCTGTCTTGTTTTTCATTCAACTGTTTGGAATTGTTGTCTAGTTTTTCATTAAGTTTTTTGTAATTGTTGTCTTGTTCTTCATTAGACTGTAGCAATACTGCCATAATTTGATCCAAGCCAAAATTACCTACTCTATTCTCTGTGCTGTTTAATGGCGTACCTGCAATTGTCACGTTTTCTGTAACCATTTGGTCATTCTGTAATTCTTGAAAAGGTTTGCCAATCGGATGTGCACTGTGGGTCACTACCTTGGAATCAAATAAATCTGACGTATTTTGACTACATTGTTCATCTTCGTGAGAAGAATTTATCTGTTCACAATTCAAATTTTGCAAACCGGGTGTGTCAAACTGGGCAACGTTCATTGTATCAGAACGTGCCGCGTCAATTGTTACATTTACTCTGGACATAATTGCATTTGTTTGCTCATCATTAGGATCAAAAGCAATATTAGTGATCGGTACGCACTGATTGTCTGTAAATGGAGGATCATCATTATTACACGGAGTGTCGCAAGTATTATCGGTCAAATTATTCGAGTCGGCTATTTCACTCATTGCACATCGCGATGTACTGTTAACAGCTTTTCGCGGCATTTTTCACAAATCAAAATTAAGCACAAAAATGAAACATAGACAAAGCAAAAAATGGAACAAACACAATTACAACAAAGAGCAACAAATTGCCGATGATCTGTGAAAGAAAGAGTGACAAATTAGTAAATGCGTTGCGCCAGATGCAAACTACATTTAAGTAAATAAGAGCAGATATATGACTACTTATCAGAAATTCACAAAGAAATACGATCCTGGAAGGGTCGCCAAGTGTAACCTCCCACAAAAATAAATAATTAATAATATGAATAATGAATGTGATTCTAATTTAGTGTAACCTCCCTACAGAAATTCATTCACATTTAACCTCCACATAAAATTTGTTTCCCATTTAATGTACCCACAAAATTCTTTTCTCATTTAATGTAAGCTCGAATAGAAAAATTCCTAAACCTCGTAATAAAAAAAAATTCAGTAACCTGGTAAATTTTGGACTACAGCAGTGTTGCGTCATGGCCCTGTAAGATCATTCTGAATAAAAAGCAAAAATTCTTACCTCAATAAAGTCGGCATCTATATGCTCTTACAAAAGCTTTTTCCGGCACAGCTCTGTGCAATGCTGGCCCATAGATTTGTCATTTATGAAAGGAAGCAACTGATTTTTCTTTTGCAACAATCGGAATGATCATGGATTGGAGAAATTAGTAAATTCTTTAAATTGAAATGAATGCTTGTTAGAAATTACTTTATATGACAAAGATTATTATTAGGACATTTTTAAAAGGTTTACATGGGAGTTCACATAACATTACTAGATACGCGCGAGGCTGCTTTTACCTTATACTATAACGCTCAGGCTCCGCCATCGCTGCACCACGACCGGCCCAGCCATCACGATACACCAGACTACCCGCTAGCAACAACTTACTGCTACACAGTTCCTACTGCATACAACACTGCTCTTTGGTCTCAGATTCTCTTATAGCTTACATATCGCAGGTAGCGCATACCTCTTACACGGTTTATCGTCAATGGAAATTCAGAGATTACAGGTAATTCATTTTTTTTTATTTTCCCCCTCGGCGGCGGCAGCCTATTTTGGTTTCTCCACAGTTTTCTTGCCATCAATGCCTGTAAGAGCTGGCTTATTCTAAAATTGTCATAATAAAAGTGAATTATCCCTGCCACCTGAATTCCAACTACCGTCATATACACTCTAAGAGAAAAGAAGCGACACACCACGATGTGATGTAGATGTACAGACAGACAAATGACTACGATTTCAGAAAATTCGGATGATGTATTCAAAAGGAAGTTCACAAACTGAGCAAATCAATAACGCGTTGGTCCACCTCTGGCCCTTATGCAAGCAGTTATTCTACTTGACACTGATTGATACAGTTGTTGGACGTCCTCCTTTGGAATGTCGTGCCACATTGAGTGTGAGTGGTGCTTTAGATCGTCAACATACCGAGCTCGTTGGAGGGCCCTACCCATAACTTTCCAAACGTTCTTAATTGGGGAGAGATCTGGCTGCCGTACCGGGCAAGATAGGGTTTGGCAAGCATGAAGACAAGCAGTAGAAACTCTCGCTGAGTGCGGGCAGGCATTATCTTGCTGAAATGTAAACCCAGAATGGCTTGCCATGAAGGGCAACAAAACTGGACCTAGACTATCGTCGACGTACCACTGCGCTATAAGGGTGCCTGCTATGAAATGAAATGGTAACCTAGATCATACTCTTGGTTGTCGGTCCGTATGGTGAGTGACAGTCAGGTTGCTATCTACCGTTGTGTAGAGCGTCTCCGGACAAGTCTTCGCTGGTTATTGGGACTCATTTCGAAGAGGGACTGAAAATTGTTGAGTCCCGCTTCGAACTGAGCCCCAGTAATCATTCTGACGAAAGGCGACCTCGAGATGAGTTAATTCAGTTGACAAACGTTCAGGGTTTGAAATGTAGTGGGCTCTGTGAACAAAGGTATGACACTAGTGAAGAGAGTGACGAAATCAAAACTTACTAGAATATCAGAGTCATCAAGCGCATTCGATCTAATCGGCGTGAGATATCCGCCGCGTTCTTAATGTACAGTTTACCTGCTGCAGTTTTATCCTAAAAATGACAGGGTGATCTCGTGTTGAAATATCGGCGGCTGTCGAGGAATTCACTGCTTCATTCGCTGAAGTTATTTGAACATTGCATACGCCGAGAGAATCTCAGTTCTCACAATCTGTAATCTGATTGCATCAAAAAATGATGGGTTTGGAGACACTATCCCATTCTGATCCGTCCCGTTCCACCCAAAGAGCACATTTCAGGTTAACAACTTTGATGGGGTGTTGTAACCGCCGGATTTGAACTATTACGTAACTAACGTATAGCGTATGGCATGCGCCCAAGATTACATTCCCTTTAAGAGTGTACAGTTAACAAGTAGTGGCTTATCTTGCGTTTAAATTCTCCAAAAGTTATAAAAACACAACTAGAATTCTGAAGAACATCCGTACACTTACAAGTCACAGTCAAAGCAAAGTCAAAATGGCTACCGGACTTTCCCTTCCATGTCACTATAGGTTGCAGCATTCTCCACTCTATAAAACAGTACAATCCCATTGTACTCCGCTGCCCCGTTCTGCTCCGAGTTCTCATACGTGTCGGGATTCAACAGTAGGAGGATCGTGGCCTATTGAGACTGTTTTTAACGTTCCGCGACATTTCTGCTCATGTTGGTTGGGATACCCGTCTATAATGTGACTACGGAATCTATTAATACGCTTTGCAGCATCTCGCGGCGACATAAGCATCCGAGAGCATAGACGTATTTTTCACTCAGCAATGCAGGATTGTCCAGACATGTCACATACTTTGAGACAGGGAACTGCCTTATGTGCAGCAAGACAAGTATCTACACGGAGAAGGTGATGACGTTTCGAACAGCACTGACTTTCAGCATTCGTGCATTTTTGCGGCTTTCCTTGACATGGCAGCAGAAAGAACTATGTCAACTTCTCTGCGCCCAACAGTAACACTGGACTCAGAGGTGATAACACATTGTCTTATAATTGATTCCCGGTTATGATTACAGCATCATGATTTATGTATCCGTGTCTGGAGAGTGCAAGGAGAACTGCATTCGTGTTCGTCATACGGGCCTTTCAACAAGATAACACAAGACTGAAACTTTCCGCGCTTTGCTGAACTACCTCCCCAGGTAGCTCGATAGTTTCCATAGCCACTAAGACGTTTCACCTAACGGAAATATCTGGTGTTGCGTCGCCAAGAAACTGGATCGTCACCATTCTCCAGCCACTACTATTGATGACTTATAGCACAGAGATGAATCGGAATTAACATACCCGTATAAGTCATCAAAAATTAGTACGACTCATTGCCCAGCTAGGTTAGCGCCACTGTTGCTACCAGAAGCGGCAGTTCTGTGAACGAAATTTCATGTCCTTTTACCCCCGAATCACTTACAGATTTAATAATATATGCTATACACATACATTTAGTTACTACGATAAATATCGTTATTAGTTATCCTTCGAGCATTCAGCCACTATCGTAAGACACAAAACACTAAAGATCTACGTTGTAGTGGTTGCGGGATCTGCTGACATGAACCCTCACTGAGTATATACGATATTGCGATGCCTGTGTTGTTCAGAAACACGGTACAAAATTCTTCCGAACATGAATGCATGCACTGGAATGTATACAGGGTGGTCCATTGATCGTGACCGGGCCAAATATCTCACGAAGTAAGCATCAAACGAAAAAACTACATTGAACGAAACTTGTCTAGCCTGAAGGGGGAAACCAGATGGCGCTATAGTTGGCCCGCTAGATGGCGCTGCCATAGGTCAAACGGATATTAACTGCGTTTTTTTTAAAATAGGAACCCGCATTTTTTATTACATATTCGTGTAGTACGTAAAGAAATATGAATGTTTTAGTTGGACCACTTTTTTCGCTTTGTGATAGATGGAGCTGTAATAGTCACAAACATATTGCTCACAATTTTAGACGAACAGTTGGTAACAGGTAGGCTTTTTAAATTAAAATACAGAACGTAGGTACATTTGAACATGTTATTTCGGTTGTTCCAATGTGATACATGTACCTTTGTGAACTCATCAATTCTGAGAACGCATGCTGTTACAGCGTGATTACCTGTAAGTACCACATTAATGCAATAAATGCTCAAAATTATGTCCGTCAACCTCAATGCATTTGACAATACGTGTAACGACATTCCTCTCAACAGCGAGTAGTTCTCCTTCCGCAATGTTCGCACATGCATTGACAATGCGCTGACGCAAGTTGTCAGGCGTTGTCGGTGGATCACGATACCAAATATCCTTCAACTTCCCCACAGAAAGAAATCCGGGGACGTCATATCCGGTGGACGTGCGGGCCATGGTGATTCGACGACCAATCCACCTGTCATGAAATACGCTATTCAATATCGCTTCAACCGCACGCGAGCTGTGTGCCGGACATCCATCATGTTGGAAGTACATCGTCATTCTGTCATGCAGTGATACGTCTTGTAGTAACATCGTTAGTACATTACATAGGAAATCAGCATACATTGCACCATATAGATTGCCATCGATAAAATGGGGGCCAATTACCCCTCCTCCCATAATGCCGCACCATACATTAACCTGCCAGGTCGCTGATGTTCCACTTCTCGCAGCC
Organism: Schistocerca serialis cubense; assembly: GCF_023864345.2. NCBI lineage: Eukaryota > Metazoa > Arthropoda > Insecta > Orthoptera > Acrididae > Schistocerca > Schistocerca serialis. Next base: position 637,381,667 of record NC_064640.1, read on the forward strand.
ATCGTGGATTTTCCGTTGCCCAATAGTGCATATTATGTCGATTTACGTTACCGCTGTTGGTGAATGACGCTTCGTCGCTAAATAGAACGCGTGCAAAAAATCTGTCATCGTCCCGTAATTTCTCTTGTGTCCAGTGGCAGAACTGTACACGACGTTCAAAGTCGTCGCCATGCACTTCCTGGTACATAGAAATAATTATCGTACGGGTGCAATCGATGTTGATGTAGCATTCTCAACACCGACGTTTTTGAGATTCGCAATTCTCGTGCTGTTTGTCTGCTACCGATGAGCGGATTAGCCGCGACAACAGCTAAAACACCTACTTGGGAATCATCATTTGTTGCAGGTCGTGGTTGACGTTTCACTTGTGGCTGAACACTTCCTGTTTCCTTAAATAATGTAACTATCCGGCGAACGGTCCGGGCACTCGGATGATGTCGTCCAGGATACCGAGCAGCATACATAGCACACTCCCGTTGGGCATTTTGATCACAATAGCCATACATCAACACGATATCGATCTTTTCCGCAATTGGTAGACGGTCCATTTGAAGACGGAATGTATCAAGAAGCAAATACAGTACGCACTGGCGGAATGTTACGTGACACCACGTACTTATACGTTTGTCACTATTACAGCGCCATCTATCACAAAGCGAAAAAAGTGGTCCAACTAAAACATTCATATTTCTTTACGTACTACACGAAAATGTAATAAAAATGGGGGCTCCTATTTAAAAGAACGCAGTTGATATCCGTTTGACCTATGGCAGCGCCATCTAGCGGGCCAACCATAGCGCCATTTGGTTTCCCCCTTCAAGCTAGACGAGTTTCGTTCTTTGTAGTTTCTTCATTTGATTATTTCATCAGATATTTGGCCCGGTCACTATCAATGGACCACCCTGTATAATGGATGTATTAGTGCAGGTTGTAGACTAATGGTTGACGACATATGGAAGGCAATAAGCTGGAAATCCGGGTTCGAGTTCTGATCCGGCACAGATTTTCACCGTCGCCAGTCTGTTAAACAGCTGACGGTAGTTGATATTCGCAACCACGAATACATTTCATGTATCTCACTGAGTATGCTTGGGACAAGTTGAAACTTGCAACGTGTCGTCGCAGATCCTCCTTGACAAACTGAATTTCTCATTACACATATGGGGAAAGATGTGCACTTTCTAAAAGACTATCTTCATTTTTATTATTGTTTCATTTAGATTTCAAAGTTAAATTTCTTTCTAGCTTCATTAAGACTTATTATTCCATTCCCTGCTCTCGTTAAAGCTGCGCTCCCACACTTTTGCCGAGGAGCAGACGGGCAAAACCTTTTGTTTTCACAGATTGTATTTGCATTTGTTGACTGACCTTGGTTAATGACAACTTACTTCAGCAAAAGGGGTAAGAAGTTCATTTAAAATGAATTTAGGAGACAGAACATACAGGGAAAGTTCCGAAGACCTTAAAATCATAATATTCCTTTCTGAACCGGAAACAAATGGCCAGTATGCACAAGGAGATGAATGCCAGGTACGGGCGTCAGATCTTCGTATACAGAATGGACCATTTTAATCCATAATTACTCGGAATACAGATGATTTATAGCAAAATGATTTAGATAAAAGTTGTAGGCAGCAAGGAGGGTCACGCATTGTTACTAATGACCGTGACCTTGAATGTGATTTTCAAATTGATTTGGAGGTTAAAGTGATTTCTTGACACGGGAACACTAACGTTTGATTTAATATTTGAAAAGAGCGGCAAATTTTACGTATAAAATGATACATTATTCAAGGTCATGGCAAGGTTCAGTGAAGGTCAAGAAAGGAGATATGTTTTTAGTTCTAGTACGGATTAACTCGGAACGGAGGAGGGATACAGCAAAATACAATGTTAGATGCAAATTGGAAGGAACATCCCAAGGAATGAGAGGCGAGGGGCTCACTAAGCAACTTGTAAATCAATGATCTACGTTTTATTTTTATGTCTTCTGCCTTGCAAATCTCAAAAGAACATTTGTATGTGGTGACGTATTTATTTTTACGTTACTTAAAACTTCAGGTTGAAATCTCTCCTCGCTGTTTCCAAATCCGATGTCAGAAATTGGGGTTTCCATGAAACTAACTTCAACCTTCGATAATTACTTTTAAGATCATGGTTAGTGATAATGATACGTGATCCCTTCTGCCCTTTCCAATTTGTATCTAACATAGTATTTTGCTATATCCCTTCTCTATTCCGAGTTATTGTCTATTAGAACTAAATACATATTCGCTTATTTGACCTTCACTGAACCTCGCCATGACCTTGAATAATGTATCATTTTATACCCAAATTAAATATTACGGTTCCCATTTTAAAAAAATCAATTTAACTTCCGAATCATCTTAAAAGTCACGTTCAAGGTCACAGCTCTTAATAGCGGTATGTGAGCCTTCTTGCCACCTACAGCTTTTATCTAAAACATTTTGCTGTTTCTCATCTATATTCCGAGTAATTTCACATTATGGATTAAAATGGTCCACCCTGTATAATCTATGTTTAGAAGCTTGGTTCAATGGTTCAAATGGCTCTGAGCACTATGGGACTTAACATCTGTGGTCATCAGTACCCTAGAACTTAGAACTACTTAAACCTAACTAACCTAAGGACATCACACACATCCATGCCCGAGGCAGGATTCGAACCTGCGACCGTAGCGGTCGCGCGGTTCCAGACTGAAGCGCCCAGAACCGCACGGCCACACCGGCCGGCTTAGAAGTTTAGGTCTGTGATATAATACCCTTAGATAAATACGTAAATTTTGTGAAAACAGGAAGATATCATTTTATTCGAAAAACAAAAATAATTATTTCTCATCATTGTGGTCAATATGTAAAATACATTTCGTCCGACAAGATTCCGTTTTTTAATCAAACAAAGAATGAGTAAAAGTTTCCACTTATGCATAATACAGTACAGATAATCATATATTTCTCCTCCCAGTTATTTTTAAGGTTAGGAAACTGAAAAGTAATCAGTTGGAGCCAAATCTGTGGAAGCGTGTTAGTCGGATAGTGGTCAGATGATATTAACACTAGTACGTGAAAGCAGGCTGTACTTCCCAATTCTGTAAGGCTCGTTTACAGCCAGCTTGTTTTCATAAAGCGCCTTTTATCAAAGTCGAAAAGTCACGGTAACCTGGGTAACGTGATATTTGACACACAGCTGAATGACAGAAGACGACTAACATCTATTCACATTAAAGAACCATACACAATGCAGATACCACAATGCAGATAAATGCTGTCGCGAATGGATAACCTTAGAGTAGATTTGGAAAGTGGCTTATACGATTCTGATTAGACATAGTGCATATATCGCTACACACTTGATATATTTCTAACATATCCGAGACGCAAAGAAATAGACAGCTGACTGACTGGAGGACAACAGAGTAGTCGGTGCACTAGTATTGACTTAACGGCTTACAGGGAAAACACGTAAATATGGTAAACTATTCATTTAAAGGGCGATTACAGTAAAACTAAACTCCGTCCATTCGTACTGATCGACAGCCTTGGCGTTGGGTGTGGTATGGGGGAGGGGGTGGGGGGGGGGGGTCATGGAGGAAGCAAATCGCTCTTTTGGACCTTGTCAGCTTTCGTGACCCGGAGGTGCTACTACTCGGCCATGTAACTCCTCAACTGGCGTCACGAAGCTGAGTGCACCCCATTCTTCCAGGCCTCCCACTAAGGAAAAGTTCCTGGCGTATCAGGATTTGAACCCGGGTCCTCTGCATGGCAGGGGCACCCGCGCTGACCACTCAACTACGGAGGAGGAATCACTTACAATAATCACTGTAAAGCCAATTAAACGTCACTATGTGCTATAAATAAGATGTAATCGTTTTCTTATGCCGTTATTCTTCTGTGAGTACGCTAACAGCAGAAACATCAGGTTAAAGTGAAACACCTTTAATTTGTGGCAGTATAAGTGAATGAACGTGAATGGAAACTGTTGCACTTTTACTGTAATCACGAAACACTTTTTCTTCGATACCGCTATGGCAGTCACAAATCTCGACCAATTAATGAAGGTAAAGGGTGTCCGGAATTATGTAAGTGACGATGAAAGTATGCCACCACGGCAAAGAGGAATGAGGAGCGTCGAGTGACGCTCACAAATACCAAAGAAGTGGTGTGAGATGAAGGCGCGTTTGTTTGGAGCGGCTGGCAGTCGATGCCTCCAGTAAATACGGCGCCGGCCGCCTGGACCAGCTAAAATTAAACCCAACAATAAGCTAACGCTGTTTTGAAAGGACTGAAGGCGCGTCTGTGTCGTAACGTAAGGACAACATTTGAAACAGCAACATACAGACGCGCTATGTCAAGCCACAATATTCACTGAGGACTTGGGGTCGTTTGTTGCGATCGGTTGTTTCATGGAGTCCGACAGACATTTTGAAGATGTTGTCAAGTGCGAAAATTTGTGGGTCAGTTTATTCCCGAAAGTACATACTCAGCAAGACACCGCACCATTTGTGGCGGAGGGTACACTGTACCACTACTAGTCATTTCCTTTCCTGTTCCACTAGCAAATAAAGCGAAGTGAAAACGACTGCCTATATGGCTCTGTACGAGACCCAATTTATCTTATCTTCGTGGTCCTTACACGAAATGTATGTTTCCGGCAGTCGAATCGCTTTGCAGTCGGCTTCAAATGCCGGTTTTCTAAATGTTCTCAGTAGTGTTTCTTGAAAAGAACGCAGCCTTCCCTCCAGGGATTCCCATTTGAGTTCGCGAAGCATCTTAGTAGCACTTTCGTCTTATTCGAACCTACCAGTAACAAATATAGGAGCCCACCTCTGAAATGCTTCATTGTTTTCCCTTAATTAGACCTGCTGTGGATCCCAAACACTCGAACAATATTCAAGAATGGATCGCACTAGTGACCTACATGCGGTTTCCTTTGCAGATGAACCACACTTTCCAAAATTCCCCCATAAATCGAAGTCAGGCATTCACCTGACCTGCTACAACCTTTCCGTCCTCGTTCCATTTCATATCGCTCTGCAACGTTACGGCTACATATTTAATCGACGTGACTATGTCAAGCACCTCACTACTAATGTTGTATTCGAACATTACTGGTTTATTTTTCCTACTCATCGGCATTAACTTACATTTCTCTACGTTTACAGCTAGCTGTCATTCATCACACCAACTAGAAATTTTGTGTAAGTCATCTTGTGTCCTCCTTCAGTGACTCAACAACGGCACTTTCCCTTACACCACAGTATAATCAGCAAACAGCCGCAGACTGCTGCTCACCTAGTCCGCCAGATTATTTCCAACTTTGTATATAGAAAGTAATACCTGTCCTAGCACACTTCCCTGGGATACTCCAGAGATACCCTTACCATTGCTCGCCTAAGTTCTGCTACACTGTAAATGGGTTAAGAGAAGACTGTAACACTGTTACACGGCACTTCTCTTTATTACGTGATTTGTCTCTAGTTGGGACTCGAGCGGTCTAGTCTTCGATGAAACATGAAATTCTAACCTAATATATTTCCTCTTTTCTATGATTCAATGTGCGTCGTATTTGGTTCATGAGAACGAAACTAATTTTACTTCTTCATTTCATTTGTACAGATTAAAGTTACTGGAAAAATCGTGACTCATAGTAGCTTACCTACCAAACATATATATATATGTACACTCTAGCAATTGAATGCAGAGTACGGTTCAAGTTGGAATTACCACAGAAAGGCAATGACAGAAAGAAAATGAGATTCATCATCTCGCCAATATGAAATTTATTGCATCAGAGACAATGGCTCAGTAGCATAAGGCATAAGGAGGCAGGAAGGAATCTGGTGTGACGTTTCTGGATCAAACATCCCTGTGTTCTCTTGTAACTATGCTGGAAAAGCCATCGGAATCGTAAAACAGAGTCGTCGGAAGTGGATATGAATCCCGCTTCCGCAGTGCCATATCGGTTGATGGGGACTGAAAATCCGTAGAGCCTCATTTTTGGTCTCGGATTTGTTTGATTGGCACGACAGCTTTGCAAACACTTTCAACAAACTCGAGTGAGAGTTACTACACGAGATGAATCGGGCGTCACACGAAGGACCATTTAAAAATAAAAAATCTGTAACCTGTCTTCCTAGACAACCAACATAACATATGACAGCACCTCTTTCCCCCGTAACCCCTACTCTCGCACCAGTACCCTCAAAAGGAAACACTATATACGCATCATTGATCTACGATATTTCCGAACCGGGGCAAAAACTTGTTCACGGTTACAGCTAAGGAAATCCATATAGAAGCTATAAAAGTATTGGCTCGCACAAAGCCTCCAAAAAACAATTTAACTGTGAGTGAGAGGCATGCCACAAAACGCCTGAATGAGGACGATAGTATTATCATTCTGCTCGCTGACAAGGGAAATACGACTTTTGTTTTGAATGCGACTGACGCGGTTGATAAAAAGTCCTCTGTCGAGCTGAGCCCTAGAAAAGTCTGTTCAATTCAGCAGCACTACCACCAAGAATTTATGGGTTGCCAAAGACGAACGAAGAAGATCTTACATTAAGACCTACAGAGAGTGCTATAGGTTCGCCCATCTAGTCAGTTTCCAGTTTCTTGACAACATTATTACGAGAGTATGCGGGCCGATCTGATTCGAATATCAAGAATTCGGAGCATTTTATAAGTAAATCAAACGGCATAGTAGTCCAGCTGGAGGACATATTATTTTTTATGTGATATTACTGGTTACTATGGTTTCGCTCGATGAGGTGTTGCAACAATTGAATCCGATCCCTCCCCCCCCCCCCCCCGATAATTCTGGACTGTTTAAATATTGCCTCACAATCACATATTTAAAATGGAACGGTGAGTTCTATGAACAGACGGATGGCGTGGCAATGGGAACCCCCTGAAGACCAGTTACAGCGAATTTCTTTGTGGGAAAGTTCGAGGAGCAAGTATTAGAAACTGGCAACAAGAAACCTAACGTTTGGTTCCGGTACGTAGATGATACGTTTATTTTGTGGAGGCATGGCAGAAAGGAACGATGTCGTTTGCAAAGGCGGAATTAATCCGAAGAATCAGTTTTCCGTGAAGGAGGGAGGTACAAGGTTAAATATTCTTGATGTGCTACTTTTCAAGAAAGAAGATGGTAGCTTGAGACATATGGTTTGCAGAAAACCCGTGCACACAAACTGTTACCCACAAAGGAATACCGACCACCAACAACAACAGAAGCGAGGCATCATACAAACGTTGTCAGAGAGAGCAAGGGACATCTGCGAACCAAGGCATCTCACCAATACATTACTCAAGAATGTTTATTCGTCCACTGAGGTAAAAAGAGCGTTAACACCACCGCAGAGAAATCATAACGATGCACAAGTGCCCGCGAAATCCAAAGTTTTCCTGCCTTTCATTAAGGATGTTACTGACCGCATAGGAAAAATCTTGAAAAAACGAAATATCGCGCTTATCTGCAAACTCGCCAGAAAGACACAAGATCACTTAAAATTGGCCAAGGATGCTCGTCAACCACTAGAAAAATCAGGAATTTGTAGGATTACGTGTAGCTGTGGAGAGGTGTACGACGGTAATACAAAAAGAACAGTAAAAGAACGACTAGAAGAGCACAAGGGCAGTGGAACAAGGCGGGGAGATTGACAGATCAGCTGTTGCGGAACATGATTTGCAGCCGGGAGACCACCACATTAATTTTAATAGGAATAAATTACCGGCAGCCACTAGCGGATTATGTGAAAGATTATACAGAGAGGCAATAGAAATTGCAAAACACCTAAGGAATTTCAATAGGAAGAAAGGAGGTCGTGAGACTTAATGACATCAGTATTCTAGTGCTGAAGATGATGTGTACCAGACTTCCAACATGTGGTGATAGCAAACACCGGACGACGCCAGTCGACAACAGCCAGTCGCACTCGGATATTCAAACCATGTGATGTCATGCCATTGCGCGCAAGCACGCGAAAACGGAATTTTGGTGCAGCCAATAGCGAACTAGGGTGTGAATCGGACACACAAAGAAGCTACGATCTCCCTTGAAAATAACCTCCGCCGATGGGGACGAAACGTTGGGTATGAATGTTAAATCTATTTCACTACAGCATAATAGCCCAGAGCATTTTATTAACTGTGATGTTTCCTGTGCTTATAGTTTACATTTTACCATTTTACAACTACCCAAGATCTTCTTCGTAACCTCCAGCAAGCTGGGTGGTCGGTAGTCTTTCTCTGGACCCAGGGTCACGTTAGGATCCCAGGAAACGAACATCCTGACCAGTTGGCCAAGTTTGCCAACCAGAATATCGACTTTGGAGATGGGGTTACCAGGAACAGACATTCGGTCGACTCTACACTATCATCTATCGGAAGCTTGGAAGACGGAATGGTATGTCCTAGTGTCTCCGAATAATTAACGAACCATAAAGGGCTCCACGACCACATGGCAGTCTTCACTTTTTGCTCCTCACAGATACACGCTACGTCTACTTTTACATTATTTTCTCAAACTTGCAGAATTTACTCTAGATACACACAGATGGGGACGGTCCTGGATCGTGAATGCAAGACTGATGGCCTTAGATGTTTACCCTCCCTAAAGACATTTTCACCAGTAAAAGTGTTTATTAGATGAACATGTAAAACAAAGACAGAGAACTGCTCACTGAGTAATGGAAAATACCTGGAGAGTCAGGATAAAAAAGCTTGGTGGGGTGATATAAATGTGACTATAATGGAAATAAAAGAAAAAAGAGGCGGATCATAAAGCCGTGTGAGTGCATATAATACGGAGCAAGCAAGTTTTATGCACAGTTTCGAGAAGTAAGAGGTGATCGAGGCGACGACGTAGTGTAAGACTGGTATTGTTGATGACGATAATATTGGTAAAAGTCTTAAGAAGGAATTTATTCATCAGAGGATGACAAATAGCAATGATGATGGTGATGGTGGATGTAAGCTACAGCGTCAAATATCGGGCAAGGCGGTTCTGGTATTTACAGTTCCTGGTCACTGGAATGGATATTCTCTTCAGGAAACAAGCGAAAATATAATTATTCGTTACTATAGTATCCATCGATGACAGTAATTTCATTTCATTTTCTGTCAGCTTTGTGATTGGCTTTCTTTGTATCACATTTTTTTTTAATATACGTTTCCCAAAAACCCTTTTTGATTTCAGGTTTCATCTAAACTAGAACTTAAACTCTAAAGTGTATTGAAGTCTTTTTATTTTGCACCAGGGTTAATGAGCGACATTACCAGCATCTTTTTATTAGTTGAAGTTGTTTTTGTATGTTCTAATTCGTTCTGAACTTTGTCAACACTGGCCTGAGTCTTCAAATACAATAACCTACTTATAGCAATAAGTAAAGTATATTTGGAAGGTAAGTACGGCCACTTTCACATGGCATGTCAAGGACTAGAAGAATTTGAAAGTATTCAAATTTTTTTAAAAGTATACACAGGTTTTGTTTATGCTGTCATGAGCACTTCAAAGCCACATATCAAGATGCTTGTCAGCTGTGCCACACTAGAAAACCGTGACAAGCACTTTCGGTAGCCAGTCAGAGGAGAAGTCAACAGATGCTAACGATCCAAATAGACTTCATTGAAAAGTTCACGGAAAACGTCCTTTCGTCGAAATTTGTAGGAGGTAGCGGGAAGTACTTAGCAAATATTACGACGCTCTTGCATTTTCAACGCGTATTGGACCTTCACGCTTCTACATTTGAAAATAAACGGCACAGTCTCTCGGAAAGTCAACACGTGCCATTCGCGCAGAAGTTCGTATAACGGAAATCGTTATACTGCTTTTACATAAACTCCAAATGCTGATTGTTTTATTAAAATTAAACGTCAGGTTGTTTTACTAACTTACACTTAGCCATCTGTACGTCATTAAGACGATGATCATGGTATTAAAAGTGTGTTTGGTACGTCGTAATGCAAGCACAAAATGAGATCTGTGGCAACCCGGTTTATAAAGATGTGATGAAACGGCAATTGTTCGGCAACGAAGGAAACCGACAGTACAGTATCCCTCTCAAAGTCCGTCACGCTCATGCATAATTATGTTTTGTAATTGACTGAAACTAATCTCAGTGTTGTCAAAATGGTTACGCTTCACAAAATTATTTAATACCATAATCTGACGTGTTTAAGCTAAAACAACTAAATAACGGCTTTTCATTAGTAACACGAATTAAAAAAAGTAATATTCGCATTCCATAATGATAAGCTCAAGATCGGTTTTAAATCACTCTGTGACAAATGAAACTTTGGGGGATGGACTTTTACTCTTATGCTTTAGTGCAGGTCAGTATCAGGTGGTACACAGCCCGTTTGAAACTTCCGGGCAGATTAAAACTGTGTGCCGGACCGAGACTCGAACTCGGGACCTTTGCTTTTCGCGGGCAAGTGCTCTACCAACTGAGCTGTCCAGGCACGACTCATGCTCCCTCCTCACAGCCTACTTCTGTCAGTACCTCGTCTCCTACTTTCAGCGCACACTCCGCTGCAGAGTGAAAATCTCATTCTGGAAACATTCCCCAGGCTGCGGCTAAGCCACGCCTCCGCAATATCCTTTATTCCAGGACTGCTAGTTCTGCAAGGTTCGCAGGAGAGCTTCTGTGAAGTTTGGAAAGTATGAGACGAGGTACTGGCGGAGGTAAAGCTGTGAGGAGAGCGTGAGTTGTGCTTGGGTAGCTCAGTTGGTAGAGCACTTGCCCGCGAAAGGCAAAGGTCCCGAGTTCGAGTCTCGGTCCGGCACACAGTTTTAATCTGCTGGGAAGTTTCATATCAGAGCACACTCCACTGCAGAGTGAATATCTCATTCTGGACACAAATCGTTTGTTGGCATCAGGCTGCTCGTGGCTTACACACGATACATATGGGCCGACCAACAGTGGTCGTTGTGTTAGTGAGAAAAATGGGCCCATAGGCTTAGCAGCGCTCACCCATCATTTACACTCATAGCCAAAGTCGGCTTACGATGCAGTGGCTCACTTCACGTACAGTAACCCACAGTAGCGGGATGTCGAACTCTCTTGTGTCTCCTGATGACAGATTTCGCCTTGGCGGACCATTCTTTGGACTGGCCATCTCTGGTTAATGGTACTGAATGTTAGTATTTTGTTGTTGTTGTTGAACAGCGCCCTCTATTTCCATGGTTTCCTTTAACAGCATTGAACAGTAATGCAAACATTTCCGACATCTCTCCCAATAACTTCCTACACCATGATTATACATTTTCTCGTACTTAAAGAGCCATGTTCGTCCTGTATGCTCTATCACCGACCCTGCAGACCATATGAGCAACAGGTCCCTCCTGGAACTGCAACTGTAGTTGCGGAGGATCCCCTTGTGTCTAGGGAGATTAGTATTATCTACGTCTTCATTCCTGCCCATGTATAGACACACTACGCTCCTCCCAACATAAACTGAGTAAAATTTTCGATACCAAAATGTTCTTGTCTTTAAGTCATAGTGGTAGCCAGCTGAAGTCATATTGTGTTTCAGTGTCCCACTCACACTCTCTCATTCTTCCTGTTTAACACCTCACTTTTCTCAGAGAGATTAATTGTTACATTTAATGTACCCCTTAGTAAGTATTTTCCCAGTCTTAGGTACGTTCTATAATTTGTCTTACCTTCGCACGCATGCAGAAACGTGAAAATATTTGATATGACCCAGTCAGTAACATCGAGACAGAACATTCTGGTAAATTATCTAAATTACACATGTACAAATACGTGCTAACTAAGGAAAAAGTAAGGGACCAATTTTTTACGGACTATATGTGCGTGATGAAATATACACAAATGTTTGAAAACACACACACCAGCATTGCAGCAGTTTTTGCTGCTACATAACATTTACTTTAATCTTTGTTCTCACGAGTCTTCGGGAAGAACTGAATGGTATACGTGTAGACTAGTGTCTTTTCTTCTGTTTTCCGGCCTTATCCTGTGTTTTCACGAGGACGTCAGGTTAATCTGAATTTGGCAATTTTAGTGGTAGAGGATGGCCTGATGCCCTCCCTGTCAGCACCCCTTCCTCCAGGGATGAAATTCGTGTATCTCTTCTGCCTGCGTCTAGTGTTCTCATGCGAAAAATGTGAGAACGTTTTTGAAATTTTGCGAATCACGTAACTGGGGTGGGAAACTAATGCTGCTTAACTTATTCTAAATGTCCGTGAATTTTTCAGGAATTAGTGTAGCGTGAACTAACTTGGTAGCGTAGTGATAATTACAGATTATTATTGTTGTTGCTTTTTTGTGGTCGCCTTGAGTCCGAAGACTGATGCGACGCAAATCTCCTTGCTATTCTATACCGTGTAGGCTCTTCATTCCCGAAGAACTAATTGCAACCTCCATCCTGTTGAACCTGCTCCCTGTATTCATTAAATTTTTACTCCCTGTACTTTCATCCAATACTAAATTGATGATCCATTGATGTCACGGAACATGTCCTTTCAACTGATCTCTTCTTTTAGTTAAGTTGCACCACAAATTTGTTTTCTCCTGAATTCTATTCAGTAGGTCTATCTCCTTATTTCTGCCATCTAATTACTATACATCTAATCTTCATTATTGCTCTGTAGCACCACATTTCAAAAGCTTCTATTCTCTTCTTGTCTGAACTGTTAACCGTTCACATTTCATTTCCGTACCAGGCTACATTCCAGACAAATACCTTCAGAAAAGACTTGCTCATACTTAAATCTATAGTTGATGTTAACAAATTTCTCTTCTTCAGAAAAGTTTTTACTGCCGTTGCCAGCCTACATTTTATATTCCCTCTACTTCGGTCATCATCAGTTATTTTACTGCCCAGTGCACGAAACTCACATGCTACTTTGAGTGTCTCGTTAACTAATCTTATTCTCTCAGCATCATCTGATTTAATTCGACTACATTCCATTATCTCTGTTTTCCGTTTGTTGATATTCATCTTACATCCTCCTTTCACGACACTGTCCATTCCATCCAGTAGCTCTTCCAAGTCCTTTGCTCTCCCTAACAGACTTACAATATCATCGTTAAACCTCAAAGTTTTATTTTTTCTCCCTAAACTTTAATTCCTTCACCAAATTCTTCATTTTTTTCTTTTCTTTTTACTTCTTCCTCAGCGTACAGGCTGGATAACATCGGGGATGCACTGCAATCTGCCTCAATAACTGCTTCCCTTTCATGTCCCTCAGCTCTTATGATTGCCGTCTGGCTTCTGAGCAATTTGTAAATATCCAATCGCTCCTTGTATTTTACCCTTGCTCTATTTCAAAGAGTGTTTTCCAGTCAACATTGCCAAAAGCTTTCTCAACACCTACAAATACTATAAACGCAGGTTTGCTTTTCCTTAACCTATCTTTTAAGAGAAGTCGTAGGGTCAGTGTTGCCTCGTGTGTTGCTACATTTCTCTGGAATCCAAATTGGTCATCCCCCCAGGTTGTCTTCTACCAGTTTTTCCATTCTTCTGTAAATAATTAGTGTCAGTATTTTGCAAGTGTGACTTATTAAACTGATAATTCAGTAACATTCACACCTGTCAGCACCTGCTTTCATTAGAACTGGAATTATTACATTCTTCATTAATTTTCAGGGTGTTTCGCCAGTCGCACGCTTCTTGCACACCAAGTGGAATAGTTCTGTCGTGGTTGGCGCTTCAAAGGATATCAGTAGATCTGACGGAATGTCGCCTGTTCCATGGGCCTTGTTTCGACTTAGATCTCTCAGTACTCTGTTACATTCATCTCGCAGTATCATATCTCCTGTCTCATCCTTATCTGTCTTCCATTCCCTTTCCATTATACTGCCTTCTTGTTCATTTCTCTTGTATAGCCCTTCTATATTATAATCCTTCAACATTTCAGCTTTCTTCTCTTTGCTTAGTATTAGTTTCCCATCAAAGCTCTTGATCTTAATGCAGTTATTCTCTTTTCCCCAAAGGTCTCTAAAATTTTCCTATAGGCGGTGTCTATTGTACCCCTATTGATACACACATTTGTCCTGTAGTCATTCGTGCTAAGCCATTCTGCACTTACCGAACGAGGTGGTTAGCACACTGGACTCCAATTCGGGAGGATGAAGATTCAAGCCCACGTGCGGCCATCCAGATTTAGCTTTTCTACGATTTCCCTAAATCGCTCCACGCAAACGCTGGGATGGTTCATTTTAAAGGACACGGCCGATTTCCTTCCCTATTCTTGACACTATCCGAGCTTGTACTCTATCTCTCGATGTCGACGGGACGTTAAATTTAATCTTCCTTCCCTCCATTTTACACTTCCTGTCCACACCCGACGATACTTGACTTCGGTGATCCGACAGGAGCTATTGTAGCCATCTTGGAGTGGCCATTAACGGCAGATGAATGCTTAGCTCTGGTGACTATAGCGTCGCCTGTGGGTATAGTGGAACAGGTAGTGGTAGAAGTTTGAACAAAATATTCAGAATACGGTATAGATTCTGAAGAAGAAGTTTAGGATCAAACATTGCCGCGCGAGATTAGCCGAGCGGTCAAAGGCGCTGCAGTCATGGACTGTGAGGCTGGTCCCGGCGGAGGTTCGGGTCCTCCCTCGGGCATGGGTGTGTGTGTTTTCCTTAGGATAATTTAGGTTAAGTAGTATGTAAGCTTAGGGACTGATGACCTTAGCAGTTAAGTCCCATAAGATTTCACACAAATTTGAACTTTTTTTGATTAAACATTCCTTACGAGTATGTTACAGATCATGTGATCAAACAGGGGTGTTGTTCTGGCGTCCAAAAGCTTTTCTTACTTGGGTCAAAGAATTTATGTTAACAGTATAGTGTAAGGTATAAAGGGAAGTGTGCGTTCTGTGGTAAGATTGTAAGCATCAGGATGAAAGCATGGATGTACTCTTGGCAGAGGGTATGTATGATCGACGGTTTGTTTGCTGGAAACTAACGAATGTTGTATGGTGAGATTTGTACTATCCTCCCACAACGATGAAGCAAAGGGAGTGATTTTAGAATGGTTTCGGTTTAAACTGAGGAACAGAGCTGATGAAAGCGAAATATACTTAAGAATAAGTAACTTGGGTATTTAGGAGGAATGTGGAGTAGACTGTAAGGGAAATTTGATGCAATTTGTATGATCTTCAGAATGGAATGAAATGATAGTGAGACATCTTACTTTTTCTTCATCGAAGGTGACAGAAATATTTATTACGAGATGTGCGATTTTCTATGGATCCGATAGCTAAAGGTAATTCTGGGATAGTAGGTGGGATGTAAATTTACACTTATATGGAAAAGGTGCATGTATTAGTTGCAGATAGAAATGAATGTGAGGTTAGGACACTGTTTTGAAAAGTGAAGGCTTTTTCAGTGGGAACAGGCAAATTGGTTTTCACACTTGGGCTTTTAAATGATAAAATAATCGCTATACACCTTAGCAGTAGGACTGTGGGTTTTATTTTGAGGTTTCCATCTTGCAGCAGAGGTAACAGATCGGCGTTGCCTCCTGAAGTGGGAGATTTATAGTGAAAGTGGAATCACTGAATATTCAGAGTAAGAAGGCAGAGCCAGAGTCACGGTTGATTTGAAGAGCTTTCCGGATTTCAGTATTAGAATGGGAACGTAGTCCAGTTCCACCTCATCCTCTGTGATTCCATAGTAAACGCACTTGTTCTCAGGAATGATGGTGGAATCTTAACGGGGAGGGTGAGGTTGTTTGCCTTTTTCTGGGTGGTGGTGGAATAGATGTGACATTAGGACTGAAGTTAAGATAAGGAATTTTGCTGACGAGACCAGCGTGAGTTTTTGGATTTCCTTAACACAAAGTCTTTCCGACGAACAGTTTGTTCCACGAAAATGTTTGGGACGTGTCCCCTAACCCCAAATGTTACTAAAAAAATTTGGGAATTTTGGTGTTGGTTCGATAAAAATTTCACTGATTTAGTATTGACATGATTTCTTGGAGACGGTATGAATGAGGGGTGATGGTATGAATCGGTTGGTAAGCGACAGTTTGTTGATCCAGTTGATGTTGATTAAGCATCAGGTACTAACTCTGTTGCTGTCTGGATTGGGATGGCTTCTGGTTGAGCAAATGAAGCTGCCTGGGAGGCTTCACTAGAAGTAGTGGCAGGGATTCAGGAATTGGGAGGACGTTTACAGTGTGGTTAGTGGGCGGAAGTGCTACAAAAATTAGAGCTGTTTATGGGAACGTGAAAATAACTGCAATCTTTCTATGAAAATGTGACTTACCCAACCAAAATGAAGAATTTTACGGGAGGTTGCAGGGGTAATATGAGGACAGACTAAGATTGAGTGGCGATAAGTGGAAAATACGGACTCTTCAAGTCTGCCAATGAAAACATGGACAAAGATAATGTCAACATAAAATGGAAACTTACGTACAACGGCAAACGACTGGGCGATGAAGAGACAAACGTATAACAGTTGACACATCGCGACCGTCTGAACACATCCGGGCTGTTATTGACAGCCAGTGAGAAACGAAGTTGGATGTAATGGTAATGACATATGCTGATGTCATAAACGACAAAACCACAGTTTTATAGAGTGCATACAATTCGTAGTTTGATTCCAACCCATGGATGTAATGCAGCACTGTCTTTTCTTAATAGAAGTTTTTTCTTGCGCTCGAACCTACTTTCCCATTCCATCACTCTGGAACTATGTATTCATTCCAAACCTCTGCAGACAATTTCAACGACTTAATCAACTCTTTACCTTGCAATAAATTATCAGTAAAAGTACAAAATATGGTTCAAATGGCTCTGAGCACTATGGGACTTAACTTCTGAGGTCATCAGTCCCCTAGAACTTAGAACTACTTAAACCTAACCAACCTAAGGACATCACACACATCCATGCCCGAAGCAGGATTCGAACCTGCGACCGTAGCAGTCGCGCGGTTCCAGATTGTAGTAAAAGCACAACATAGCTCTTCCGAAACACGTGCATTTTTCATTTCCGCTAGCACATTACGAACAGCAAATAATCTTATGAACTTTTATTGGGGCAATACATAGTAATGGAGTGACCACAGACACGACTGATGCCGTTTCCTGCATTATTATACCGATTCTAACAAGGGGAGCTCATGACTAAAAGAAATTTGTATATTTTTTCTATATTTGTGCTATGTGAAGTTCAGATCTCAAATATCAATCAGCAAAGCAGTTCGGTGTAACTGTCAAAAATTCTAGAGGCAATCGACTTTGAAGTTTTCTAGCCGTCTTCAATATGCTACAGCAACATCACTTTTCCTCGAGAGGTCGTCTGGCTGTGTAGTAGAATGGTCGTCTATCAGATATGTGGCATGGGTTCGATTGTAAGGTGGCAGGGCATTTACCCACATTACATGTGATTCTCCACGACACGATTCGATTGATACGACTCGTGACTTAATTTGGACATAATTAGCTTAATTTGCATAATGAGGAGTGCAATGAGCAATGGTTACATGGCTTTCGTTTACACGGTATTAATAGTCCCTTCCTAATTTGCATGCAGATAAATACGTGCAATTTTATAGCAACGTGGAACTGAAGTGAAAGGGGCAAGTCGCTCAGGTTAGGACGCAGAAGCGTGACGTGGGAATCCACTTTATTTAACGTTATCGAGGCACAGCAAACGGACCCTCATCCCAGGGAGCCAATTTAAGACAATGGTCTGGGCTCTCGCCACTGAGCATTTCTCAAGCGGTGGAAAAAACCCTCTGCATCGCAGATTAGTAAACACGTGGATCACGTGATCCTGTCGTTAACAGTGTGTGGACTTCACATGTAAAGACACCTCTCCCGTCGAAATTTAACGCAATAACAAAAACTCTGACACTGATTTAACGAAAGAAAGACAAGAAGGGAGAAAGGCGACTTTAGAGCGACAGATACAATCTTCCGCCTCACGGAAACTTTGGGAAGTTTTCAACTGGTTAAATTCAGTCACAGCCACCATAGTGTTACTAACTTGACAGGTACCAGTCATGTCGCACGCATCAGCTGGCCACCGCCGCCATTGTCGCTTCACACTTCGAAAAGCAAACGACGCATTGCTGAGGCACTAAATGTTGAAGTCACTAGCATGGTTTCACTTCGGAACTGCGTAAGCTAGGAGTAATAGCTACAATACCCTCATGTTCATGACAGCCACGTCATCCTGAGGTTCAAATTTGGATAAGTCATATAGATGATAAGAAACATTGTCCTGCTACAGTAGCTTAGTTTATGTTGTCAGAGTGAACATTGCTAATGAAAATTTCAGTTGAGATTTCTCCTTGCACTTTTGTCATGTTTTTTCATATAAGTTTTGTTAAATTTGATGAATATGCTTATCTTGCCTTTTTTTTGACCGGGGATCTTCCTAGACTGTATAGGATTTTCCTAATATTGGCTTTTCCACATCCTGAAAGGGAATTTGTGTGGTAATTCATGTAATAAAAGAGTTCTGTGTACGGGAAATAGACTGTTTGTCCTAAAATAGAGGTGTCCCTTCTTCACTGACATATTTCAGGTACACCAACGACAACTGTTCTTCTGGTGTGTAAC
Source organism: Schistocerca serialis cubense (assembly GCF_023864345.2). Taxonomy (NCBI): domain Eukaryota; kingdom Metazoa; phylum Arthropoda; class Insecta; order Orthoptera; family Acrididae; genus Schistocerca; species Schistocerca serialis. Next base: position 637,400,249 of record NC_064640.1, read on the forward strand.
AGTGGGAGTGTTTGGGATCTCCCTCCTGGCAGGGCCTGGGTTCACAGTCTTAATATCCTCCTTTTATGAGCACTCCTTGAGGGCGAAGTAGTGGGGTAGATTACACAAAAACCAGTGCACTCTGCACGTTAGATGATGTCGAACCCCCAGGATGGTTGAATGGTTGTTGTTCTGGTCATTAATACTGTAAGGGTAATAACCTTCTGGAAATAAGAGTTAAATTTGCCAGCACATTTAATTATTAGTTACTGGGAAGATTAGTATCAACTACAAGAATTGTCATTTGATCGATATTTTGTGAGTTAGTTACAGTCACAAGGTTAACTATCCTCTTAGAAAAAAATTGCTACTCCAAACTGACGCTAGATCTGAGAGTAAAATTTAAAAGTAAACGTGTGCAACAACTCCTTAAACAATTTAAGTTACCCATATATATTAGAGTCAGTAGTTGGAGAAAATTCTGTGTCATCTGTCCGCCAGCAATAAAAGACTGTCTCGTCGTTGTTGTGTTGCGTTGGACTCAACAATATTGAGTTTGAAAATACAGCTTGGCACAGAAGTTTTTGTTTAAAAGTGTAGGAAATTCACGCGGGGATTATGTACGTTATTTTGGAACAGAGTTAAGTCAAGCGCTCAAACATCGTGAATCCCAGAGATCCTTAAAAAGATCCGAAGTGACGGAAAGACGTAGAGCAGGGCAAAGACAGGCTGTTGACGCCCTGTATAGGATCGAACTCAAGACCCGGGAAGATGATTTGCGTGAACAGCACGATTTAGAGCAGGGGATGTCACATAATGAGACAGGCATAGTTACACAACAATTATATCTCGCTGCAGAATACGGACATGGGGAAGACGTTTTGAGTAAGATAGACATGGATTCAGATGACGGTCAGTTACAGTATGTAGAACCGAACGTAATCGTACTGAACCAACTGGCAGAATATAGGACTGAAAGAACGCGTGTTAGTGCACCCGCACTCTGTTCCGAACTCATTCAAAAACAGAACAGGGAAAGACTGCATCGAATGGCAACAGGGGGAGGCATGACCGTACCACATAATACGTTCGTTGTGTTTCAGTACTTAACTCGGACCGTGCAAACCATGCAAAAGAGGATGCAGGAAACCCTGAAACAAACGAATACGAGAATATGAAAGCTTGAAAAGGATCAGAAAATAATCGCTAGGATATCTGTCACAAAATCCAACACACGCGAACAGATGTAAATAAACAATTAGATCAAATTCGAAAGGACGCGAAAAACTCACGAGACGGATTTGAAACGCTCATTGCTAGTCACAAACAAATGATGGGCGTAGATAAGATACAAAAGAACATGAACACGTTGCGTGACGATACTCAACACAGTGTCGAAAAAGTTAACCAACGGGTCGAAGAATTTGCAACTAGGGCAACACGTAAAGCGGAACGTGTAATCCAGAAGACAATAGTACAGAGAAGGATTACGAAAGCGCTTTAAAGCGATTTGATAGTCGAATTCTAAAAGTGGATTCTAGAAAGAAGAAACAATCCCAACGACCCAGACCGGAATTGTTGCAGAGTATTTAAAGTCGGAGTGGTAATGGTAGCGTGTGTTTAGTCTATTGTGACGTCAGAGTCAACAGTAACTCCGAACAACAGCGCTGTTAAGAACCCAGCAAAATCATCCCCATGTGGTAATTACGCGGGAAAAGTTCGCGAAGCAGTTAACAGACGCGAATGTGGGAGTACGTCTTTATGCACGAATTTGCAAAGGGAAAAAACGTGCGAAACGTGAAGTATTCAAATGCAGACAATGATTTCTGACAATCAGTACATGAAATCACCACTTGCGCAGGGGTAAAGGATTCCTCAAATAGGAACGGAACTACGTGGAGCGCACCAGAGTCCAACACGTCAAACTCAAAATGTAACTTACGCTGACAGGTGCCAAACAAATCAATACACAGCTCCACAACAGTCGACTCAGGTAGCACCAGGTCACTGTATATGACAATAGTCCAATGCCACTAGAGAGACAGGACGCAGACCCTGTAATAAGCAGCACGTAACGAGTTCGTGAGACATTACCTGTAACAGACCCTCCAGTACGTTTGGCGCGATTTTGCGCACATAACTGCGTACAGTTGCGCCGATGTAACAAACGTCTCTATGACAGTGGAAGTCTGCAATACCCGATGGCAGTACAACGTACAGACGAGAGTAGTGTAGATACGACAGGAGGGAGAAGTGATGTATTAGAACAAACGCCATATGGTGCCACAACGAAATATGACAATGACCATTCCCTCACTGTAAGAAAATTTTAACATTCCGAAGAGGATGTAAATATCCTGCATCCCCGAACATTTGTAAATCTGTTTCAAGTGCGTTTACCTGAACATTGACCCTTAGCTTGTAAACAAGATTTTATTTGTGCCAATATGGAGGGTGCAATTGCAGAAACAATGCAAAGAGTAGCTTTAACCTGCAATTCATTTGATTAGTTTAGATCTTTGTGTTTCTCACGTCACTGGTGAACTGAAGCACAGAATAGAATCAAATATAAGCTGCTTCGGATGACATTATACGCAAATTCGGTAGAGAAAAGCCCAGTAAAGATCTTTGAGAACATGACGAAGAAGAATCAGCGCTTAGATAATCCGTACAACGATGGAGAACTGATTCGTCTCTGTACGATGAAGCACCCATTACAGTATCAGCCGGCCGGTGTGGCCGTGTGGTTCTAGGCGCTTCAGTCTGGAACCGCGTGACCGCTATTGGTCGCAGGTTCGAATCCTGCCTCGGGCATGGATTTGTGTGATGTCCTTAGGTTAGTTAGGTTTAAGTAGTTCTAAGTTCTAGGGAACTGATGACCTCATATGCTAAGTCCCATAGTGCTCAGAGCCATTTGAACCATTTTTATCTACAGTATCAACATTCACTGGTTGTAAGAGGGGGCGATAGCATGCAAGACTTTGAACGAGTCCTCCATGAATTAGATTTCATATTCAGTGAGGACGATACACGTAAACCTATAAACCAACGAGAAAGTAACAGTGATAAGCCGAGAAATGGAAACAGGTACTACGGGAACAATAGTAATAATGGAAGACAGAATCCAGGACGAAATTACGGTCGAAATGGAGCAAACTGTAACCCGCCAAGAAATGGCAATGGTTATAATAATAGGGTCTACAAAAGTAATAATAATAACAGAAACGGTAACTGAAGGAACAATAACAGACAAATAAGGATTACAAAGGACAAAGTCACAGGTTAAGATAAATTCATAGCCGGCCACTGTGGCCGAGCGGTCCTAGGCGCTTCAGTCCGGAACCGCGCTGCTGCTACGGTTGCAGGTTAGAATCCTACCTCGGGCATGGATGTGTGTGATGTTATTAGGTTAGTTAGGTTTAAGTAGTTCTAAGTCTAGGGGACTGATGACCTCAGATGTTAAGTCCCATAGTGCTTAGAGCGATCTGAACCATTTTTAAAAATTCATAGAATAAGTTAATAAATAAATAAAAGGTCAAAAATCAATGTAGGCTAGATATTTACTTATAGAGGAAGAAAACAAATGGGGCGGTTAGCTTTAAACCTGAATGGGATAATATACCAGCAATATAAAAGTTCTTACTACAATGGTTCTCGGAGTTGCATACAAAGAGAACAAGGATATTTTAATTTGCTGAAACGTAGCGTTAAAGATGATGGTACTGTGATGCTGAGGGAATCAGATTAGGAAATGAAACACTTAAAGTAATAAAGGAGTTTTGCTATTGGGGGAGCAAAATAACTGATGATGGTCGAAGTAGAGAGGATATAAAATGTAGACTGGCAATGGCAAGGAAAGCGTTTCTGAAGAAGAGAAATTTGTTAACATCGAGTATAGATTTAAGTCTCAGGAAGTCGTTTCTGAAAGTATTTGTATGGAGTGTACCCATGTATGGAAGTGAAACATGGACGATAAATAGTTTGGCCAAGAAGAGAATAGAAGCTTTCGGAATGTGATGCTACAGAAGAATGCTGAAGATTAGATGGGTAGATCACGTAACTAATGAGGAGGTATTGAATAGGATTGGGGAGAAGAGAACTTTGTGGTACAACTTAGCTAGAAGAAGGGATCGGTTGGTAGGACATGTTCTGAGGCATCAAGGGATCACCAATTTAGAATTGGAGGGTGGCGTCGAGGGTAAAAATCGTAGAGGGAGACCAAGAGATGAATACACTAAGCAGATTCAGAAGGATGTACTTTGTAGTAGGTACTGGGAGATGAAGAAGCTTGCACAGGATAGAGTAGCATGGAGAGCTGCATCAAACCAGTCTCAGGACTGAAGACCACAACAACAACAACAACAATGTCATAACCTGTTATAAAAAATATCCTGGTAGACAAAATCCAAAAATTCTATATTTTAATACTTTTTAATATCCCAGACCAAAGAAGAATGAAAATCAAAGAGGGAAGAGGGGTATATTTTGTGGACTGGCAAGACAGCCAATCCACAAGGACGGGAGGCCGAAGGGCACGCGTTAAGCTCACGCAGGCTGGCGTGAGGTCTGGAACAGGTCAAGGTCTTATAGTAGCAAAAACAGTACGTAGCTTCTGGAATACTTAACTTTAATCCATAATTGGTGAACATCGGTCTGACGGTACATGCATCACAAGATAAATAGCAATTGATAATGGCGCCTTGCTAGGTCGTAGCAAATGACGTAGCTGAAGGCTATGCCAACTATCGTCTCGGCAAATGAGAGCGTAATTTGTCAGTGAACCATCGCTAGCAAAGTCGGCTGTACAACTGGGGCGAGTGCTGGGACGTCTCTCTAGACCTGCCGTGTGGCGGCGCTCGGTCTGCAATCACAGATAGTGGCAACACGCGGGTCCGACCTATACTACCGGACCGCGGCCGATTTAAAGGCTACCACCTAGCAAGTGTAGTGTCTGGCGGTGATACCACAGTATATATGGCAAGAGCAGAAGAGAAGACCATGAAGAAAAGGGGAAGAAAGAAGATGAGCTAGAAGCATGAAGAAATTGCCTTCCCAAATGCCATCCCCGAATTTTAGTCATTAGTATGAGACCAGGATCACTAAACTACATTGGAACAATGTACCTGCATGTCATATCGATAATGGCAGCACATTTCTTCTTGCAAATCTACACAGCAATGTCCATTGTAATCGACTCCAATATTGAATTGCTACAACTACTACAGGGTGATACCAGCTGATATCTATGACGCGTATAAGTGGCCAAATCAAAGATCTGCTTGTATGTGCCAATAACTGACATAATTACTTTTCTTGTATGTTTGACACATGTCAACAACAATGATAAAATTGGTTGAGGATAGACCTAAGATAATGTACATCAAAAGAGAAGATTTCCTCATCTTCACACATTACCATCATCACAAATTATGTAAGTGGTGTAGCACCAAAAATGATAGTTTGGATGCGAGTTAAAATTTCATTATATTATTACTGTAAGTCTAATTTTAAAGTAACTGGACAATTCGTGATAGTGCTCAAGCACTACACTGGGAATGTTATATAATTCTGTGCAATTAACCAATGCCACAACCATTGATTATAGATAGCCCAAAATTAACTAGGAAGTGGAAGATATGTAAGTTGGCAGGGTGTTTTACCACCTTACGTTTGTTTCTCAGAAACACGCCGATTCTACTGGTATTGCACATGCCATACTTTGCACGTAATTGGCTTAACTTACATAATTAGGAGTGCAATGAGCAATGGGTACATATGTGGCTTGGCTTTCATGTACACGGTATTAATATTTCCTTCCTAATAGATAAGTGCATACATTTTTATGACAATGTGGAACTGAAGTGAAAGGGGCCAGTCACTCAGGTTAGGACACAGAAGCGTGACATGGAAATCCATTTTAGGAAACGTCAGCGAGGCACAACAAACCTACCCTCACGGCAGGGAGTCAGTTTAAGATGGTAATGGTCTGTGCCCTCACCTCTGCGCATTTCTAACGCAGGCAGAAAAGCGCTCTCGGTTGCAGTTTTAGTAAACACTCACATCACGTGATCCTGTTGTGACTAGTACATGGGCTTCACATTTAACGCACCTGTCCTGGCGAAACTTAAACGCAATAACAAAAACTCGGATGCTGAATGAACGAAGGGAAGACAAGGAGGAAGAAGGCGATGTTACTGCAATGCAGAAGTTTACAAGGAAAATTCTGATTGGCTTGAACAAGCAAGTAAGGAATGTACCGAGCACTCTCACTGGTCGATACCAGTGGATACGAGGCAAGGCTGCAGCACAGTGGGGGATATTCACAACAATACAATCAATTGCAGATGGATAATTGAGGCTCTCCCCTCTCGAGAGGCGTCAAGTGCTGCATAGGGCCTTTAGCGCCCTGTGGTGACGCTAAGAGAGGTTTTTCTGTGAAAATGTTTTATTCACTAGCCTCTTTTTCAGGTATATTTGTGCTGAATCCCTCATAAGTCGCCAAAGCAGAGAAAACGGGATGAGTCGTTCTAGTTACCATCCTTGCGAGAACGTTGAGGGCAATATTGTGCGCGTCGCCGAGTCTTGGCGAGTATACAGAACCATTTTGTCCTAGCCTGGGGACACGTACAGTCTTCTGCTTTACAGAAATTTGGGGAAATTTTCGAATGGTTAAATTGAATCACAGGTCAGCTCAGTGTTATTAGGATGACAGGCACGAAACCCATCACACGCAGCGGCCGGCCACTGCCGCCACTCTCGCGGCATTGCTGGGGCTCTAAATGTTCAAATCACTAGCGTGGTTTCACTTTATAACTGCGTAAGCTAGGAGTAATGGCTAGAATTTCCGCATGTTTGTGGCAGCCACATCATCCTGAGGTGATCCAGACATGATACGTGAATTGGAGTGGCAATCATTAAAACAAAGGCGTTTTTCGTTTGACGGGATCATTTCATGAAATTTCAATCACCAGTTTTCTCCTCAGATTGCGAAACCATTCTCTTGGCACCCACCTACACAGGGAGAAATGATCATCATAATAAAATAAGAGAAATCAGGGCTCACACAGAAATATTTACGAGCTCGTTTTTCCCGCGCGCCATTCGAGAGTGGAATGCTAGAGAGACAGCTTGAAGGTGTTTCATTGAAACCTCTGCCAGGCACTTTATTGTGAATAGCAGAGTAACCACGTAGATGTAGATGAGAAATTGAGTAAGTCATGCAGGTGATAGAAAACATTGTTCAGCTGCACTAACTTAAATTATGTTGTCAGAGTGATTGTTTCTGATGGAAATTTCAGTTGAGATTTGTACTTGCACTTTGTCATATTTTTTCATATTAAGTTTTGTTAAATTAGATGAATATACTTCTCTTACCTTATATTTGTATGGTGGGCTCTTTCTAGACTGTATAGGTTTTCCTAAGATTACCATTCCCCCATTCTGAATCCATATTTAAGTAATAAAAAATTTATGTAATAAAAAATTTCTATGTACTGGGAACAGACTGTTTGTTTGTCCTAAAATAGAGGTCCTCCTCTCAATGACATATTTTAGGTACACCAGAAACAGCTGTTCTTCTGATGTCTAACAGTGGACATGTCTGAGATCTTCCGGCCGGCCGGAGTGGCCGTGCAGTTTTAGACGCAACAGTCTGGAACCGAGCGACCGCTACGGTCGCAGGTTCGAATCGTGCATCGGGCATGGATGTGTGTGATGTCTTTAGGTTAAAAAAATGGTTCAAATGGCTCTGAGCACTATGTGACTTAACTTCTGAGGTCATCAATCGCCTAGAATTAGAACCAATTAAACCTAACTAACCTAAGGACATCACACACATCTATGCCCGAGGCAGGACTCGAACCTGCGACCGTAGCGGTCACACGCTTCCAGACTGAAGCGCCTAGAACCGCACGGCCACACCGTCTTTAGGTTAGTTAGGTTTAATTAGTTCTAAGTTCTAGGCAACTGATGACCTCAGAAGTTAAGTCGCATAGTGCTCAGAACCATTTGAACCATTTTTTTGAGATCTTCCTATCTGGTAGAGTCTGCGTTCACAGGCTTAATATTTTCATTTTCAGAGCACTTCTTGCACGCTAAGAGCTAGGGAAGATTACACAAAAACCAAAGAACTCCGCACATTAGACGATTCCCAGCCGTGCTGAAATTTTAAACAAAGATGTATATTCCGTGAACCTTTCTACAAAACTCAAGATACGTAAGAATTAAAAAGAATTGAATTTATGATATTTTTAATTCAGACATTCATTTATAAATGATCAGCAGTTAAGAATTTATCCCTCCAATTAAACTGGGATTTTTATGCGGGCTATGTAATCCACACGTATTATAAAAATCGATGTACATATATAGGTTAGTCAGAGACAGTGTGAAAAGCTCGTAAAGGTGTTGTTGTGTAGTTTTTGCTGAGAAACAATTGTTAAGAAAAAATCGATACACTGCACAGTTTTAGATTTAAATAACATTGAATTTTGCCAATCAGGTTGTTATCTATGCATATTCGAGCAGCCTGCTAGAGACAGTGGCGCCAAACGTGTTCTTAGTTTCGTTGCCGAACTGAAATTTACCACTTCCGAAAACGACAAAGTTTAACTAGTAATGAATATTTGAATAATTGGGATATAACAGACCCACAGATGTACGTGCAATAACGCAATTTAGTGCATGCAAGTGCTTGAATTTACATGTGCTGCGACCAGATTGGGTAACTTCAGTGCTAAATACTAGTAACTCGAAAACGGCGCAGCGTATCCGTTTTTCTTCTTAACAATTATATCTCAGCACTACCTCCCATGCAATAACCTTAGAATGTATTTAATATTGTCTCTGATGACAGTGTTCTCGTACATGCATGTAAATAAGTTCCACACCTCCTCCTAAAGCATTGGATCGATTCCAACCAAACGTGGTCTGGAACAAATCGATCTTTGGGTAAGAATCCCCTACCTATCACAACGGCAGGAGTGGGGGTGAAAAAGCAGAGTAGCCCACAATGTATGAATATCCGTACTTTTTTCATCCAGTATTTCAGAATGGGAGCACTTTGTGATCTGCAACAAACTTTACACATAATTTCAAATCTTCATGAAACTTCACTAGCTGACAACCGCCACAAAATGATGAAGGGAAAAAGTTTTAATTTATTACTTATTTACTACTAAATATATTCGTGACACATTTTGCAGACAGTATTCACACATACCACTGAATGTACCAACAAAATTATGTCGTTGTATGACACATAGTCCAGGAGAAATGACGTCATAAACACTGAGATTCGTGAAAAACTGCAGCATCTTGCATGAATTTTAAATTTATTAGTTGTTTGCTACTAATTCTATTCACAGCACATTTTGCAGACAGTAGCTACGTACTCCACCGGATGCACCTGCAAAATTATATCGCAAAAATAAACTTAGGTGACAAAAATCGTGGTATAGTATTATGGACATGTACAAATGCCGGCGGTATCGCCTACACGAGGTATAAAAGGGTAGTGCACTGGTACTCAAGTGACTCATGTTAAATGGTTTCCGACGTGCTTATGGCGACACAACGAGAACTGACAGATTTTGAACACGGACTGGTAGTTGGAGCATGCGACAGTCCATTTCGGAAATCGTTATGTAATTCTGTACTCTGATATCCACAGAGTCCAGAGTGTGTCGAGAATACCATATTTCAGGCATTACATCTCACCACGGACAATGCAGTGGCTGACAGCCTTCACTTATCGACCAAGAGCAGCTGCATTTGCGTAGAGTTGTCAGCGGCAACAAACAAGCAACACTGTATAAAATAACCGCACAAAAATCAATTCATGACGTACGACGAACGTATCCATTAGAACAGGTAGACGAAATTTGGCATTAATGGGCTATGGCAGTAGACGACCGACATGAGTGCCTTTGCTAAAAAAACGACATGGCCTGCAGCACATCTTCTAGGTTCGTGACCATATCGATTGGACCCTAGACGACCGCAAAACCGTGCCGTGCTCAGATGAATCCCAATTTCAGTTGGTAAGGACTGATTCTAGGGTTCGAATGTGGTGCAGCCCCCATGAAGCCGTGGACTCAGGTTGTTAACAAGGTGCTTTGCAAGCTGGTGGTGGCTCCACAATGGTGTGGGCTATGTTTGCATGCAATGGACTGGATCCTCTGGTCCAAATGAACCGATCATTGACTTGAAATGTTTATGTTATGCTATTTGGAGACCATTTGCAGCCATTCATGGACTTCATGTTCCCAAACAAAGATTGAATTTTTATGTATGACAATCAGCCATGTCACCTGGCTACAACTGTTCACGATTGGTTTGAAGAACATTCTGGACAGTTTGGCCACCTACATTGCCTGACATGAATCCCAGTGGACATTTATGGTACACAATCAAGAGGTCAGTTCGTTCACAATTCCTGCACCGGTAACACTTTCGCAATTATGGACAGGTATAGAGACAGCATGGTTCAATGTTTCTGCAATTGACTTCCAACGACTTGTTGGATCGATGCCATGTCAAGTTGCTGCACTGCGCCGGGCTAAATGAGGTCCTACTCATTATTAGCAGGTAGCCCATGACTTTTTTCATCTCTCTGTAAGTGCAGAAATATATGTAAATTTTTGGAAATATGTAGTAAGTTCCTGTGCAACCAAACTGCTGAGGTCTAGGTCCTTAGGCTTTCATACTACGTAATCTAACTTAAACTAACTTACGCTAAGGATAACTCACACCTATGCCCGAGAGAGGAGTCGAACCTCCGACGGGGGGTGCCGCGCGAAGCTTGGCAAGGCACCATAGACCGCGCGACTTCCCCGCCCGGCAGAGATGTGTGTGAAATATATTAAATATGCAGGGTGTCCACTATTAAAGTTCCAGTTTCGTAGAGCTGCAGAAAGAGAAACACAGTTGATAATGTAGTCAAGTTTTAACAGAATAATATTGATGCAAGGGAAACGTCACGAAGAAAAAAAAATTGACGAAAATTTGACTAATAGAAGGAGCTGTAAGCTTCAGAACATGCACACCAACAGACAAGTGGCTCATGTCCGTTCCTCAGTATGCGTTCGAGAAGACCTACACAATTGTCCCTCTGAAGTAATACGTGCAGCTTGTAAAGCCGTTTTACAAGAAATGTGCGCCAGCTGACCTTCAGAAGTTCCGGACACTCAACGGTATGAAAAGAGGCATTGGTCCAATGTCTGTTAAGAGCCTGCACAAAATGATAACGAAATTCGAAAAGACAGGCTCTTTTGAAGTGCAATGCGGTAGAGGGAGGAAAGCGGTTTATCTGACATCTGTCGAAGATGTGGCCACATCACTGCACGATGGATCGAGCGCTGGTGTGCATACATTTAGTGCACGTGGAATTGGCCGAACGTTGGACATTCCTGAGAGCACAGTTCATAAAATCCTACGAAACATCCTGCAGTGCTCTTCATACAAAATCACTCATGTTCATGAGTTGCTTCCTATTGGCCTGCCATCAAGAGAAATGTTCGCTCTGGAATTTCTTGCTTGCATGGGAGTTGACAATGAATGGACATGGAACATTCTGTGCACAGATGAAGCCCTTTCTATCTCCAAGGACATGTTAATACGCAGAATTACAGAACATGGGCAACGGAAAATCCGGACGCACATAAACCGGTACCACGTGATTCTGCAAAGGTGTCTGTGTGCTCCGAGTGGGCGGCATCGTTTATGGTGGGACCATAATTTTTCAATAAGATGAGTCCTGTAGATCCTGTTACCTGTAATGTCACTGGTAAACGCTATAAGAGTCTTCTGCGCATCAACATCATTTCAATCCTTCAGCAGCATGGATGTATAGATAGGATAATTTTTATGCAAGATGGCCCTTCTCCGCACACTGCACAGTCAGTGAAGCGGATGCTGCCCAGGCGTTTCGAAAATGCTACAGTTATCAGCTGTCATTTCCCTACAGCCTAGCCGTCCATATCACATGATCGTAATTCTTATTACTTCTGTCTGTGAGCTTATCTGAAAGATGTCGTATTCAGTGCTCCAGTTACGAACGTATCTGAATTGAAGGCATTGCTTGTGCAACGCATTCTAAACGTGAGCCCCGAGACACTTCGACATGTTGCGGAACTTGCTGTTCCTCGATTTCAGTTTGAGAGAGAAAACGGTGGACAGCATATTAAATACGTATGCTAGTCTCACGACAGTTAGAAACCGATGTCATTTTGCTTTTTATTCGCGGTTTGGCTTTAGGACAATTAAAAACCGATTTTTCTCATCCGATGTGGTGAGGGTGAAGCTGATTCCTGCACGTGGTTCCCCTGCATAGGTACTTGGAATAGATTTTCCAGTACTGAACCGAGCATCAGCATTCCAGAAGTGCAAGCAAATGATGTCATATGTTTTACATCGGCCTTTGTTAAGGCCAAAGTTAACTATACTGACTTTTAACGTAGAGGGACTGTCATCTCCCAAACAAGAGCTTTTGGGTGAACTCTGCCAAACTAACTGCTGCAACGTTCTGTGCCTACAAGAAACCAACAACGATGATCAAATGTGTCGCCCCAAAATACCCGGAATGAGAATTGCTGCTGAAAGATCTCATAAACAATATGGAAGTGCCTTATTTGTACGACCCGACCACATTATGTCTCCATCCATCTCTGAACACAATGATACTGAAATACTTACAGTAGAACTTAATAACTGCATCGTATCGTGTATCTACAAACCACCTAATGCGAAGTTCTCTTTTGTAACTCCTGAGAACTTCAACAAACACCAAACCAAGTTTGTAGTTGGAGACTTCAAGAGCCACAGTACAGTTTGGGAATACTCACAACATGATGACGACCGGGAAGAAAGGCTGAAATGATCTGACGCCTTCCAACTAACTCTCATCCACGATAGTAAACTCCCCGCATCTTTCAACACTGGACGTTGTAAACGTGGATCTAACCCAGATCTAATCTTCGCAAGTGAGCACATAGGCCAGCAGTGTGTGAAGACAGTTTGCCACCCTGCACCCAGTTCTCAACATCGCCCTGTGATATGCCAAGTTACTGCAGTATACCAACCGAGAACTATTCCATTCCGCTGAAGATACAACCTCCATAAGGCTAACTGGGAACTTTTTAGTTCCAAGCTTGATAAAATTGTAACTGATCTCCAGGCAACACCAGAAAACTACGATAAGTTTGTGGATGGAGTGAAGAAGGTATCACGGTCATCTATGCCACGGGGCTGCAGAATACAACACCTCTAAGAATTAACAACCCCGTCGGCATCCCTAATGAATAAATGCCTGTCGCTCTTTGAACAAGATCCATACAATGAGAAAACCATCTTTGCTGCCAGGCACTTAAGTATGAATTGTAGACTAACCATGCAGATGTAGATGAAGTAATGTCTTCCATAGCAGAAAACAAAAGAGAAAGCTGGATTAAACTTATGGGGGAAACACATATTTCAACTAGTAGCCAGAAGGCCTGGAAACTGCTGAGAAAACTAAATAACGATCCAATCAAACATGCTAATCACGCTAACATCACTCCAAATGAAATTCCTACACAGATTCTTGAGAATGCTAAACCAAGGTCTCCTATCAAAAAATCGGACTTCAAATTAGAGTTTAAGGAACGATCACTGAATAATATCCTGACTAGACCATTCAACATAGGTGAATGAGAAGCCATTCACAAATGCAAAAATTGCAAGGCAGCAGGATTAGACGACATTTGTGTAGAGCAAATTAAACATTTTGGCACCGCAACCAAAGACTGGCTCTCAAACGTGTATAGCCACTGTCTGGCTTTTTCAAGTTCCCGAAATTATGACGCAAGGCACACTCGATTGCGATACTAAAACCTGGGAAGTCACCAACGGATCCGAAGAACTTCAGACCAATAGCTCTCGTTTGCCATCTCTATAAGATCCTAGAGAGAATGATTCTTCACCGCTTAAGTGCGGTAGTTGATCCACTTCTTATCTCGCAGCAAGCTGGCTTTAGACCAGGCAAGAATTGCACCTCACAAATCCTTTATCTTTCTCAGTTCATAGAAAATGGCTTTGAGCAGAGAAAGATAACAGGTGTAGCTTTTGTTGATCTTTCGGCGGCCTTTCACACCGTAAACCACAAACTGTTACTGCACAAAATTTACAACCTGACTAACGACTACGCGCTGACGAGGATAATTGCAACACTCCTACAGAATCGATGTGTTTTTTGTGGACTTCCAAAGAACACACAATAGGTGGAGAACTCAAAAGAACGGTCTCCGTCAAGGAAGTGTACTATCACCTATTTTATTTAATGTGTACACTAACGATCAACTACAACCTCAAGGATGCAAAAGCTTCATATATGTGATGGCCTTGCTCTTGCTGCCCAGGGCAGTCGGTTTGAAGATGTAGAGATAATGCTTACACACGGTCTACAACTACGAAAAGAATTAACTCGCACCCAATCCTAAGAAAACGCAAGTGTGTTCATTCCATCTGAAACATAAACAAGCTGATAGGAAACTTAAAATGTGCTGTAATGGTGTTGCACTAGAACATTGTTCCCACCCCAAGTATTTACGTGTCACTACGAAAAGAATTAACTCGCACCCAATCCTAAGAAAACGCAAGTGTGTTCATTCCATCTGAAACATAAACAAGCTGATAGGAAACTTAAAATGTGCTGTAATGGTGTTGCACTAGAACATTGTTCCCACCCCAAGTATTTACGTGTCACTTTCGACCGTACACTGACCTACAAGGAACATTGTCTGAAGCTGAAGCAGAAAGTATCCTCCAGAAACTGCCTTGTTCGGAAACTGGCGGGATCGAAATGGGGTACACATCTACAAACATTAAGAACAACACCTTTAGGCTTATGCTATTCTGTAGGAGAGTATGCTAGTCCAGTGTGGTACTATTCAATACATGCAAAGCAGGTTGATGTAGCCTTACATGACAGCTGTAGGATTGTTACAGGCTGCCTAAGGCCAACCCCCAAGGGCAAAGTTCAAAGCCTCGATGGGATTGCTCCATATAACATCAGAAGAGAGGTCGACGCTAACATCGAGACGTATAAATCAAACACAGTGACCTCACATCCACTCTTTGGACATCAACCTGCCAAGCCAAGACTGAAGTCCAGGAAGAGTTTCCCAACAACTTCACAGCCCTTAGAAGGACCAGGTGGAAAGAAAGATGCCAACACCTGTCAAACTGGATGACATCACAAGAATCCCTGACGTCTGGACACATGGAGAAGAGGGTCATGTGGAAGTCCTTGAACTGACTACGGACCGAAGTCGCAAAATCGAGTGTCAATCTCCTTAAATGGAACTTCCAGCTGCCAATCGCCAACACAAAATGTGCGAATGAGGTGAACTGCAGACAACCATGAATCTCTTTAAATGTAACCCATGCCCAACCAGCTGCAGCATGAAGGACTTAACGTCTGCAGCACCCAATGCTATCAAAGTTACCCAGTTCTGGGCGAATACTGTATAGTTTTCTTTGCATGTATTGTATATGTGTTCATTTTAGTGTACCTCTGACACGAGTAAAGAAAGATCCGATGTGGTACGACCTTGCCGTTGTGGGAATTACCTAACTAACAGTGCTGCAACTGTTAACAGCTGAACTTGTATAGTCACGCACATTGAACACTACACATGGCGTAATGTGCAGCTGAAACCATAGCCGTCGTATTGCGATTCATCTGTTATTTGTGACGACTCAATTTACATTAAGACGATTAAAATGCCATCTACTGATTTTGGGTAAAAAGTTCTTCCAAAATCGCTGGAACGATTTTAATCAACTTTGGTACACATATTAGTTACGATCAGGGAAGATATACTGTGAGAATCACCAGCCTCCTATTGGAGTGGGGTGATAATATGCAGAGAGAAGGGGGGAGAGGAGATGGACACATGGAGGCGGCAAGGTAGAGATAAGTAGAGGGAAGGGGAGGAGGATGAAAGAGTTTTGCTGAAACCTTTTCATTAATACTAAGTGTGACTTCCGCCTTAATAGGCTGGCCTTGTGTATACCTGGATTCGGAGATCTACCAGCCCTACAAAGAGCCTCTGTAGGAGGAATGAGCGCCTACCTCTATTTATTTATTGGTTTTCTATCCTTGCACAGCCCCACATCCATTCTACACTAAGGAGAAAACAAGACACCGGTTCAAACTTCGTTCCAGTACAGAGTGTTTGGTAATGTGGTATGATACTGCCAACTCAAACTTTTCGGTAAGCAAAGCTGAGACCAAATAGGGTAAGCTGATGGCATCGAACCACAGTTTCTGCATGCATTTTGCAGATCAGCTGGCACGTGCTTCCCCCACCCAACGCCTGTGCACTGAACGTTAGGGCATAGAGTAGCCCGTAGGGCTTTCGGTTTCCGGCGGTTGGACAGGTAAGGTGTGGAGGTTACTGGTAAGTGCTCTCTTCGTTTTTCGAACAAAGGCTAGTCGCCGTTAGGTAGCCTTGTTCAGTTTCAAGCTCCAAAATTGTAAACTTTGGTAGGGATCATGTCCGCTTTACGACAATTGCGTAGGTTCTAATATAAATCGTATACAGGGTGTTACAAAAAGGTACGGTCAAACTTTCAGGAAACATTCCTCACACACAAATAAAGAAAAGATGTTATGTGGACATGTGTCCGGAAACGCTTAATTTCCATGTTAGAGCTCATTTTAGTTTCGTCAGTATGTACTGTACTTCCTCGATTCACCGCCAGTTGGCCCAATTGAAGGAAGGTATTGTTGACTTCGGTGCTTGTGTTTAAATGCGACTCATTGCTCAACAGTACTAGCATCAAGCACATCAGTACGTAGCATCAACAGGTTAGTGTTCATCACGAACGTGGTTTTGCAGTCTGTGGAATGTTTACAAATGCGGAGTTGGCAGATGCCCATTTGATGTATGGATTAGCACGGGGCAACAGCCGTGGCGTGGTACGTTTGTATCGAGACAGATTTCCAGAACGAAGGTGTCCCGACAGGAAGACGTTCCAAGCAATTGATCGGCGTCTTAGGGATCACGGAACATTCCAGCCTATGACTCGCGACTGGGGAACCTAGAACGACGAGGACACCTGCAATGGACGAGGCAATTCTTCGTGCAGTTGACGATAACCCTAATGTCAGCGTCAGAGAAGTTGCTGCTGTGCAAAGTAACGTTGACCACGTTACTGTATGGAGAGTGCTATGGGAGAACGAGTTGTTTCCGTACCATGTACAGCGTGTGCAGGCACTATCAGCAGCTGATTGGCCTCCACGGGTACACGTCTGCGAATGGTTCATCCAACAACGTGTCAAACCTCATTTCAGTGCAAATGTTCTCTTTGCAGTTGAGGCTTCATTCCAACGTGATCAAATTGTAAATTTTCACAATCAACATGTGTTGGCTGACGAGAATCCGCACGCAATTGTGCAATCACGTCATCAACACAGATTTTCTGTGAACGTTTGGGCAGGCATTGTTGGTGATGTCTTGATTGGGCCCCATGTTCTTCTACATACGCTCAATGGAGCACGTTATCATGATTTCATACGGGATACTCTACCTGTGCTGCTAGAACATGTGCCTTTACAAGTACGACACAACATTTGGTTCATGCACGGTGGAGCTCTTGCACATTTCAGTCGAAGTGTTCGTACGCTTCTCTACAACAGATTCAGTGACCGACTGATTGGTAGAGGCGGACCAATTCCATGGCCTCCACGCTCTCCTGACCTCAACCCTCTTGACTTTCATTTATGGGGGCATTTGAAAGCTCTTGTCTACGCAACCCCGGTACCAAATGTAGAGACTCTTCGTGCTCGTATTGTGGACGGCTGTGATACAATACGCCATTCTCCAGGGCTGCATCAGCGCATCAGGGATTCCATGCGACGGAGGGTGGATGCATGTATCCTCGCTAACGGAGGACATTTTGAACATTTCCTGTAACAAAGTGTTTTAAGTCACGCTGGTACGTTCTGTTGCTGTGTGTTTCCATTCCATGATTAATGTGATTTGAAGAGAAGTAATAAAATGAGCTCTAACATGGAAAGTAAGCGTTTCCGGACTCATGTCCACATAACATATTTTCTTTCTTTGTGTGTGAGGAATGTTTCCTGAAAGTTTGGGCGTACCTTTTTGTAACAGCCTGTATAAATACGTTTGAAACGTCGTAGTTTTAAATAGTTTTCTTTGTGGTCCACGTCGTTGGTATTGTGGCCTTCGGCCAACAACGTGGTCCTCAGTCTGTCTCCTATCACTGAAGAACGATTTAAAAATTACGACGTGCATTTTAATAAGCACGATGGTATACAATTGCTGTATGAATTTTCCTAGTTTTCTTTGTGACCCATATCTATGGTAGTGTGGCTTTCAGCCAACCACGTGGTCCCTAGTCTGTCTCTTATCAATGTACAACGATTACAAAATAATTTCGTGTGTTAAAATAAGCACGATAGGTGTACAATTTCCATGTGAATTTTCCTAATTTTAATTACTTTTATTTATGATCTACACCTTTGATATTGTGGCCTTCAGCCAAACATGTGATTTCTTAGTCTGTCTCTTACCACTGTTGAACGATTAAAAAATCATTCCGTGTGTTATAATAAACATAATGATATGTAAGTGGCATGTGAAGTCCCCTATTTTTGAATAATTTCCTTTGTGAAAGGTACTTCAACTTTCACCCATGATCCAACCACGTGGTGGTCACTCCTTAAGTCGACGTTTTCCACTTGAACCGCTTTACCTATATTTTCTTTTCTACACTCAGTATTGAGATTTAATTTACAGATGAAACACGCTTGAATACAAACGATATCAGATAACACCATCAACGTTTGTGTCCAAGGATTTGGTACATGTTGAAATTCAGTAACTTGGTGCCTTTACACATTTGAGAAAATTCATCAAAATCCTGCGACACAAACGTTGATGACGCTATCTGATATTGTTTGTACTCAAGTATGCTCCATCTGCAAACTTAATCTCGATACCTAACAAAGAAAAGAAAATATAGATAAACCTGTTCAAACGGAAAAGATGAACCATTGATGTAGTGTTGAAATAAAATCATAAATTAAGAAAATCGGCCTTCAGTAGCAAGATAAAATTTTATTAGTTTACCTAGGTTTCGGTGCCAATAATGGTATCTTCTTCAGAACAAAGATTAAATTATTTTGAGGGCCAAACGTTGGCCATGTCAAAGAATAAAATTAAAACAGAATAAAGACGCATAGTCATAAGATTATGTCTGTCAAAACTAAAAACATTAAGACAAACGTAGACGGAGCTACGCCGGCCAGGAATAAGAGTCACACATAAGCAACAAGTAAGTTTCCTTATTGCTGACGTGTGATTTTTCCTACTCAAACTGTCAGCATTAGAATGCTTTCTTCCTTGCTTGTATATTACTTCGCCGGCCGGAGTGGCCGAGCGGTTCTAGGTGCTACAGTCTGGAACCGCGAAACCGCTACGGTCGCAGGTTCGAATCCTGCCTCTGGCATGGGTGTGTGTGTTGTCCTTAGGTTAGTTAGGTTTAAGTAGTTCTAAGTTCTAGGGGACTGATGACCACAGCAGTTAAGTCCCATAGTGCTCAGAGCCATTTTTTGTATTACTTCATAAGCAAATTCACTCAAACGAAGCGCCCACCCTGTTAATCTGCTTCAGAGGTCCTTCAGTCCAGATAACCAATTAAGAGCAGTGTAATCCATTCCTGCTTTAAGCTTTTGGCCATGTAAATAACAGCATAAGTACCTAATGCCATAGATCACTGCCAACGTCTCATTCTCAGTGGTGGAATAATTTTGGCTTGCTTTGTTCAACTGTCAGGATGTGTATGCTACAAGATGCTCCGTACCATCTACACTCCTGGAAATGGAAAAAAGAACACATTGACACCGGTGTGTCAGACCCACCATACTTGCTCCGGACACTGCGAGAGGGCTGTACAAGCAATGATCACACGCACGGCACAGCGGACACACCAGGAACCGCGGTGTTGGCCGTCGAATGGCGCTAGCTGCGCAGCATTTGTGCACCGCCGCCGTCAGTGTCAGCCAGTTTGCCGTGGCATACGGAGCTCCATCGCAGTCTTTAACACTGGTAGCATGCCGCGACAGCGTGGACGTGAACCGTATGTGCAGTTGACGGACTTTGAGCGAGGGCGTATAGTGGGCATGCGGGAGGCTGGGTGGACGTACCGCCGAATTGCTCAACACGTGGGGCGTGAGGTCTCCACAGTACATCGATGTTGTCGCCAGTGGTCGGCGGAAGGTGCACGTGCCCGTCGACCTGGGACCGGACCGCAGCGACGCACGGATGCACGCCAAGACCGTAGGATCCTACGCAGTGCCGTAGGGGACCGCACCGCCACTTCCCAGCAAATTAGGGACACTGTTGCTCCTGGGGTATCGGCGAGGACCATTCGCAACCGTCTCCATGAAGCTGGGCTACGGTCCCGCACACCGTTAGGCCGTCTTCCGCTCACGCCCAAACATCGTGTAGCCCGCCTCCAGTGGTGTCGCGACAGGCGTGAATGGGGGGACGAATGGAGACGTGTCGTCTTCAGCGATGAGAGTCGCTTCTGCCTTGGTGCCAATGATGGTCGTATGCGTGTTTGGCGCCGTGCAGGTGAGCGCCACAATCAGGACTGCATACGACCGAGGCACACAGGGCCAACACCCGGCATCATGGTGTGGGGAGCGATCTCCTACACTGGCCGTACACCACTGGTGATCGTCGAGGGGACACTGAATAGTGCACGGTACATCCAAACCGTCATCGAACCCATCGTTCTACCATTCCTAGACCGGCAAGGGAACTTGCTGTTCCAACAGGACAGTGCACGTCCGCATGTATCCCGTGCCACCCAACGTGCTCTAGAAGGTGTAAGTCAACTACCCTGGCCAGCAGGATCTCCGGATCTGTCCCCCATTGAGCATGTTTGGGACTGGATGAAGCGTCGTCTCACGCGGTCTGCACGTCCAGCACGAACGCTGGTCCAACTGAGGCGCCAGGTGGAAATGGCATGGCAAGCCGTTCCACAGGACTACATCCAGCATCTCTACGATCGTCTCCATGGGAGAATAGCAGCCTGCATTGCTGCGAAAGGTGGATATACACTGTACTAGTGCCGACATTGTGCATGCTCTGTTGCCTGTGTCTATGTGCCTGTGGTTCTGTCAGTGTGATCATGTGATGTATCTGACCCCAGGAATGTGTCAATAAAGTTTCCCCTTCCTGGGACAATGAATTCACGGTGTTCTTATTTCAATTTCCAGGAGTGTATATTCTGTCCGAGGACACACCAAAGGGCTGTATTACTTGCATCACAAAACAGAATAAATTATTTAGCAAAATAAGGGAATATCAAAACTGGTTTCGAAGTCACTACTCACTTTAAAGTACCGGACAGTCTGACATTTGGTAGACCTTTGAACGTTTTTATCAGATGGTTCAAAGGCCAAGCAATTTCAGCAAAGGTCATTATGAGTAAATGATAATAATTACAGAAACTAATGAAACTTTGCAACTGTTTAAATGTCTTCGGTGGCGAAAAATTTCAAACTGCTGAGACCAAGCACGGATCTGTTCTAACACCTTCCTTGCTGATTACATGCCCAAGATACTTAACTTCTGTTGATGCAAAATGGTATTTATCAATGCTTAACATTAGCCACTCTGTTCACAGTCTTTTGAATACCTTGTACAACCATCGTACATGCTCCTCCATGTCCTTTGAAAACGCTATGATGTTATCAAGATGAGTTATACTTTGTTTTGGTTTCAATCCCCTAGGTACATCATCCAATAGCCTTTAAAGGTGGCCAGTGCGTTCGTCAGTCAGAATGGCATTGAATGATGTTGGAAATGATCCCACAGAATGGAAAAATGTGACTAGTCGATCCTCTGGTGCTACTTGTTTGCTTTCTCCATTGTGGAGAAATAGTTACACTGACCCCAGTTGTCTAGAGTCCCTGTTATGTTTGGTATGAGATATGCATTGGTGATTGTTTTTGCACTGAGATACTGGTAGTTACAGCAAATTCTGTATTTTTAGTGCCATCTGGTGACTTTTTCAGGACCAAAATTACAGGTTCTCCCCAGGAACTATCACTATACTCAATAATGCCATCAGATGGCTGCTGGTCGATAAATTCTTCCATTATTGGCTGCATACATTTCAGAACTCAGTATCTATCATTTCCCTGTATATATTTCGCTTTCTTAAGTAATGCACAGACATTTTGCTTGCAGCAGAGGTCCTCACTTGATCTATCTACGCCATCTTCCTCTAAAACCTCCAAATTAGCAATTAGTAAACCCTTTGGGGCTCTCGCTTTGTCCCTACCAAAATTATCCACACTGACTGGAAGCGTAAATCTCAGTTCATGTCACTGATGTGTACTATACATTTGTGTACAAAACAGTGTGACTTATAGAATTCTTCGTTAGTTTCGAATGGCTCTACAAGATACATCCTTAGGTAGGTCCATTTCTATGCTAACCCAGATTAACTTCCCAATATTTTGTGGTATCATATCCCGCAAATTGATCTTTAGTGCCTTTGTCCACAATTTATTGGGTATCATCTTTATGGTCGGCGAATGTCCCAATTGATTTCACGTCATTGACACCTTCTCTGTGTAATCTATACCATGGCGATCTCAGTCTCCTTCTGCCCGAGAAAGCCAGACCAACTACTGACATGTGAGCGCCTGTGTTCACCAGAAATGTATGTTCTCTTTACCATTTACTTTGCGTAGCAAGCAGGATTTCGTCTCTGTTTCCATTTCTGCAGTCTTGTGTTAACTGAGAACGCCATTTTTTGGATAAGTTACCTCTGTTCCCGTTTAACCATTGATTATTAGGACATTGCTTTCCTGTGTGTTTTTCGGACAGTTACGTGATTTATAGTTCACCTCCTCGCCCTCCTAACATTCGCGCTGACGATATTGTTTCGTAATTTGGCCCGTACGCCCACATCTAAAACACATCACTTCAGAAGAAAAAACATCGTGATCACTCGTTCTTTGCATAGCAATGTCGCTCCCCTCCAATAATGTAGCAATCCTAATGGCATCAGATAAGTCACTTGGGTTCTTCATTCTGACCCTCTTCGACATATCAACAGAAATACCTTCTTATAAACATATCTAGAGAGCTATTCTCTGCCTCGCGGAGAATCACTGAATTGGTCTACGATTCTGCATTAATTCATATGTTTGTGAGTTCAGTTTTTTTAATACCGTCAGAGAAGGCTTCCGCTGATACGCCGTGCTCAAATGTTGCGGGTGTTGTGGTGCACAACGTGCTTTTTCACGTTCCCCACTAACCTTTACCTAGCCATGTTCAAGAACGTTTCTTCCGACCATTTTCCCAATTTGGTGGCAGCCTTTAGTAAAATAGTAAAAATAGTAACATACTCCGCTGTTTTTTTCGAAAATGGCATTATGAGGTTAGCGGCTGCGGGATCGATTGAACGGGCGGGTACGCTCAACAAGGTTTTATTTTCCCCTTAGTCGAGGAGTCCTGGTACCCCAACAGGTTTCTATTGTTCTATTCTCCTACGCAATGCTTCTTTGTTTTGCTACCTCCCCCTTCTAAGCTTCCACCGTTTCATTCAGAGTCGCTGCTCATCTGTCTGTCATTTGTGTAAACTACATCTGCCGTTATACCATAAAAGAAGGAAACTGTACAAAAAAATGGTTCAAATGGCTCTGAGCACTATGGGACTTAACTTCTGAGGTCATCAGTCCCCTAGAACTTAGAACTACTTAAACCTAACTAACCTAAGGACATCACACACATCCATGCCCGAGGCAGGATTCGAACCTGCGACCATAGCAGTCGCGCAGTTCCAGACTGTAGCGCCTAGAACCGCTTGGCCACTCCGGCCGGCGAAACTGTGCACACAGTAGGCAAAAGAGAGTTACACTGTACTTAATCTTTCGCCGTATCATAACCCAACAAGTTTCTGTGGCCTGGTGTGCCCTGTGACCAACCCTTCTACTTGTACTACAGGTAGCTGACAGTTTGAACACATGGCAAGTCATGCCCCGACAAATTATATTACAGCTACCTCACTGACTTCTATAGCGTTCCCACGGAACTGAGAGAAGTCTGCAGGTTCCTGTGGTCTAACAAACGACACATTAGAAATACTGTGAGGGTCCTTATGGCTCAACAAGGCCACAACAAAATGCGCAACAAGAAAGTAAATCTCAGACACTCACCACACCGCATTGTTACGAACTGCAGTTCGCAGCTGTTGATCTCATGTCAGAGCTGCGCAGATGGTCGGCTGCTGGTGGCCTAAACGTGTGGCTGTGGCAGTACGCATGCGTGCCGCCACCATTGCACACAGTGGTGAGGACCTAGCTACGCTCGAGAGCCCTGCTTACAGGACAGGAGCCGGCAGCATTCATGTCTCTCACAGAAACTGGATGACAAGCAGTGGCCCTCCTTCTCGAAGGCGGATAACAGGCAGCGTCTTGTTTGGTTCGTTTGGGGGAAGGGACCAAGCAGCGAGGTCATCGGAACCATCGGATTAGGGAAGGATGGGGTAGGAAGTCGGCTGTGCCCTTTCAAAGGAAACATCCCGGGATTTGCCTGAAGCGATTTAGGTTAATCACGGAAGACCTAAATCAGGATGGCCGAGCGCTGGTTTGAACCGTCGTCTTCCCGAAAGCGAGTCTAATGTGCTAACCACTGCGCCACCTCGTTCAGCGCCTTGGTCATGTAGGTCAAAACTCCAGCATGCCTACAGAGTGAGCCTGCGGCGTTAGCTCTGTAGCTGGCAGTGGCAGAGTCCTCCCAGCACAGCTTGTGGCTTCATAGACTATCAAAAACGGCTAGGTATGCTGAGGGTCGACTTCCATAGCTCCTCCTCACACTGGATAGCTGTAACTGAGACTGCACACTGTGAAGTCAGCAATCAGCACTCAGTAAATGAGATATTTGTTAAGAAGGGTTGGGTATTTACGTCAGCACTTTCTGTGTGTTCTGCGGCGGTGGGGGTATCATTGACATCGAATGTCCTGTGTTTCTCTCTTTGTCAGCTCTCTGGTGGCCTCAGACTTCAGCAAATTCACCTTTCAGAGGCTCTTGTCTGCTGGTTCGGCACCTAAATACTTACTGTTGCGTTGTGCCTAGGTCTTCCTTACGATATTCTGCTTTGCCACTAATATGATGGTGTCCCTTGGCTACCACTGCTCGGTCGTTTCCTGTTGCTGCAATAGCTTCCGTCTTCGGTGCTACTCACTCAGCATTTCCCGCTAGCTGTCTGTCGAATGGTCATTGACACATGGACTTGGCTTTCGTGAGTTGCCAAGACAGTACATGGACGAACTTTTAGTTTCCGCCAGGTATATTATCCCGAGGAGTAAAATTAATTTGAAAATTTTAGTATCTACTGTTGCAAGGAGCGTTCTCACACGGAATACTCTGCTGTGTCACATGCTTCTCAGCTGCAGGAGTCGGGAGTCCGTCGTTTGTTTCCATAGTTGACAGCCAAGTGTCATACCGTGAAGGTCTTTCTTCAGTCAAAATTCACAATAGGAAGAGTTCGTTCTTCCGAGTTGGTACCGATGGTTTTGGTAGCGCCGTAGTTAAAACTGATTGGTGTCACTGTGATATACAACCTACGTGGAATGGTTTATATGGAATATCATTGAGAGGCTGGGATGTAGGAATATAGGTCGGAGTACGACTGTTCCCTGGAGATACCGGAAGTTTTCCAGTCATTGTTCCACTGGTTTCTTAGTGATTTCTCCAAAACGCAAAAAAATTACTTTCAGGACTCTTTGAAACTCGTGCCGCTTGAAACCTTTCTTCACAAATGATTTTAATTTTGACATAATTCCACCACAGAATGTTCACCCGCTGCATTAACTCGAATAGTAGGGGGTTATTTTGTCGTTGAGCACGAAGGTGCTCAAGTATTTCCAATGCTACTTGCGAATCAGGTCTTTCGATCAGTGCCTTTCGAGTAATGTTTCAGTCCCGCTACGACAGCTGTTAATTACGTCATCATGATAGATGCCTCAGATTGAATGTTGAATTTTCCCCAGTCATCTGGTATCCTATGAATAAATGCATATCTGTCGCCGTCATCATCTTGTTCATCCGTAGGTACGTATGAAACTAGCTGGGTCGTTTTGGGGTCGTATTCCAACTCCCTGTAAATTGTCTCTTACACTATTGCTTCATGTGGTAACGACTGCGATTCAACAAGAGGTACTGTATCAACTGGCGACGTAGCACGAGAAACATCTTATTATCATCTTGTCTCGTAAATTCTGTTTCTGTAGAAAATCCAAGACGAACAGTGACGATGGTTTAGCAAGCCAGTTGTGTGCTTTACAACACTCTAGTGTGATCTCGAATTCGTTCCATAGGTGTGGAATTACTTTGTTGGCAGTGTTTCATATAATGAAGCCCCAATGTGTGCGTTGTTATCAGTCACGAGATGAATTACATGCTGTTCATAAGCAACTGGAAACTACCCTCACCGCTGTTAACGGATTGGAAGCTGCTGTGATTGGATGTGTTGGGAGAGCTACCGTGAGTCTTGTACCAGAGATTCATATATTATCCTATTCTGCAGATGTTGCTTCCTCAGCACATGATTGGGAGCTATGTGTCAGTGGTAGGTCTACGTATCATATGCAGAGGAGACAGAGACCAGGGATTATTTAGTACGTTGCACCCATATTCTTACCCACCAAGTTAAAGGTGCTGTCTTCCACTGAAACCAAACCTGAGCCGATGGGACTCACTTCATCTAATGGGAAACATGCTGAGTCGCATCTCAGGTGGAGGCAAGCACAAATGGGTGGGAGTCTATCAATCGTCGATTGTTCAGACATACTACGAATGATGTTACCCCTCAGGGAAATGACAGCAATGATTGGAACGAAAAAAATGTGCATTAGTATGGCAGGCTAAGGGCCTCATTCAACATGTTGAAGAGAGCATTCTGGCACCAACTGAGGGAACAATTTGTAACCTACTGCAGGCTGTGGCGGACACTGGGACAAATGAAGCCTGTCTTCTGATCTCTGAGGTCACACTTGGAACATTCCGGTGACTTGCAGAGAAGATTGGGAGTATTAGCCTCGCTCACAGAGTGGCTCTGCAGCATTGTCCCCAGAACAAATCGTGGACTCCTGGTTCCGAGTCGAGTAAAAGGCTTGAACCAGAACTTGCGAAAGTTCTGTGATAAGCTGGTTGTGATTTCCTGGCCTTCCTGGACTGTCATAGGGCAGAGAACTTGAGGGTATCTCTAAATGTGTCAGACGTGCATTACACATCAGAAGCTACTACCCAGGTATCTGACGGTGTGTGGGGAACACACAGGATTTTTTTTTAGATCAGGTAACTCTTCATCCAGTCTAGACAATGATAACTTTAGGAGACCTGGAAGTATTAACGTAAGATTCAAACGAAAGCCTCTCACAAGCGTGCATATTAAAATCTCAGTGATTAACTCCCAAACTTTGAAGCGCCAAACTTTGAAGCGTTCCTAAAAAGGAGTGAAGCTCACGGGATACTACGCACAGAAAGCTGGTTAAAATCCGGAGTTGACAGTACTGAAATTTTTGAAGAAATTTTAAGCCTATATCAGAAAGGCAGGCTAATGAAAAATGGAGGGGGTGTATTTGTTGCAGTAGGGATAGGAAATGAAGCTGCATACGAGGCTGTTTGGGCAAGAATCAGCATCAGGGATTCGCACAAACTTATAACTGGATCCGTCTATCGACCACCAGACTCACCTCCTGATGTATCAGAAAATTCTAGAGGAAAAACTCAGTTCACTAGTCCGTAAGTTCCTAGTCACACTATAATCATCAGACGAGGCTTTAATCATCCCACAATCAATTGGAATAATTACAGTTTCGTTAATGGTTGGCGTAACAAGACATTGTGTGAAACATTACTCTAAAACTTACCTAGAACAGATTGTTTGCAACTCCTCTCAGGATGGAAATGTATTAAATCTAATGGGAACAAACAGACCTGACCGCTTAAGCGATGTCCACAACGAAACTGGTATCAACGACCAAGGGAAAGTTGCAGCAACAATGATTACCAAAATATAAAGGGCAAGTAAAAGAAGTTGAAAGATTTGCATGTTTGGTAAACTAGATACAGATACAGTAGTGTGTCATCTCGACGAAGAATTTGAAGATGTGAATGCATTATGTCAGAAGTAAGTGAATTCGAACGCAAGGAAATTGTTGATGCTCGTATGATGGGTGCTACCAAAAACAATGTGGCCGACGTGTCTGAAGAGACACCATATCGACGATTTATAACGGATGCAGGGAAAGCGAAAAAAAAATCTGCAAAGTCACAACACGGACGAAAGTGTGCGGTGAGGGCTCGTGACAGACAGGCACTGAAGAGGATTGTGGTGTAAAATAAGAGGACGACAGCTGTGAATATCACTGCAGAACTAAATGTCACACTCGCGAACCCTGTCAGCAACAAGACAACACGAAGGCAGCTTCATAAGCTGAAAACTGCAGGGCGAACTAGAGATGCAAAACTACACGTCAGGGAAACAAATACCCATAGTTGGAAAATGTTGTGCAGAAGCCCACATGAACCATGGACTTTGCCGGTGGTGGGAAGGCTTACGTGCCTCAACGATACAGATAGCCGTACTGTAGATGCAACCACAATGGAGGGGCATCTGTTGAGAGGCCAGACAATCGTGTGGTTCCTGAAGAGGGGCAGCAGTCTTTTCAGTAGTTTCAGGGGCAACAGTCTGGACCATTGACTGATCTGGCCCTGTAATATCAACTAAAACGGCCATGCTGTGCTGGTACTGTGAACGGCTGAATGCAAGAGAAGACTACAGCTGTAATTTTTCCCGAGGACATGCATCTTTAGTATATGGTTAAATTATGATGGCGTCCTCTTTGGTAAAATATTCCAGAGGTAAAATAGTCCCCCACTCTGATCTCCGGGCGGGGACTACTCAGGAGAGCGTCGTTATCAGGAGAAAGAAAACTGGCGTTCTACGGATCGCAGCGTGGAGTGCCAGATCCCTTAATCGGTCAGGTAGGTTAGAAAATTTAAAAATGGAAACGGACAGGTTAAAGTTAGATATAGTGGGAATTAGTGAAGATCGGTGGCAGGAGGTACAAGACTTCTGGTCAGGTGAATATAGGGTTGTAAATACAAAATCAAATAAGGTTAATGCAGGAGTAGATTTAATAATGAACAAAAAAAATAGGAACGCGGATAAGCTACTACGAACAGCATAGTGAAAGCATTATTGTAGCCAAGGCAGACACGAAGCGCACGCCTACCGCAGTAGTACAGGTTTGTATGCCAGCTAACCCCCCAGATGATGAAAGATGGAACAAATGTATAATGCGATAAAATAAATTATTCAGATAATTAAGGGAGATGAAAATTTAATACTCATTGGGAACTGAATTCGATAGTAGTAAAAGGAAGAGAAGGAAAAGTGGTATGTAAATATGGACTGGGGGAGAATGAATGAAAGAGGAAGCCACCTGGCAGAATTTTGCACAGAGCATTATTTAATCATAGCTAACATTTGGTTTACGAATCATGAGAGAAGGCAGTATACGTGGAAGAGACACTGGATGGCTTCTGATAGATTATATAAAGGTAAGACAGAGATTTAGGAACCAGGTTTTAAATTGTAAGACATTTCCAGGAGCAGCTGTGGACTCTGACCACAATTCATTGGTTATGAATTGTAAACTAAAACTGAAGAAACTGCAAAAAGGTGGGAATTTAAGGAGATGGGACCTGCATAAACTGACAGAACCAGAGGTTGTAGAGAGTTTCAGGGAGAGCATTAGGGAACGATTGACAAGACTGGGGGAAAGAAATATAGTAGAAGAAGAATGGGTAGCTTTGAGAGATGAAATAGTGAAGGCAGCAAAGGATCAAGTAGGTAAAAAGACGAGAGCTAGTAGAAATCCCTGGGTAACAGAAGATATACTGCATTTAATTGATGAAAGGAGAAAACATAAAAATGCAGTAAATGAAGCAGGCAAAAAGGAATACAAACGTCTCAAAAATGAGATCGACAGGAAGTGCAAAATGGCTAAGCAGGGATGGTTAGAGGACAAATGTAAAGATATAGAAGCATGTATCACGAGGGATAAGACAGGTATTGCCTACAGGAAAATTAAAGAGAACTTCGGAGAAAAGAGAACCACCTGTATGAATATCAAGTGCTCAGACGGAAAACCAGCCCTAAGCAAAAAAGGGAAAGCGGAAAGGTGGAAGAAGTATATAGAGGGTCTATACAGGAGCGATGTACTTGAGGACAATACAATGGAAATGGAAGAGGACGTAGATGAAGATGAAATGGGAGATACGATACAACGTGAAGAATTTGACAGAGCTCTGAAAGACCAAAGTCGAAACAAGGCCCCGGCAGTAGACAACATTCCATTAGAACTACTGATAGCATTAGGACAGTCAGCCAAGACAAGTCTTCCATCTGGTGAGCAAGACGTATGAGCCAAGCGAAATACCCTCAGACAGAATATAATAAGTCCAATCCTAAAGAAAGAAGGTGCTGAGGGGTGTGAAAATTATCATTTTAATAAGTCTCGGCTGCAAAATACTAACGCGAATTCCTTACAGACGAATGGAAAAACTGGTAGAAGCCGACTTCGGGGAAGATCAGTTTGGATTCCGTAGAAATGTTGGAACACGCTAGGCAATACGGCCGCTAACAAGGGGAGGCCGCCAATTGTGAAATTCAGATTCGATTCATACTGCGCATAATAAAAGCTCATGGCCAGAGGTGTAATGTGGCAAAGCACCAAGATGCACTTCTCAGCCGTTGTCGAGAAAATCGACAGTTAAAAGAAACCGTTGCGGTGAAATACTCTCTACGATTAATAATTTTCTACAGCGTCATAGCGCAGCTGCCGGCACGGTAGCTCAGCGTGTTCGGTCAGAGAGCGTGTTGGCCTCTGTAATAAAAAACTGAGTGGAAGGATCAACAAAACGAACTTGAATGGATGTCATGCGACGTCCGCAACGACCAAACACAACGATCATCAGCAAAAAAAAAAAAAAAAAATAGCGCAGCGGTAAGCGCTGGGGTTCATAATCCGAAGGTAGCCGGATCGAATCTCGAGCCATGCAATATTTTTTTTATTATTAGTTTTTTGCAATTCAAATATATATATATATATATATATATTATATAAACTATTAATGAATTGCTTATGCATGTTGGCGAAGGCGGATCGCTCTCCAATGGTACCGCCTCCATTTTTCCGTTTGTTTAAAGGGGTGTACCAAAGCTGTCCCGTCCGCACTGATTTTCGACGATGTTATAAGTTGCGCTAGGGACCGCATCTACCTTCTTTCGAAGTTAGCAGGCAACTACGCTGTTATGGGGCGGCTCGTTTCGGCCCATTCAACATCTGTCCTTCA
The DNA here is from genome assembly GCF_023864345.2 of Schistocerca serialis cubense. NCBI lineage: Eukaryota > Metazoa > Arthropoda > Insecta > Orthoptera > Acrididae > Schistocerca > Schistocerca serialis. Next base: position 637,431,685 of record NC_064640.1, read on the forward strand.
AGTGTAACGAGCGAGTAACGGAGTTTATATTTCATACCCGCCACAGCAAGTTTGTGTTAGTGGGGTCTCTATTCTAATTCGAACGTTTGACTTACGCTATACGTATTCGTTTCTACGTCTTCCGTTAACTATACGTGGTTAACATTATGAAGACAATTAATAACATTTGTGAAATACAAATTTGTTTGCGGAAAACATAATGACGTTCGAAGTCGCCAGTTTTTCCACGACAAACGACTTTCAACAACTTATTATATGCATAATTGTTGCAACTGATTGCCGGGAATTATATATATATATATATATATATATATATATATATATATATATATATATATATATATGAATTACAAAAAACAAATACTAAAAAAACAAAGTTGCATGGAGTGAGACTCGATCCGCCGACCTTCGGATTACGAACCCGAGCGCTTACCGCTGCACCACCACGCTGTAGAAAATTACTACCCGTAGAGAGTATTTCACCACAACGGTTTCTTTTAACTGTCGATTTTCTCGACAACGGCTGAGAAGTGCATCTTGGTGCTTTGCCACATTACACCTCTGGCCATGAGCTTTTATTATGCGCAGTATGAATCGAATCTGAATTTCACAATTGGCGGCCTCCCCTTGTAAGACTTACCTTAGAATATTGGTTAAGGAAAGGCAATCCTACGTTTCTAGCATTTGTAGACTTAGAGAAAGCTTTTGACAGTCTTGACTGGAGTACTCTCTTTTAAATTCTAAAGGTGGCAGGGGGTAAAATACAGGAAGCGAAAGGCTATTTACAATTTGTACAGAAGCCGGATGGCATTTATAAGAGTCGACGGGCATGAAAGGGAACCAGTGGTTGAGAAGGGAGTGAGACAGGGTTGTAGCCTACCCCCGTTATTATTCAGTCTGTGTATTGGGCAAACAGTAAAGCAAACAAAAGAAAAATTTGGAGTACGAATTAAAATCCATGCAGAAGAAATAAAAAATTTGAGATTTTCTGACGACATTGTAATTCTGTCAGAGACAGCAAAGGATCTTGAAGAGCAGCTGAATGGAATGGACAGTGTCTTGAAGGAGGATATAAGATGAACATCAACAAAAGCAAAACGAGGATAATGGAATGTAGTCGAATTAAATCAGGTCATGCTGAGGGAATTAGATTAGGAAATGAGAAACTTAGAAGTAGTAAATGAGTGTTGCTATTTGAGGAGCAAATTAACTGACAATGGTCTAAAGCGCCTGTGAAGGAGAGAAATTTGTTAACATCGAGTATAGATTTAAGTGTCAGGAAGTCTTTTCTGAAAGTATTTGTATGGAGTGTAACCGTGTATGGGGTGAAACATAAACGATAACTAATTTAGACAAGAGAAGTGAAGCTTTAGAAATGTGGTGCTACAGAAGAATGCTGAAGATTAGATGGGTGGATCACGTAACTTACGAGGAGGTACTGAATAGAATTGGGGAGAAGAGGAATTTGTGGTAAAACTTGACTAGAAGAAGAGATCGGCTGTAGGACACGTTCTGAGGCACCAAGGGATCACCAATTTAGTATTTGAGGGAAGCGTGGAGGGTAAAAGTCGCAGAGGAAGACCAAGAGATGAATACACTAAGCAGATTCAGAAGTATGTAAGTTGCAGTAGTTATTCGGAGATGAAGAGGCTTGCACATGATATAGTAGCATGGAGACCGCATCAAACCAGTCTCTGGACTGAAGACCACAACAACATTGCTGAAGCCATAAAGCCTGGACTCTGGAGTAATGGAACAAAGCCACTTGGTTGGCTGACTCATGATTCACACTGTTTCCAGCTTTCGGCCAAGTTTACGTCCCTAAAGTGAAACATTGTGTGTGGGAGGAGGAGAAGATGGGGCGGGGGGGTTCGGTGATGTTTCGGGCATCCACATCGTGGCATTCCTTAGGCACCATGGCTATTCTACAAGCGATAATTAATGCCAAGAATTATGTGACCGTCGTGCAGGGTAGCCGCGCGCTCTTGGGCGTCTTGTTCCGGTCCGGGCGGCTCCCCCCGTCGGAGTTCGAGTCTTCCCTTGGCCATGGGTGTGTGTGTTGTCCTTAGCGTAAGTTAGTTTAAGATTACGTAGTGCGTAAGCTTAGGGACCGATGACCTCAGTAGTTTGGTCCCATAAGACCTTATCACAAATTTCCAAATTATGTGATCATCTTGGCTGATCATATCCATCCCATTGTACAATGTTTATTCCCCAATGCGGATGAGGTGTTCCAAGACAACAAGGTTCCTGTTCAGAGTTCGCATCGTTCAGGACTGGTTTTATGGGCACAAGGATAAATTTTTACAACTTCGCTGGTCACCAGTCACCAGATTTCAATATTGTTTAGCCTTGTGGTGTACTTTTGAGAGAAGGGTACGTGATCGCTATCCACGTCCATCATAGTTACCTGACAGGACACTATATTGCAGGAAGAATGGAATATGATTATCCTGAAACCCATACAGGACCTGTGTTTACCCATTTTGATATAAATTGAAGTTTTTTTGAATGACAGCGTGTTTCCTACGACCCATTAGGCATGGTAATGTGTAGTGTTTTTGGTGTTCCCATATTTTTGTCTAAATCGCGTAAGTGCAATTATTTAACCTGTCTTGTGTAGCAACTGTAGCAGTCCATGTCTTTACATCACTTTTGGATCTGATAATAGATAATATTCTTAGTTTCTTATATTCTTTCTTTTTAAATCAACTATATAATATGCTTATGGTCCCTGTCTGAAAATTATCAATGTTTGTGCACAAAAGAAATAATTGTTATTTGATCTGACTGCCTCTTATATAAAATTTCGCTGGTTTACTGAACTGAATTTAACTGCAGATAACAGTTTCTAAAGATTCCTGTGCCACTCAAACAATATTGATAGAATGAAATGTCTTGAAGAGCTTTCCTTTTGGTCTAGAAAATTCTGTGGTAGTTCCTATAAATTAGTCTGTTCATTAGTTACCTTGCAATGATAAAGAGCTGTGATGTGTTGAGTCGTTTATATCTGTATGTAAATTTGTTGTCAACAGACCAGCTTAAAAAAAAAGCAAATATCTGTAATCCATTCCTTTAATTGTTCATTTTATTTGTGACACCAACTATAACCTGACACTTTATTACTTCATGCACCATTTTTGTTAACTCAGTAAAAATTAACTTATTCAAACCACTACCATCACACGTTAATTATCTGTTATAATCTCTTGACATTGTCTTTCCCCTGTCAATTAACCCATTCATTCAAATCCAATTAACCACCCTAAAAACTCCGGATCAACCTTACGGCCGTATCTGACACAGTCTGCGTTTCTTGCTCCCCTATCGAGACTGTCGTGTTCGGTGTCGGGCTTGGTATTTACACTGTCCAAAAAAACTCGTTCAAATCGCTCTGAGCACTATGGAACTTAACATCTGAGGTCATCAGTCCCCTAGAACTTAGAACTACTTAAACCTAAGGACATCACACACATCTATGCCCGAGGCAGGATTCGAACCTGCGACCGTAGCAGTCACTCGGTTCCAGACTGAAGCGCCTAGAACCGCTCGGCCACCGCGGCCGGCTACACTGTCCAGTCACGTTAATTTGACCACATCTCAAAAGTCTGAATGACCACCTTTTGCAGTGCGGACCGCCGCTAGAAGTGCAGGAAGAAAGTCAGTGGGGTTCTGGAAGGTTCTGACAGGGATGTGGAGCCATTCCGACTCCACTGTCCCGGCCAGCTGGGCTAGGTTTCTCGGTTGAGGATCCACATCACGAACAGCCCGATCGTGGTCTCATAGATTATCAATTGGACTTGAATCCGGGGGGCCTGGTTGCCACAGGAGTACGGTAAACTCAACCTGGTGCCCCTCGAACCAGTTACGCAAACTGCTAGCTGTGTGACGCCTTGCATTGTCCTGCTGATTGGTGAAATTGTGCCAAGGAAAACAAACTCCAGATAAGGGTGGACATGGTCTCCAAGGAAAGTTGCTGTGATGATCCATTATGCCTTCCATAATGACGAGATCATCCAGAGAATGCCACTAAAACATTCCCCAGATCATAAAGCTCCCCCCTCTGACCTGGACTCTTCCGACGATTGCCGCTAGGTGTTTCCTCTCAAACGTTCCACGTCGTACACGCCAAGATCCATATGTCCGATGGAGCATCAAATGGGTTCATTTGAAAAGGCCACCTGTCGCCTCTCATTGGACGTCCAGCTGCGGTACTGGCGTACAGATTCCAGACTTTGTCACCGATGAACAGCAGCCAGCATGGATGTATGAAATAGGCGACTACTGCGGAGGTCCATACGCAACAACGTTCGCTCAACGGTCATTGAAGAGAGATTGTTGGTAGCCTCTTGGTACATCTGGGCTGTCAGTTGGTCAACAGTTGCATGTCTGTTCGCCCGTACCCATCTCCGCAATTGTCGTTCAACCTTGTCATCTGTGGCCAGTGATGCATCACAGTTGCCTAGCCGACGTTTTTGCATAGCGCCATTTTGCCAGACACGGTACACATTAATCACGATAATAAGGGAACTGTTTACAAACTTAGCCACCCTTGGCCCGAAAGCAAATGATCATGCGCTTTTGGACATAAGATAAATCGCTCCATTTCCGCATTAAGATGAGTGAACTGTTTTCCACATCCCCCCCCCCCCACCTTGATATATTTTATATACCATCCCCTGCTCTTGCTGTGGTCTAGTGACTAGCGTTGCTGCCTCTAGATCACGGAGTCCCGGGTTCGATTCCCGGCCGGGTTGGGAATTTTCTCGGCTCAGGGACTGGGTGTTTGTCTTGTCCTCAACATCATCATCATCATCATTCGTGATAGTGGCTAGATTGGAGAGCGTAAAAAATTGGACTGTGAAAAAATTGGGACTTTGTATGGGCGCTGATGACAACGCAGTAGAGCGCCCCACAAACCAAACATCATCGTCATCGTCACTGCTCTTGCTGCCCTCTGCCGTCCATGACTGGCTATTGCACGTTGACTTCTGTCACACAAGGTGGTCACATTGATATGACTAGACCGTATATTACATTCTTATCTTCCTGGCGACGCCCCTAGTGCGTGATTCTATGAATTAAAGTTTGTGAATAAGTCTACTAACGCTTGTATGGTTAAATGGAATGTTGTCTCATCGTAAAGTTAAATAAATGTTAGCTGTAAGTAGCAACGCTGGCTTGGTCAATGGGATGCGACAATATCAGAGAGTATAGTGATTTGGCAGTTGCATTATTGCTGGGCGCGCAAGCGCGTCAGCAGTTGAGTACAGGTGTAGAGCAGCATGTACGAGAGAGCTGAGAGAGACAGTAGAGCCGAGTCTCGCTGCGATTCTTGTGTTGAGAAATAATCATATTGCAGTGGTGCTAAAGTATTTAATGGCTCGGGGAATATTTGGTGTGGACGGGCGAAATATACGGCAATAAGTGGGTACAGTATAATTACTGCAAGAGGACGATAATCAACACGAAGTGTATTGGGGACCCAATTGTAACTGTGGCGGACCTACAAGAAGACGAGCCTGTGCCACAGTTATACCAAAATCTTGTCCATCACTTTTACCTTAGACAAAATACCAAGGTAGGATCCATCGTATCCATTTTTGATGATCCGAGAGAGTCCTAATGATTGGGAAAGTACACTGAAGTGCCAAAGAAACTGGTATAGGCATATGTATTTAAATAAAGATAGGTAAACAGGCAGAATACGGCGCTGCGGTTGGCGACGCCTATATAAGACAACAAGTGCCTCACGCAGCTGTTAGATAATCTACTGCTGCTACAGTGGCAGGTTATCAAGATTTAAGTGAGTTTGAACATGGTGCTATGGTCGACTCACGTGCTATGGGACACAGCATCTCCGAGGTAGCGACGAAATAGGGATTTTGCCGTACGACCATTTCACGAGTGTAGCGTGAATATCAGGAATCTGGTAAAACATCAAATCTCCCACATCGCTGCGGCCGGAAAAAGATCCTGCAAGAATGGAACCAACGACGATTGAAGAGAATCGTTCAACGTTACAGAAGTGCAACCATTCCGCAAATTGCTGAAGATTTCAATGCTGGGCCATCAACAAGTGTCAGCGTGTGAATCATTCAACGAAACATCATCGATATGAGCTTTCGGAGCCGAAGACCCACTCGTGTACCCTTGATGAGCGCATGACACAAAGCTTTACGCCTCGCCTGGGCCCGTCAACACCGACATTGGACTGCTGACGACTGAAACTTGTTGCCTGGTCGGACGAATCTCGTTTCAAATTGTATCGAGCGGATGGGCGTGTAAGGGTATGGAAGCAACCTCAAGAATCCATGGACCCTGCATGTCAGCAGGGGACTGTTCAAGCCGGTGGAGGCTCTGTAATGGTGTGGGGCGTCTGTAGTTGGAGTGATATTGGATTCCTGATATGTCTAGACATGACTTTGACAGGTGACACGTACTTAAGCATCCTGTCTGATCATCTCGATTGATTCATGTGCACTGTGCATTCCGACGGACTTGAGTAATTCCAGCAGGGCAGTGCGACATCCCACACGTCCAGAATTGCTATATAGTGGCTCCAGGAACACTCTTCTGAGTTTAAATGCTTCCGCTGGCCACCACACTCCACAGATATGAACGCTATTGATAATATCTGGAATGCCTTGCAACGTGCTGTACTCCATCCCCTCATACTCTTACGGGTTTACGGACAGCCCTGCAGGATTCATGGTGTCATTCCCTCCAGCACTACTTCAGGCATTAGTCGAGTCCATGCCACGTCGTGTTGCGGCAGTTCTGCGTGTTCGTGAGGGAGGGCCCTACACGATATTAGGCAGGTGTGCGAGTTTCTTTGACTCTTCAGTGTATTACAGTGATTTTATTAAAGAAAAAATAGCAATTAAAATTTCAATAATTTGCAAAACAATAATTAACGTAAGTGCTTCAGTTTAGTAAACAACGATGTGAAAGACAGTGCTTAACAAAGATTTACTAAAAGATATTTTTTTGTTCTTTTTCATGTATAAATAAGGTCTCATTTTTACGCAGCTGTCATCAGTCAGAAATGTGTAAGCCGTCCGCAGCTCGTGGTGTAGTGATGCCGCGGCGTAGCGGCGACGAACCCAGGATTTCTATTTCGTCATTCTACGGGTATGTACTGTGATGTCATATCCGCTAGAGTGCCAGACAATGGTGAATCGTGCCAAGGCACAGCTCACATCCCTCGCTGTCACCTTAAAGGACCTATGGCCAGGGCGTTTACACACGACGGGTTAATGCAGCAGCGTCCAACTATGTATCATGCGAGAGCGGAATGGCGCCACCATATAAAGACGGTGATTAATGTTCTTAGGACAGATGATGGGCGGCGCTTAGATACCCAACGCGATATAGGGTCTGTCCTCCATGAATATGATGTTATGGTGTACTCTGAACAACGTCACCACCCTGCCAACGTTACGGCCGTCTCCCGGCTCCGCTTTGGCTAGGTTCCCAGGGATGCAAAGATGGATCTGTTTGCCGACGTCATGATGCTATCCAGGTGGGTTCTATGGACAAGACGCCTTTCCCTGATGGCCTCCCGCTGGAGTTTTATCGGACATTTCGTCCCCTAATGGCGCTGGTGTGGACGGAAATTTTTCGGGACCTTATGTCGCCTCTCGTGCAGATCCTAGACGGTTTCTTCAACGGTCTCATCATTCCCATCTATAAGCCACGAGCTACCTTACTAATATGCGATTGCTACCCCTTGACGTTGCTCAACGGTGACACAAAAAGCTTTACCCAGCTGTTGGCTGTCCGGCGAAAATGGACGGCCCGCTACGCGGTTTCCTCTGATGAAATTTTTTCGGTTAGTGCCAATAACATCCGCACTGCCCTCTGTCACTACCGGGATATAATCGCTCATGCTCACACACGTCGTGTGCCTGGACTTTTGGTACCTTTTGACTTCAGCCGGCGTTCGATCGCGTCGATCACGACTACCTGGAAGGGATGCTCCGCAGTATGGGATACCTTGATACTATCGTCGACGTCACAGTGCGTCTCCTTCGTGGACCTACGTGTGTTCTCTACAGTGACCGTCTCACTTCTCTTGATCCGGCGTTCGCTGCGTGAAGGCTGCCCACTCCCTGGGTTGTTGTATGCATGAGCCATGGAACCACTACTGTGCAGCCTCCGTAAACACCTGTCTGGGATGTATCTAGGTGGCCATGTATACAGCTGCACTGCTTATGCGGACGATCTCGTAATCGTTCTCGAGGTCAGGGAGTCACTGACATGGATTGCCACCTACGTCGGAGTTTCTGGTAGCTGCCTTAACGCCCGAAAGTCGTGGGGCTTTCTGCACACAGCCCTGCTCATTGCGTGTAGCTGCTACTATCAGATGCTTAGGTCTCTATTTCGCAAGTGATATGCAGCACACGATTGCCCTCAACTGCCGGCGCCTACTGTCCCAACTACGAGCTAGGTTCCTAGATCATCGTTTACGAGTCCTCGATCTACTGCAGCGGACACAATATCTAAACGTACATTTGGCGCCACGTATCCCGCACGTGGCACAGACACATCCTGTTCCTCCGTCCATGTGGCGCCGTATGCTAGCGGTATTGAATTCGTTGTTTACCACAGGTTGCTCCTCAAGGTACGGTACGAGACCCCCACGCTCCTGCGGTGCAGGGGCGGTTTCGGCCTGTATCATGTCCCTGACAGAACGGTAGCCCGATTTTGCAGCTCTCACATGGCGCTGTGGCGCCGTTGTCCTACGAGCCTTACCAGCCTCTTGTTGGACGCCATTTCACTACACTTTCTCTCAGCATTTATCCAACTTTTGGACGTCCCGCTGCCTTTTTTTTCTTTTTTTTTTTTACTTCCGCCAATTTTTCCTTGAGCTGAGCTACGTCCGTGCTGCGATACTGCCAACGTGCTTGTCATCCACGAATGGGATCTACGACTTTCTTCAGCAACATAGGTCACCGAATGCGGTTTGGGGGGAAGCATCCCCACATCGAATGGTGTGAGGTCGGGCGATCGGAGTGCGCTCCTTATCTTGTCCTTGACGTCCAGTCTGCATGATACCTCACGGTCAATGGGAAGTAAGTATGTCGGTCACTCCTTCATGGGAGTTGCCTTTCAGACACCCAGTTGTGTGTCGCCTGTGATGTAATGGACATGGACGAGCACGGTCTGGTGTGCGGATCGGCGACGTGTCTGTGGTTCTTGGTGCGACAGATGCTCTCCTAATTACCTGTACGACTCCTCATCAGATCAGTCTTTGCCTGTTCCTCTTTCCGGACTCGGGATACTTCCCGCAAGCGAAGCCGAACTCTGTGAAGTGGATTTGTGGACACGCAGTTATACTACTTTTTTGCTGACGGCGAGAAAAATATCCTTCATTTTTGGCACTTCTTAATGAACGCTATTGTGCAGTTGTCCGCAATCCCAAATATATTTTTTCTCGAATTTCCTTCATAGTGTCTTCCTTAACCCGCCCCAGAGTTGAGGTGTTACTGCAATGAGAATTTGATCCACGCCATTCCCACTCCTAGAATCGGTTATTCTCTGCTCATCGGAATGGTTCATAAAAGCAATCAGTTAAAAAAACGAAATAAATGAATCATTCTCTACTCCACGTTCCATAAACTTTCCTTGGTTCCTGGGGGAGGGAATGGGGCATGGTGGCCAGGTCTCAGGTTGCGACCCCTGACCACTTCGCCCCCAACTCCCCCACAAAAAAAGGTCCTCATCATTTCATCATGATTCAGGAAATGGAGAGGGTGAAAAATGAAATGATTGGGTGTTTGTGTGGGTGCTGACAACCACGCCATCGAGCGCCACGCAAACCAAAATCATCATCATAGTCACGAAAATGATTTTTAATGAATAGTAATAAAAGCTGAAGTTACAAGCAGCTAACGATTCAGTAAAATAATATCACGAACTTTTCCATTCTTTTACAATCGAAACTTACACTTTGTAAATTGCGCATCTGGAAGTCACAGGAAAGTGATTAATGAATGACGCTATATCATTACGATATATTTTAGGCTAAATGGCAGCAATCAGTAATGGATAAAAATAAATAACTTTTTGCATGTTCATAACTGTTCAGTAATGATGAGATTTTGTTGTTCTTTATTACTAATTGATTTCCATGAGCTGGTAGCTAATTGAATGGTATTTGTTCACTGTGACATATACATTTGGAATCACGCTAGAGCAATATTTACCAATTTTGTTGCTGTTTTCGCCTTGCGATAAGTCCAAACATTCTTACGTAAGTTTTTCACCATTAACAGACAGTGATTATAATGAAAGTAATTTTGCTCACGTAGCGAACTGGATACTGTTAATTTTCTTTCATTCATTAACTAAACTTATAACATTTCCAAAGTTAACTCACTATTACAATTCCATCCAGCCAAATTTTTTATTCAGTTAACCTTAAGCAAGTTTTTACTTGTTGTCATTACCGCAAGTACAGAGCACTAGCGATTCGGTTATAACTACACCTATATTTCACGGGTTTCGGTTATTTTGCGGAGTAGGTGCCTTTCCCGCGAAAAGAGTAACTTAAGGTACACTGTCCATTTAAGTCCTAATAAGCCGGCAATACAGTGGGTGGTCATAACTTCTCGGCGTTCAGAATGACATGATGTGTTCTGTTTGCGGATATTCTTCAATCCAATTACAGAATTGGTCTGATATTCCGTTCCCTCATATTCTGTTCATTAGGTAGCAGTGTGGAGCTGTATAGAATGTCCAAATGCCTTCCGGCAGTGAAGGAACACGGAATCCACATGGGCGCCTGTATCTACTGCTTTCTGGTTCTAGTGGACGAACAGAGCGAGCTGAGTTTCACACGATTGTTGTTTTCGGAACCAATGTTGGTTTCCACAGAGAAAAGTCATAACTCGTGAGTATAAAACATGTTTCAGAATTCTGCAACTGACCGACGTCAGATGTACTGGCCTACATTTCTTCGCGTCTTTTCGACGACCCTTCTTGAAAACGGGAATGAGCTGTGCTTTCTTCCAATCATCAGAAACATTTCGCTCCTCAAAAGACCTACAATACACTGCTGCTAGAAGAGAGGCAAGTTCTTTCGTCTACTCTACGTAGAATTGTACTGGTACCACGTCAGGTAAAGCGGCCCTCCCTCCGTTGAGTGATCTGAGTTACTTTTCTATCCCGTGGTCACCTGTTTCAGCATCGGTCATTTTGTTGTTCGTGCGACGATTTAAAGCAGGAACTAAAGTGCGATCTTCGTCTGTGAAACAGTTTTTCAAAAAGACATTTAGTACTTTATCGTGTCGTCCACCGTTTTCAAGCGATTATGGTCACACACTTCCTAGACCGACAGCTTCTATCCGTTTACCGATAACTCCAAATTCTTTTAGAATTTTCTGTCAAGTCGATATACAGACTTTTACTTTCGAACGCTTCACGCATGACTCTCCTTACGCTAGTTTTGGCTTAGTTTAGTTTTTGTTCGTATGTGAGGCTTTGGCTACATTTAAATTTACGGGGAATCTCTTTTCGTTTTTTGGCAGTTTTCTAACATGGCTGTCGAACCGCAGCTGATCTTTTCGATCCCGTACAACTTATTATTTGAACCTGTCATATCGATGGCTCTTTCCGCTGCCACAGAACAAAGCATATAGTTCCACATAAAGGAAACAAATCTTTATCTTAATTCGGCGGCTGCAAATATTAACAGTTACATGCGCATGTCAGAAAATTCATTACACAGTCTGGAACAACATACCAGAAACTGTACTTCGATACGTTAACTCGTTGTGGGTGTATTTGGAGTGACTTGTCTCAGCTGCCTCACTCGTGTAGCTGCACGGACTACTCAGAATATATACCGCAACGGCGAAAGGCGTTTGTCATGCCTGGCATCTGGGAAAGAACAGCTTAGACCGCGCCTGGCGCGCCCGCGGCTGTGGCTGCGAGTCGTTGACCATGCTAGTTCGCGTAGACCCCGGAACTTGCAGACCGTCAGCCGGATCTCGAGCACTGCTTATGAGTCATCAGCCGGTCCCGTATTTTCACGCAGGTACCTGAGAGCAGTCGCTCAGTTTATATCATGCCTCATAAACCAACCTGCTCTCCTTATACCTCTCCCTCTTTCCTATCTTCTTGTCTCGCACGCACGCGCGCGCGCACACACACACACACACACACACACACACACACACACACATACACACTCACACACACTTAACACGACTCAGATATTGTGAGGCGCTTTTATCATCGTGAAACATCATTTTCAATATGAGACTAGACCAAATGCATAAAAAAAGTTTTGAAAAAAATACAGTCAAATGTTTTACTTTAAAATAGACCCTTTAACAAACACTTAGCAAATATTTTGTTGAATTTCTTTTTTATTTTCCAGATAAGAAAGCACAAATATAATATATTTAAACAGCGGTCAGTATTCTATTATTTTTAAGAGTATACAGATCAAGAGAAAACAGAGACACTTCATTGTTTGCTGTAATTTGATATTTATTTTTTTTTCAACATGAAAGAAAGAATGTCACGATTTCTACACAAATGCATCCTTTAGGTCTTGAAGAGATGAACTTTTTGACACTTGATTTACATAGCTGGCAGCAAGCCTTCGCGAAATATTTAGAGTTTCCCTCAAATCACTAAGTTTTCCTAATTACTCTGATTATCTTCAGTAATTAAAACGTTTTTTGCAAGACTATATCTCACGCCGGTCAATTTAATCCCCAATTGTCCATTTCCTATACTTCGCTTGGATGTAAAAAAGCGGACAAAAATTTTCCCTCAAACCACTAATTAAATTTTTCTTAATTACCTTAAATACTTTCAAGCAATTACACTTCTTTTTCTAAAACCTGAACTTTGAGAGGTGGCATGAGCCCCCTCTCATATTTCTATCTTACGATTTTCCTCTCTAACTGCATGCAGTGAAAAGTCGCTATTCCTTCACATGCGGACTTCCCACGCAGCGTCTCTCGTCACCCAGGAGGTCCGGTGACAGGCGGGCTCTGCTGATCGGGAAAGGGCTAGGCCGACGGGTGTGAGGAAGTCGAGTGAATGCTTGGCAGACGCCTACATTGTCAAAAGACACGCCCGGAGGGGTCTGAAGTAGCGGCTGTGCTAGAGGTTCAGTTACTTCGCAGAATCTTAGCGAAAACACTTTCTGGCGGGCTACCAGCGAGGCGTGGGAATGACTTGTGTACCCAGACAGTTGTGGCGGGAAAATTCCCGCGCTTTCTGCAAAATAGTAACTGTGATTGGCTTGCTCAGGGCATAGCTCCGTGACGTAGCAAAAATCAGCGCAGAAATTGGCACCAGGAATCTCCATTGGTGGAATGATAGTGCTCCGGCAATGGAGTGGAATTTTCCGCCGGTTTTCGAGTTGCTGACTGGAACGTTTAACCACGGCCACTGTCGTGGGGGCGGGAATGTTGTGTGTTCGGCCTGTACGGGTGCTCTAATTAGTCGGCTCTCGCCTATCGGTCGAGGACGTCGAAGCAACCAGCCATCGCCTCCGGTACGCCAGATCGTGTTCTGGCAGTTAAGAAGACAGTTTGGTAATGTATGTCCGCAGCACCGGCAGATAGGGATTTTCCTAGGTGATAATCAGAGCTCAGCAGAGCGCGCCTGTTCGTCTTTTTCTAACTTTGTTCCGTCTTGAGTAGCAGCAATTTATGTTGGGTTAGCTGTGTGTCTCTCTTAAGATTTGAGTGGCAACGAATTGGCTCCACGTACCACTTTGTCATAAACCTCACAATCTAGTTTAGGGACAACTTCACCTTCACAGCGTTTGTTTGAGTATCCAATTTGAGCCAATTTGATGTATTATAAATGTTTCATGTGTTTTTGTTTATTATTTTGTGTTTAGTCTTAATAAATCATATTGTTATTTTGGACAGAACTTTCATTCTGTTAATCGGTAGAGCAACCCATCATTTCTCACTACGTTAATGAAACCTTCCTTTATTTAACTTATTTATCAAATTAAATTATTGCAGGTGCCAAACTCTTTTCTACTCCACTTGCAAGGTTGATTACAGTCAGTTCGCGTATATTTTTTAAGCCTTGTGCAACAGCAAAAGTCGGAGTTAGAATAGGGGGGGCTTAGAGCATCATTTATATATGTAGATTCTAAAATTTAGTGTTAAATACACTGCTAGCCCCGGCACCTCGCAACTTCACGGTCGTCAATTTGATACTCTATTCGTCCGTCTTCCACTCATCGTCTGGGTGAGATAAACTGGACAAAAATTCATTGTGTAGTTTCTAGAATATCTTGTTTTCGCTCCGCTCAAAAATTTGACCAAAAATGGGAAAGGATTCATAAATAGGAATATTTTATGGTAAAGCAAAAAACTATCGACCTGACAGAGTCAGCTCAAAAATGCACTTGTTTTTAGCGTGTTCCCTGAAACTATTAGCGAGGATTTGGCGAGCGGAAGGTGCTAGACAACAAAAAACTAATTTTAAAAAATTTACTATCCTTTATTTCACTTTTTATTTAGGAAATTTCACGAGTAAGAGCAAAGATCCTTAAACTTTACTCATTAACACAACCTGAACCAATTTTACCAAGCTGCCTTGAAAACTTGAAATCAATGAACATAACAGGAAAGATGTTAATCTGAATTATTGCATAATATTGTATAGAGCAATTATAAAAGGTTTTCGTCGTAGCTGTTCGGAAACCAGCTCCGTCTTCCCTTCTGCTAGTGGGCACAACTGTTCAAATGGTGAGATACAGTTCGATAATACAACTCAAACAGAGAAAAGATTACACTGTAAAACAGTCGCAAGATACAACTTGCAAATGGAAGCGAACGTGGATTAAAACAATCCTGACACTAAATCAGTCCGTTGAACACAGGGTAATTACCCAAGCAAAAAAGGACTTCATTTTAATATATCTTCTCTAAGCAGCATGTCACTAACCATAAGACTTTGAACCAATAGCTTAAACCATAAAGTATTAAAACCATTCTGCGCTCATAGGCAGCACACCGGGCCTGGCACACGCAGCGCTTAGGGACCAAAGCACTGCTACGACGCCTGAGGATGGGCTTATAATAGTCCGAAACCGGTCGTGTGAAAATAAAGTAATTTAAAACTGAAGCCGTATTTTCAACCTCTGCAAAACCATTCTAGTTCTGTAGTGGAAATGTTAAAAGCATTTATAATAAAAGTAGTAAAACTAACTGACAGCTTAGCGTACAAAATTATTTTATAAAGCTTTCCTTTTCCTTATTAGCATAACAGGAAGCGCATTATATTGCGTAACAGCTAGTGATCGTGTAATACGCTGTTTTCATTATATGGTAATGTCTTATAACACTCTCAAGAGGAATCATGATAATATGGATGATGAAATAAAGAAGTAACCGTTATCAAGAAACTTAAAACAGTTGTATCTAGTGGAATCTGAATCGGCTATAGCAAATACCTTTAGTTATGCTATTAACAAGCCGATGCATCGAACACATGCGATGCTCACCTTTATGAGTGAGCCGCCGAATGACTTATCCAACAGGTTAGCTTATTTGAATGTGTGGTGTCCGTTATTTCGGACATGTCCGAAAGAACAGATATCACACATTCATATAATTTGATATGCCTAGCTGGGCAATGAATCCACATTTTTCAGCGCGGATGCACAAATACGTCAGATGTCATGTGGGAATCTCGGAAAAGCGAATATGGAGGGAATGGACAGGGGATGCGGATAGATAGCGCTCGATGGGACTGTGGATCGGCCGTGAGGCGAGCCTAGGTAGTCCCTGCAGTTGCGATAACGTTGTGTCCCGAATGGCGCAGAGGTTATCGCACCTGCCTAGTAAGCGGGAGATCCTGGGTTCGAATTCCGATCCGATACAAATTCTCATTCGTCGCTGCCGAGTCCGCGTAACGTCCCAATGCATCTGACAGCATTGATCCCTCCCCTTTCCTTTCCTTTCTTCCCCTCTCCACCTTCAATTTACTTATAAGGCTTAGCTTAGTTCCATCAGTTCCAAAACCTGTGGCAACCATCAACAACCAACATGCTGCAGACTATAAATGGCATCAAATCGCTGCACACTGAGCCGTGTGGCTTGGGAACGAGTACGCGACAGCAAGAGGAATACGAGAAATCGTTGACATGGAAGCATCAGGAGCCAGGGAAATCGTCATTTCTTTCGTTGAGGCGGCATTCTGCTATATGTCTGTTGAGGTAATAGTGATACACGTGAGTTGACTGCTGTCTTTGATGCTTTTCTGGAAAAACAAAGAACCATCTGCAACTAAACTTACCTGCACCTGCGTTAAAGGATGACAGAGAATGGATGCAGTGACTGGTTGAGATGGAGTTATAATGAGGTACAATTTAAAGGTAGACTGATGATGCATTCTACAGAGAGAGAGGGAGAAGTTGCTGCAGGTCATTTGACCATTTTTTCCCGATGTTCTGTCAGGATGCATCAGTTGTGTGACATAGCCCGCGTTCATCTACATCTACATCCATACTCCGCAAGCCACCTGACGGTGTGTGGCGGAGGGTACCTTGAGTACCTCTATCGGTTATCCCTTCTATTCCAGTCTCGTATTGTTCATGGAAAGAAAGATTGTCGGTATGCCCCTGTGTGGGCTCTAATCTCTGTGATTTTATCCTCATGGTCTCTTTGCGAGATATTCGTAGGAGGGAGCAATATACTGCTTGACTCTTCGGTGAAGGTATGTTCTCGAAACTTCAACAAAAGCCCGTACCGAGCTACTGAGCGTCTCTCTTGCAGAGTCTTCCATTGGAGTTTATCTATCATCTCCGTAACGCTTTCGCGATTACTAAATGATCCTGTAACGAAGCGCGCTGCTCTCCGTTGGATCTTCTCTATCTCTTCTGCGTTCGACATGTATACATCCGTGTGTTCTGTTTGGGCCTTAGAGCAGTGTCTACGTGCGATCTTTAACAATAAACCTCTCAGTCATTCGAGAACTTACGTTCCATGTGTGGTGAAACGTGACGCATTCTTCGAAACGAACGAAGATTTATGCAATGTATCCCATTCCCCTGTCGCATCTTAGGTATAAAATCAAGAATTCAGTTTCATAACTAAGATCATTCTAAGTTAGTGATAGGTGCTTGTGAGGCGCTGCATTCCCCGTGTATACATTTGCATGACAGATGTCCTGTTTACAGAGTTAGTGTAATTTCACATTTCAGACGCCGCTGCTATGCGTTTATCTGTTTCCATCTAAGAGGTATTCTCTGTTACTAACGATCATTTTATATTGGACTAATGCGGGCATAGTACAGTTTCCGAACCGTGATCGGATGTGAACAGTGGACGCTGTACATTTCTGGAAAGCTATATTGTGCACATATCACATAGAATCGATATTTTAAGGAATAGTTCTTTCATTTCACGGGTCGATAACATAGTTTATCGTAGAGAAACCGGCAAGAAGGTTGTATGTCATGGGCTGTAAATATATTTCTTACATTGAAATATTAACACCGTTACATTCCATACGACTAATAGGTCGGAAACTGGAGCGATCTAACATTATAGCCTGTCTTAAGTGCGGAACCTTGTAGCCTTAGGAGTGTGTGTGTTTATGTTCTCTCTTACCAATACCTTTGAGGTACTGATCCCAGACTCTAGAACATAACTTTAGTGTTGACAGCGTGGTTGATTTACGTAAAAATCCTTCAAACTTCATCCCTCTGGAGATCCAACAAGCACAAAAACCAGCCGTTTCTTGTTCTTCTTAACTGTCTGCTATTACATCACAACACTTCAAAATATGTTACTATACACCGATAAGGGGTGCTAACTTCCTCGAGTTGGCTACGTATAACCGCATCTGCAGAAATCTTGTGTACTTGGATGGACGAGGACTCATTTAGCTCCATTCATTCACGAGACGCGGAATGTAGCAATCAACTTCTGGTCAGCTGCAGATTAAATCCGTAATGGTGTTGCAGGGCGGCTGGTCAAAGACAGTGCGAGGGGGTCTTTGAGTCTCTAATTTTATCCTAAGACTGCGAGAATGCTCTGTGACTCACATCTGTATAGAGATAGATCGTCAATTATGCACTATGCTTGAGGTGCTAGAAGTATGTAGAGCGCTGTCTGGTATACTTTGATGATTATATGTTCGAGAATTAACAATGAATGAACGTACTGCACAATCATCTATCTACATTCGCAATGATACTCGCAAAGAGGTGGTTTAGCTATGATACTGAAATTGGGAAACATGGTGTCGCATCACTGGTCAGTGTTGAAATTACTATAAAATTGCTAAAACTGTTCGTACTATCAACTGTGATGCTTAAATACATCAACTGTTTGTTTTCCATTCCATCTGTCCACTGGTGCACTGTTGGTTACCACATAATGATTGACTGACATTGCTTGTTTGAGTTGGAGAACGAGTTTTGGTGGAGGGGCAACACCTTCTGGCGATGGCTAGCACCAAAACAGTGATAGTGTACATGACCCCAATATGAGGAAACCGTCGAAACGGAACGCAGAGCCATCAGCTATTCCGTCACTGTGACAGATGAGTTTAAATGCAGAGGTCATCAATCACTTTTGGATATCAGTTTGAAAACTCTCCACAACGCAGCTAAACTCTTCCAGCTTCCTTATGTCTTAACCATCTTTTATTTAAAATCATTCAGTGTTTGTGGTGTGTTATGGTAGCAGCAGTAACAACATGACTTATACCGTGCAACGTCTAGTTTTCTGTGAGAAGCATTGGATCAGAACGTGTTAATGTCAGTTTAGAACCTGACACAGACAGACCTCGAAGTCGTGGCAGAAAAAAACAATGTATGGCAGTGTATAAAGCGTGTTACAGAAGAAAAAAACAATGTTTCAAACAACGACACAGGGTGCTTGCCTCTCTTGCGACTGACAGTATAGTCTGTGGGATACGGTCATCCTCCTCCGACAGTATGGACGTTGGCACTTCACACTGGTCTGTGCTAGCGACTTCGATCACTGGCCGCCTGCTCCGATGGATCAAAACCCATATATTTAATAGGAGCGCCGCATGTGCGCAGTGCTGGCATGCAGACGATATTTGTCCACGATATATCGGAAAAGAGAGAGAGAGAGATACGCGGTAAAAATCTTATCGAGTTCTCTATTGGAGGAAGTTAGTGGAGCCTTTATAGTTCGTAATTTTTCTCTGTTGGATGGTACAGAATAACGAAGATAGCATGTTGTGGCGATAGACGTGGGGGCCCTGAGGGATGTGGATCTGCTTTGGACAGCAGTACTTGTACGTAGTTTGGGGATGCACCACAATGCATAGCAAAACCCTCGTCCTTCTCCCCGTTCCCATGCTGTCTTTTATACTACCTTATGTTCTAGGAGGAGACTTCATTTGGCGCTGACCTTACACATGATACACTGTTGGCGGAGCTTCGACAACATGTTCCCATTTCCACCGAATGGTCAAAACACGGTCCTGTCGCACTGCCTCAGGTCACTCTGTTTCTACACGGGTTGCAGAAGATAGTAGATACAGTTCTCTTCGACTTCTGCTCAGTTCCTACTCAAATTGGAACAATCACATTTGCAAAGCTGCATAAATGGTAGCATTTTCAAGAGGCATAGGGACTATCTAAAATTTTACTGTAGTTGATAGGTTTGAAAAAGGTGACTCGTTTCAGGGTATCAGAGCCAGAAATATGATTCACTAGTGGCTGTAATTGTTAAAGGACTTCTCTATAGGATCCAACGCAGGTATGTGGTTGAATGGAAACACTTGATTCCAAATCCCAGACAGCATTTCTACCAGAGAACGTAACACTAGATATCCGAAAAGCTAATGTACATTTCTTATGACCTCAATCAGAACACCATCTACTGTTTGTGATCCTTCTCAATCAACCTTCACCTATAATCTAGTGGATATGTCGCAGAACCTCTGACATGGCATTGAGACAGAATGCATTACAAATACTGGAGAAATATCTAGCGACGGCATCAGGGAGTTGCAAATACCGGTTTCATAACACGTTCCGTACCCGAATCACATTCTAAATTCAGTGATTTTATCACGAGGTTGCATCGTTGGCTATGTATAACCGCACTGATGGTCTGATGATATACACTCCAGTGATCACCGTCTATATTCAGTGTCGTGGTATTTGTCTGGAAAAACTACTTAATTCGGAGGTAATGCCATGCCTCGATTTATAAACCCGGTAATGCCTTTAACATGGATACTTGTGTGTACCTGTAGAACCAAGACCGCTTGTGATAGTAATATGGTCGCTGCGATCGCTTTATTTTCACATATGGCGGTTAGTAAGACGATTACGCCTCTCTTTCTAAGACACAGTGGTACCACTCGCCAGAAAAAAACTTATGATACAAGTCCACCTATCGCTGATTTTCGGTCAGTATTATTTCGAATCTCCAGCAATCAGTTTTTAGCCAAGTATTATACTTAGTAGTAGGGGGTGTATGATAGGTTTGCAATGAGCATCAGGCTTATAAAGAATGTGTGCGTGTTCCAACACATGCAAAGGAAATGACTATGTCCAGTCGTAAAGAAGGTATGGATTTGACGTGAATTACAGTGACAGCAAAGGGAAGAGCATGTCAAATCATAAAAATGCTACAGATATTTCTATTTCCAGGGCCACAACCGTCAGCAGGGTGTATTTCCGATACTTCGCTCATTGTCGAATGTCGTCCAGTTGGGACTGCGATCATAATATTTAATTGTATGTACAGTAATAAAATATATATGTGGCCAGTTTCCTAGGATGATTCTGTCTGTGTGTGCTTGGCGTGCAGGACTGGTGACCTGTGGCGGCAATGATTTATGTTTCCAGCTAACGGTAGGAGCAGTCCAAATGGACAGGCCTGTTGGGATGCAGCAATGTAGCTGACTTATCCGTTTCATCCTCTAGACGGCCGAATAGATAACTAACACTTAGTATGTGTTGGACAGCTTTCGTGACCACGGGGAAATTTGAGAAGATTCAATATGCACATGTGTTTGGGCTGGACCATTAACCCCTCCCATGTCAATTGTCTAATTGACTGCTTCTTCACATTTCCCATCTTTATTTCGTTGAGAGAACATTGAGTGCGGTGTGGGCACCTAGCAGGAGACAGTCACATTTGCTGGTTCTCTATACAAGAGAAACACCTTAAACACCTTAATTATAGGGATGATTTGGAATCTGTTACATCACCAACATCGGTGAGTGGAAATATCACTTTCCTCCAATTTTTCGAGTTTTCACATAAAGGTTTTCACAGACAGGATATGTTTCTAGTTGCTCAGTGGTTTACAGCACGCTTCACCTCTCTAAAGTTTCAGCTTTCTAGAGAAATAATTTCCATTCTATATCTTCGGAATTATATTGTGCTAGCAGTATTGCTATGTGCTTGATATGGAGAAGCATCGCATAAATTGTATAATATTCTGGCAAACCATGTGAAAATACATGTGTTCTTGTAATCCCAGAGTTTGGAGATTGGTGTAGAAAGCAAGCAAGCAGGTCAGGACCAGAAACGGTGACGCCTTTGTGCCTTTGTACAATAGCCTTCGTGGTATATATACGAGTGTCTAGCAAAAATGGCATGATGTTCTGGCAAAACATGTGCAATTACATATGTTCTTGTAATCCCAGAGTCTGGAGATTGGTGTAGAAAGCAAGCAAGCAAGCAGGTCGGGACCAGAAACGGTGACGCCTTTTTGCCAAGAGGAAACGATCCCGTCTTTGAATATCAGTTCAGAGAGTGACTTTGGTCTGCCGAGGGCGCTCCGGTCACGTGTCAGAAGCGGATGACTTGTGACCGTCGGCTGTAGGAAAATATCCAGTGCTGCAAGGAGTATATACGGTGCTGTCTGTCTTTGCAGTATATGTACAAGCGTCTGGCGGTCGATAGCTGTATGAATGATGCAGAAGGGGCGATTTTGTATGGCGCAGGATACGAATTGTTTGTTTGCTACATCCACATGGTATGCAGTGATATATTGTTGAGTTGGAAATCGGTTTCACGCTTTACTATTCAAGCTTCCATTCTCAGTGCCAGAGAAGCGTAACTGAGCAAGTATCTTTCCATATTTGCAGGGTTTAACTGCAAGTGCAATATGGTGATCTGTACAAAATAGTTTTTTGCCGCTGAAAGTCTCGCCTGCAGAAGGAAAGAAAAAGGTGGATGGTGCTTCCACACTGGCAGCATCAGTAATTTGGCGGGTAAGATCTAGTCAGAATGCTCCATTCATTCACAAGACATGCTTTATGCCAGGACATACGAGCCTCTATATAGTGGTGAGAACGTTTGCGTTTCAGAGAGGTTTGTTGAAAGCAGGACTTAATGATTTTCTAGAAGTATAACATGTGATGGAGGGGATCCCAAGTTAGGACCATCAGGAGGAATGCATTTGGTGTTATTCTGGGCTATTTTCGTAAACAGCTCCTGTTAGGACGACAATTTCCATGCAGACAAGCTGAGGCATCACGAAAGCTCCTACAGAACCAACCATTAACTATTTCTGCGACACTTTATGTTGTGGACTGACAAGACAGCCAGTCCACAGTGACGGGTAACCGAAAGGCATACGCTTAAACTCACGCAGGCTGGCGTGAGGTCTGAAACAGGATAGGTAATGAATGCTATAAAGAAAAGTACGTAGCTGCTGGAATACTTAACTTTAATCCACAATTGGTGAACATTGTTCTTGTTACTGTACATGCTTCATTAGATACATAGCAAAGGATAAATGGCGCCTTGCTAGGTCATAGCAATTGACTTAGCTGAAGGCTATGCTAACTATCGTCTCGGCAATTGAGAGCGTAATTCTCAGTGAACCATGGCTAGCAACGTCGGCTGTACAACTGGGGCGAGTGCTAGTAAGTCTCTCTAGACCTGCCGTGTGGCGGCGCTCGGTCTGCAATCACTGATAGTGGCGACACGCGGATCCGACGTATACTAATGGACCGCGGCCGAAATAAAAGCTACCACCTAGCAAGTGTGGTGTCTGGCGGTGACACCACATTCCTCCCCCGCAAATCGGCCGACGGTTCTGGTTTAAGGCTTCCGCCCGCCGTGGAGAGGACCCCATGTTGGCGTATGCGACGAGGTGGGGAGCCTAACAACAGGCGAGGCTGTGCCACCCGCACCCGGCCATTCGGTCCGAGGGGAGCTAGGAAATGCCTGAAAACCTAGTCCAGGGTGCACGGCAACATGCGGGTTATGCGCCCTAAGATAGTCAGGAGGAGCCGAAGGGTCGACCTCCATCGAGCCAGAGCACCCGACTGGCGAAGACGACAACTGGTCTGGAGCGGGCAACAGTTCCATGTCGGAGGACAGCTGGTCACGGGAAGCGATCGGCGGCGCGTGACCCAGGGAGGCGCTTGGCGGCTGCAGCGAAGCGTCCACTGCGGGCGGCGCCGGCGGGAGAACAGGCGACTGCGGCGGCGGCGGCGGCGGCGCGTCGCCATGGGGCAAAATGGAAGGTAGCGTCGGTAACACCTGGGGATGAGGCGAGCCAGTAGATGGGTCCCCAGGGCGCTGACCGGACGGCACCGTCGCTGAAAACAGACGGGGAGCGGCAGAACCCAGGCGACGACAGGGGCGCAGCTGATTGAGATGCCGACGCACTTCACCAGAGGCCCCCAAAACCAGATACATAGCACGGCCGAGGCAGCGAAGAATGCGCCCTGCGAGCCAACGCCTTGAACCACGATAGTTGCGATAGTATACAACGTCGCCAGCGGCAAAAGCAGGTGGCTGCCGCTGCACAGGAACCTGATGCGGGGGATGCAGCAAAGACATCAAGGTTCGATGAGGACGACCATGGACCAACTCAGCCGGCGAGAGACCATCGCGGGGCTGAGAGCGATACGAGGACAAAAAGAGCAATAACGCGTCCTCCCGAGAATGCGACTCTTTTAACTTCAACGTCTGTGACTTGAAAGTCAAGACCAATCGTTCAGCGGCACCGTTTGACTGAGGCGAAAACGGCGCAGATGCCAGATGTTGAATACCATTGGCCTTGCAGAATGACTGAAATTCTGTGGACATGAATTGTGGGCCATTGTCGGAAACTATAGTCTGTGGAAGACCTTCAATGCAAAAGATAGCGGACAACGCTTGGATGGTGGCAGATGACGTCGTGGAAGACATCCGGACAACAAAAGGAAAATTACTGAAGGAATCCACCACAACCAACCATCGAGCATTCCAGAATGGACCAGCAAAATCGATGTGCAAGCGTTGCCAAGGGGAAGTGGCTTTCGGCCATGCAAAGAATTTCCGCGGTGGTGCGGATTGTTGTTCGGCACACGCCATGCAAGAAGAGCACATATTCGTAATCGCAGCATCGATTCCGAACCAAGTACAGTGCTGACGAGCAAGTTGTTTCGTTCTCACTATACCCCAATGTCCTTGGTGGAGAAGCCGTAAGACAGAGGACTGTAACGAACATGGGACCACGACCCTGAACTGATCATTATCAGAACGTAACAACAAAACACCACGTCGAACAAAAAGTCTCTCCTTGTGAGCAAAAAATCGGCGAACCAACGGATCCTCGATCCGTGACTTTGACAAGGGCCATTGCGTAGCAACAAAATGCAAAACTGTAGCAAGGACAGGGTCAGCAGCTGTGGTTGTAGCCACACGACGAAAATTAATCGGAAACGATTCGACCACGTCATCGGTTTCCGAATCAATGAACATGCAAGCAAGTTCAGAAGAATCGAATGCTCTATCCTCAACAACAGGCAAACGGGGCACGCATCGGCGTTTCCGTGCTTAGCAGTGGACCGATACAAGATATTGTAGCGGTACTGCGAGGGGAAAATAGACCAGCGAATGAATTTCTGCGCTGTACGTGGAGGTACAGGCTTGTTCGGATGAAAAAGCGACGTCAAAGGTTTGTGGTCTGTGATGATGGTAAAGTGACGACCATACAAGAAATCGTGAAACTTTGTAACACCAAAGACGAGAGCCAAAGCTTCTTTCTCGATCTGTGAATAATTTCTTTGCGCTGACGAGAGCAATTTGGACGCAAAGGCAATAGGGCGATCATGCGATCCATCTTTGTGCGCAAGCACAGCACCGATCCCGAAATCCGATGCATCTACCATCAACAAAAGGGGTTTCTGGGGATCGAATGGCGTAAGGCAAGTATTTGAAAGCAACGCCGACTTCAACTGGCGAAAGGCGCGTTCGCATTCCGTCGACCAGAGGAACTGAACACCTTTACGGCATAAGCGATGAAGCGGAGCTGAAATGGAAGAGGCATTGCGCAGAAAGCGATGATAGTAATTTATTTTACCCAGCACACTCTGCAGCTGCTTCAAATTCTGCGGCGAAGGCAAGTCCTGTATGGCACGGAGGTGCTCTGGACTCGGATGTATGCCTTGGGCATTGATTACATGTCCCAAATATGGTAAGTCACGAGCAAAAAACACATATTTGTCCTTCCGCAAGCGAAGACCATTTTGTCGCAAGACCTGAAATAATGTTCGGAGGTTGGCTAAATGTTCTTCTCCAGTCTTTCCGGAGATCACAATATCGTCCAGATAGTTTGCTGCAGTAGGGACCGACGCACAAACAGTTTGCAGATATTGCTGAAATAATGCAGGGGAGGATGCACACCCGAATGGCAGTCTTTTGAATCGATACAAACCAAGATGCGTGTTAACCACCAATACGCGCTGGGATTCTTCGTCCACCGGTATTTGCAAGTACGCATCTGCTACGTCCAACTTGGAAAAATATTGACCCGGGCACAGTTTGTCAAAAAGATCTTCCGGGCGGGGTAAAGGAAAAGTGGCAATCACAAGTTGTGGATTCACTGTTGCCTTGAAGTCCACGCGAAGTCTCAATTTTCCGGAAGGTTTTGGCAAAATTACTACGGGTGAGGCCCAGAGAGAAGCCTGCACACGTTCAATTACACCTTATGATTCTAAATTGTTTAACGTTCTGACGACCTCATCACGCAATGCGTGGGGAACATTGCGCGCTCTGAAAAATTTCGGGTGCACGTTTACTTTCAGTTCCAAATGTGCTTCATAGTTCTTAGCGCAACCAAGGCCCGGTGCAAAAATGTCTGCAAATTCTTCACATAGACGAGAAACACTTTCTGAAGGCACAGTCTGGTTCACTGTTAGGACCTGATTGACTATAGACAAGTTAAACAATTGAAATAAATCTAAACCAAAAAAGTTCACTGCAGAAGAAGAACGAAGGACGTAAAATGACACAAGTTTTGTTTGTCCCTTGTATGTTGCAAGAAGGCTGCGCTGTCCTAACACAGGATTATGCTGTCCGGAATAACTATGTAACTTAACATTTGCGGCACGCAACGGAGGGTTGCCCAGTTGTTTGTACGTGTCTTTATTGATCAATGAAACTGCAGCTCCGGTATCGACCTGGAATGGGATCACGTTGCCATTAATGTCCAAGTCTACAAAAAGTTTATTGTCCTGCTGACGACAAGAGCGACTGTTTTGTGCAACGTGAACAGACACTGGTACAGAATCACTTGCGTCTTGATGTGATTTCCGTCGATGTCGACGCACACTTTTTGTGGGACGAACACAGTCACTGTTAGAAGGAGCGGCACTGGGCGGAGTGGAATTAACTACATGAATGTTCATGGGTGAAGGTTCACGAGCCTGAGTATTCTTGGTTCGATTCCGGCGCGAAGCGAAGGGCCTGGAATGGTTGTGAATTTCCGATCAGAGCTTTTTCTGGCAAACACTCTGAACATGTCCTTTTTTATTACAGAAAAAGCAAATAGCCTGGCGTGACGGGCAGTTCTCACGCGAATGTCTAGTAGCACACCGCGGGCATGACTTTAGTACTGCAGTTGCATGCTGGCGCGGGACACGTGGCTGCGCGGACGTGCGCGAGGGCTGTTTACAGTTCCGTGCAGCTCGCCCGGCGGGCCGGTTAATGTGACACACAACTGGCAAAGTTTCAAATGATTCCTGAGCAAAGTCAAGTGTGTCTTGCCTATCCAATATGTCTATCACTTGTTGAAGGGAGGGATTGACTAGTTTCAAAATTTGCTCCCGTATACGAACATCAGAAACGTTCTGTGCAATTGCATCACGTACCATAGTATCTGGATAAGGGAGTCCACATTCACATTCAAAAGCACAATCCCGTGTAAGGCCTTGCAAAGTTTCAACCCACTCCCAATTAGTTTGACCGGCCGTACGTTTTGTACGAAAGAACGTGTACCTTTTTGCAACTACATTAACTGATTCCTTGAAATAGGCATCTAAAACAGACAAAATTTCGTCGTAGGACAGAGTTGCTACGTCGCGTCGGGGAAATAATTTCACTATCACACGGTACGTTTGCACCCCTACACACGCCAATAAATGAGGCTGCCGCTCGTTACCTTGAATTCTGTAGGCGGCGAGATGAAATCCAAATTGGCGTGACCACTCCGTCCAGCTTTCCATTGCCGCATCATACGGTCGAAAAGGTGGTGCAACTGCGTGTGTTGGCTGCAGTAGCGGTGGAGCGGCGGCTGCCGCATCGTTTTGCATTGCACGTTGACCCTGGACGAGCTGTCCAAGGGCATCCAATAACGCCTGCGTCTGCTGATTCTGCAAGCGATAAAATTCGGACAGTACATCTGGAGATTGTCGCGAAGCCATGACACAATTAAATTAGGGCAATACGAACGCTAAATTCTCTTTTGAGACTCGTCGCCAAAAATGTTGTGGACTGACAAGACAGCCAGTCCACAGTGACGGGTAACCGAAAGGCACGTGCTTAAACTCACGCAGGCTGGCGTGAGGTCTGAAACAGGATACGTAATGAATGCTATAAAGAAAAGTACGTAGCTTCTGGAATACTTAACTTTAATCCACAACTGGTGAACATTGTTCTTGTTACTGTACATGCTTCATTAGATACATAGCAAAGGATAAATGGCGCCTTGCTAGGTCGTAGCAATTGACTTAGCTGAAGACTATGCTAACTATCGTCTCGGCAATTGAGAGCGTAATTCTCAGTGAACCATGGCTAGCAACGTCGGCTGTACAACTGGGGCGAGTGCTAGTAAGTCTCTCTAGACCTGCCGTGTGGCGGCGCTCGGTCTGCAATCACTGATAGTGGCGACACGCGGGTCCGACGTATACTAATGGACCGCGGCCGATTTAAAAGCTACCACATAGCAAGTGTGGTGTCTGGCAGTGACACCACACTTTACAATTTCCGAGAGGTCGAATTGGCTCTTATTTACATAGCCATGTGACATCAGTATAACACTGAGAACCTTTTAGATGTTTCTGCACGGGTGAGCCACTATGCAGATATCTCTCGCTTGACACTGGACTTGCAAGTAGATGTCAGTCACAGTAAACGTGTGTGGCAGGAGCTGTCTCACATGTCCTGTTAGGACTGCTAGGATCAATGCACTTTGTGCTATTCTGGGAAGCATTCGAACAGATTTCTATAGTGCGACCTGTGATGTCAGTATAGCATTGAGAACCTAGCAGCATCTACGAGGGTAAGTCTCTTGGCAAATAGGTCTTCACTGGACCACAAGTAGAGAGGCATCACGCCTGCAACAGTAAACACGTGTGCATCCAGAGGGTGACTTGGCTCTCATTTATATAGACATGTGACGTCAGTATAACACTCGGAGAATTCTAACTGTAGACCTCAAAATAGAAGCAACTGTCAGTGCTTGCTGTAGGCAGCAGCTGCATGAGAGCAATGGCTGGTGTCCAGTGGTGGCTCATTTCGGCGTTGGAGCCTGTGATATGTTGCGTTTGACGATAGTTCGAAAGGGTTTTTACGCGTAGTTTGCAGGTCCGTATGATGTGTACTGCATTATTTCAATAATTTACGAGTAGTTTGCAGGTCTGTAGGTTGTGTATTGTGGCCCCAAGCATGCCAGAGCGATGTTTTGTATCAGTGTAATAAATAAAGTATGTGAAATCCACCCCTAAATAAATTGTTCCAAAATAAATAAAGTACACTACTTCCTCTCTACAGCAGTCGAGGAGAATAGGCCGAGTCCTTTTCCTGCCATTCCCCCCCCCCCCCCCCCAGACCGCCCTCTTGGATTATATCATGGAACGGACAACAGTTCCCTTTGGTGGCTGTACTGTGTACTGGGTCAGTTGGACTCCAGGCCACGTGGTGGACACACTGGAGGGAGCTACTGCCTCAAATTGTTTAAATGAACACTGCATGCAAAATAAAGGCTTACATCCATCCTATCCAGCAGCCTGAACAGGCTGAGTCCTTTTCCAGCCAATTGGTAAGATGAGGCAGCAGTCGGATGACTTAGGTTAATGGAGGTAGCCTAAGTGACCTATTTTCCCGCCATTTTCTTAGGTTAGTGGAGGTAGCTATGCTGTGTTGCATTGTCCTGCTGGAATTTGAACTTCCCACAATCTTCTGGGTGAGGAGGGGAGGGTGGAGGGGAGCGTCTTAGGTGAGTACAGGTAGCCCAACTGATTTATCTTCCCACCAAAATTCGAAGTTTCCACCATGACATCATTGCGACATTGCCATATCTATCGCCGCTATCTTGGATCCGCCATCTTGAATAAATTGGGCAAAGTGGAGGGTGGGGTGACGCCGGTCTTATCCCATTACTTATATAATGTTATGTTATTGCACAACATGTAACACTATAATAAAATATAATTTCTGTAATATCAACGAACATTTCACAATTCCTTTGTCTGCCAGGATAACGGTGGCTCTTATCTGAAAAAGTAAAGAATTTTAAATTAAGTTTTCTTATTGTGTGTAGATTTTATATTCTGTGGATACTGAGAGTATTTCATCATGTGAACGTAGGCTACTTCCTTTTCACCATGAACACGCGTTGCGTTTTTGTGATAGTCACGTTTACGGTAGATGGAAATGAGAAACTTTCACATCAGTGATCGACCAGTGCAGCGGCCCAGTCGTCCACAAACAAATTCCCGTCTGGAAATGTAGATCTAGTGGAATGAATAAATTGGAATAAAAATCTTTGCTTTTCATCCGACATGATTCCACGGCCTTGAAAGCATATTTTGTTCTGCTTTATTTTAAGGAAATCAAGAAGGAGTTCAGTAGGACACTCTTTGTTGGGGATCAGTCAATTTAATGTCTGCGGTGTGTATCAGTATTGGAAGCAGCTACAAAACAATAAACAGCACGAACACGCAGCTTTTTTCGCGTTGGTTTTTGCAATAATTATGATAATGTGTAAACAGCTATCACTCACTACTCGGTTCCCTGAAAACTTAACGGCGCTTATCTAGCACTTTTTAGAATGGGTGTTTTACATTGGGTACATATATTAAGAAATGACAGCAAAGATTCGTGATGTCTGTTTAAGTTTCGGAATATAATAAGACGTAACCTATGAGAAAATCTGAAGAAAGTTATAGTCATTTACAGAGACATGAAAATAGTAATCTATATCCTCAAAATACACAAATAAAAATAAAAAGCACAAAATAAAAGTCAGGTAAGAAACGGGTGCAGACTTCTAAACATATATTAGAGGAAGTGACCATACTTTAGGACAAGTAAATGTCATTCTAAACGTTGAAGATATACATTGTAAGAACAACAATTCTGTCCTATCGATTTCCAGGTACGCAATTATAATGTGTGCTAAGACGAAGAGGAGATCACAGTTACACGTAAAGAAATTTTAATAGCTTCATTACAATTACTTTTCATGTGGAGCAGTACAACCATACATAACTGCCATTGACATTGATGCACCAATCCCAGTGCGTAGGAATGGAGGGGATGGGTCAAGTGTAGCAAATCTTGGGTTCCTGGCAGATCCAGATTTCCACAGTGTCTTGCACTTCCATGTCACAGGTGAACTTCTGACATTTCAGTGATTGTTTTAAGGGGCCCGAGATATGCCAGTCGCACTGGGACATATCGTAGCTGTAAGAAGGATATTTTAGGACTTCCTATAGAAATTTTTGAAGGTGCACGAGGTTCCTCTTCGCCACATGTGGCCTAGCGTTCTTCTGGAAGAGCACTATCCCATTCGAGAGCTTGCTCCACAGTTTTTTCTTGATGGCCTGTTTGGGGCTAAGCAACGTGTTGCAGTACTGCTCATCGTTAGCTGTTGCACCTCATGGAAGCTATTCTATTAGTAGAAGTTCTTCAGCGTCGAAAAAGAAATGAGCAACATTTTTACGGCCTTCGGCGCAGAGTGGGCGTTTTTGGATTAGAGGAGTCGGGATGCCACCACTCCGTGTTCATCCGTTTGGAGGAAGATTCGAAGCGGTGACACCACCTTTCATCATATGCTACAAACTGAGCAATGAAATCTTTTCCTTGCTCCACATATTTAAACAGACAGTCAGACAACAATCTGTTCACGCCGTCAGTTTATTCTCTGAAAGGTGCTTCGGCACGCACTCTGCACGCACTTTTCCATAAAGAAACTTCACGTGGATTACGTGATGCACAGTTCCTTTACTAATCAAGTATTCAACAGCAATGTAACGTGTGGCAATCCTACGATTTGTCTGTAAGAGCTCCCCCACTGTCGTAATCGTCGAAGTGGTGGTGACAAAGTGCGCCTACCCAGGGCGCGGAATGTTACTGATGTTTACACGACCCGCTTCATACCACTAACATCACCGGAATATTGTGCTCCGTGCCGGACACTGCTCTCCGTACACCTCTTTCGTCCTGCGATAAATTTGTGAAGCATGCTCCCCTTCTGCTCGACGAAATTGGATAACAACTACTTCTGCTGATCGAAAGGAATCCATCACGCAATGAACTGCGAAACAACTCTCCAGACATGATGAATTTGCTGTGATGTTGTTAACTCTGCTTATGCAATTGTGAATAACACTACGTCACCCCTTGGTAAGCACAGCCACCCACTTGGATTACATACAACGCCACTGCAGTGAAGCTTTCCTTTTCAATTGGGCATATGAAACTACTAGCAATGCAAACCACACTGACTATGTTAAAATAATATATATTACTTACTGTGTTACATTGTCACTTTCACGTTAAAAATTAGACTAAAATAAGTCACCTCCAAATTCAACGTTTTCTTACAGCTGTTGTAGATAGATGCTGTGTTTCTAATCGGGGCTGGTGTTCACATTCTTCTTTAACGCGTACACAAGAATTTAAAGCTTGAGAATCGAAATCCATGCTAGTTCCTGATTTATGCCGCTGGACTTCATGTTTCATCGTATAATGCTAAAGATTCCGCTGTAGAGAGCTTGGACACTATGCTCATTCGAGTAAACAGCTTCACGAACTCTTTGAGTTCCATAAAATTGTAGTCGTTAAACTATTGAGCATCAAGCATATACACTCCTGGAAATGGAAAAAAGAACACATTGACACCGGTGTGTCAGACCCACCATACTTGCTCCGGACACTGCGAGAGGGCTGTACAAGCAATGATCACACGCACGGCACAGCGGACACACCAGGAACCGCGATGTTGGCCGTCGAATGGCGCTAGCTGCGCAGTATTTGTGCACCGCCGCCGTCAGTGTCAACCAGTTTGCCGTGGCATACGGAGCTCCATCGCAGTCTTTAACACTGGTAGCATGCCGCGACAGCGTGGACTGAACCGTATGTGCAGTTGACGGTCTTTGAGCGAGGGCGTATAGTGGGCATGCGGGAGGCCGGGTGGACGTACCGCCGAATTGCTCAACACGTGGGGAGTGAGGTCTCCACAGTACATCGATGTTGTCGCCAGTGGTCGGCGGAAGGTGCACGTGCCCGTCGACCTGGGACCGGACCGCAGCGACGCACGGATGCACGCCAAGACCGTAGGATCCTACGCAGTGCCGTAGGGGACCGCACGGCCACTTCCCAGCAAATTAGGGACACTGTTGCTCCTGGGGTATCGGCGAGGACCATTCGCAACCGTCTCCATGAAGCTGGGCTACGGTCCCGCACACCGTTAGGCCGTCTTCCGCTCATGCCCCAACATCGTGCAGCCCGCCTCCAGTGGTGTCGCGACAGGCGTGAATAGAGGGACGAATGGAGACGTGTCGTCTTCAGCGATGAGAGTCGCTTCTGCCTTGGTGCCAATGATGGTCGTATGCGTGTTTGGCGCCGTGAAGGTGAGCGCCACAATCAGGACTGCATACGACCGAGGCACACAGGGCCAACACCCGGCATCATGGTGTGGGGAGCGATCTCCTACACTGGCCGTACACCACTGGTGATCGTCCAGGGGACACTGAATAGTGCACGGTACATCCAAACCATCATCGAACCCATCGTTCTACCATTCCTAGACCGGCAAGGGAACTTGCTGTTCCAACAGGACAATGCACGTCCGCATGTATCCCGTGCCACCCAACGTGCTCTAGAAGGTGTAAGTCAACTACCCTGGCCAGCAAGATCTCCGGATCTGTCCCCCATTGAGCATGTTTGGGACTGGATGAAGCGTCGTCTCACACGGTCTGCACGTCCAGCACGAATGCTGGTCCATCTGAGGCGCCAGGTGGAAATGGCATGGCAAGCCGTTCCATAGGACTACATCCAGCATCTCTACGATCGTCTCCATGGGAGAATAGCAGCCTGCATTGCTGCGAAAGGTGGATATACACTGTACTAGTGCCGACATTGTGCACGCTCTGTTGCCTGTGTCTATGTGCCTGTGGTTCTGTCAGTGTGATCATGTGATGTATGTGACCCCAGGAATGTGTCAATAAAGTTTCCCCTTCCTGGGACAATGAATTCACAGTGTTCTTATTTCAATTTCCAGGAGTGTATTAACATGAAAATTTTCTTTGAAAATGATCCATATACCCACGTCTTAACGTAAAAATGCTTCCCTCCGAAATGCTATGGATATATTCTACATCTACATCTACATTGATACTCCGCAAGCCACCCAACGGTGTGTGGCAGAGGGCACTTTACGTGCCACTGTCATTACCTCCCTTTCCTGTCCAGTCGCGTATGGTTCGCGGGAAGAACGACTGCCTGAAAGCCTCCGTGTGCGCTCTAATCTCTCTAATTTTACATTCGTGATCTCCTCGGGAAGTATAAGTAGGGGGAAGCAATATATTCGATACCTCATCCAGAAACGCACCCTCTCGAAACCTGGCGAGCAAGCTACACCGCGATGCAGAGCGCCTCTCTTGCAGAGTCTGCCACTTGAGTTTATTAATCATCTCCGTATCGCTATCACGGTTACCAAATAACCCGGTGACGAAACGCGCCGCTCTTCTTTGGATCTTCTCTATCTCCTCCGTCAACCCGACCTGGTACGGATCCCACACTGATGAGCAATACTCAAGTATAGGTCGAACGAGTGTTTTGTAAGCCACCTCCTTTGTTGATGGACTACATTTTCTAAGCACTCTCCCAATGAATCTCAACCTGGTACCCGCCTTACCAACAATTAATTTTATATGATCATTCCACTTCAAATCGTTCCGTACGCATACTCCCAGATATTTTACAGAAGTAACTGCTACCAGTGTTTGTTCCGCTATCATATAATCATACAATAAAGGATCCTTCTTTCTATGTATTCGCAATACATTACATTTGTCTATGTTAAGGGTCAGTTGCCACTCCCTGCACCAAGTGCCTATCCGCTGCAGATCTTCCTGTATTTCGCTACAATTTTCTAATGCAGCAACTTCTCTGTATACTACAGCATCATCCGCGAAAAGCCGCATGGAACTTCCGACACTATCTATTAAGTCATTTATATATATTGTGAAAAGCAATGGTCCCATAACACTCCCCTGTGGCACGCCAGAGGTTACTTTAACGTCTGTAAACGTCTCTCCGTTGATAACAACATGCTGTGTTCTGTTTGCTAAAAACTCTTCAATCCAGCCACACAGCTGGTCTGATATTCCGTAGGCTCTTACTTTGTTTATCAGGCGACAGTGCGGAACTGTATCGAACGCCTTCCGGAAGTCAAGAAAAATAGCATCTACCTGGGAGCCTGTATCTAATATTTTCTGGGTCTCATGAACAAATAAGGCAAGTTGGGTCTCACACGATCGCTGTTTCCGGAATCCATGTTGATTCCTACATAGTAGATTCTGGGTTTCCAGAAATGACATGATACGCGAGCAAAAAACATGTTCTAAAATTCTACAAGAGATCGACGTAAGAGATATAGGTCTATAGTTTTGCGCATCTGCTCGACGACCCTTCTTGAAGACTGGGACTATCTGTGCTCTTTTCCAATCATTTGGAACCCTCCGTTCCTCTAGAGACTTGCGGTACACGGCTGTTAGAAGGGGGGCAAGTTCTTTCGCGTACTCTGTGTAGAATCGAATTGGTATCCCGTCAGGTCCAGTGGACTTTCCTCTATTGAGTGATTCCAGTTGCTTTTCTATTCCTTGGACACTTATTTCGATGTCAGCCATTTTTTCGTTTGTGCGAGGATTTAGAGAAGGAACTGCAGTGCGGTCTTCCTCTGTGAAACAGCTTTGGAAAAAGGTGTTTAGTATTTCAGCTTTACGCGTGTCATCCTCTGTTTCAAAGCCATCATCATCCCGTAGTGTCTGGATATGCTGTTTCGAGCCATTTACTGATTTAACGTAAGACCAGAACTTCCTAGGATTTTCTGTCAAGTCGGTACATAGAATTTTACTTTCGAATTCAATGAACGCTTCACGCATAGCCCTCCTTACGCTAACTTTGACATCGTTTAGCTTCTGTTTGTCTGAGAGGTTTTGGCTGCGTTTAAACTTGGAGTGGAGCTCTCTTTGCTTTCGCAGTAGTTTCCTAACTTTGTTGTTGTACCACGGTGGGTTTTTCCCGTCCATCACAGTTTTACTCTGCACGTACCTGTCTAAAACGCATTTTACGATTGCCTTGAACTTTTTCCATAAACACTCAACATTGTCAGTGTCGGAACAGAAATTTTCGTTTTGATCTGTTAGGTAGTCTGAAATCTGCCTTCTATTACTCTTGCTAAACAGATAAACCTTCCTCCCTTTTTTTATATTCCTATTAACTTCCATATTCAGGGATGCTGGAACGGCCTTATGATCACTGATTCCCTGTTCTGTACATACAGAGTCGAAAAGTTCGGGTCTGTTTGTTATCAGTAGGTCCAATATGTTATCTCCACGAGTCGGTTCTCTGTTTAATTGCTCGAGGTAATTTTCGGATAGTGCACTCAGTATAATATCACTCGATGCTCTGTCCCTACCACCCGTCCTAAACATCTGAGTGTCCCAGTCTATATCTGGTAAATTGAAATCTCCACCTAAGACTATAACATGCTGAGAAAATTTATGTGCAATGTATTCCAAATTTTCTCTCAGTTGTTCTGCCACTAATGCTGCTGAGTCGGGAGGTCGGTAAAAGGAGCCAATTATTAACCTAGTTCGGTTGTTTAGTGTAACCTCCACCCATAATAATTCACAGGAACTATCCACTTCTACTTCACTACAGGATAAACTACTACTAACAGCGATGAACACTCCACCACCGGTTGCATGCAATCTATCCTTTCTAAACACCGTCTGTACCTTTGTAAAAATTTCGGCAGAATTTATCTCTGGCTTAAGCCAGCTTTCTGTACCTATAACGATTTCAGCTTCGGTGCTTTCTATCAGCGCTTGAAGTTCCGGTACTTTACCAACACAGCTTCGACAGTTGACAATTACAATACCGATTGCTGCTTGGTCCCCGCATGTCCTGACTTTGCGTCAACAGGAAGTAAAGGCTGATTTCAGAGTCTGAATAATAACTTACTAGGAGAAACGAGCAATACTAAGGCTCACAGGTAATATTCCCATTATGACTAAAACAGTAATGAGCATAACTTTTGTTGTTAGGATAGAAGAATGTAAAATTGGAACTTATAAAGATGGATGTAAAGTATAGGTGGAAAACATTTTTCTAAGAAGAAGTAAGATTTTTTAAAACTGTACAGGATTTACAACCCAGTAACATAAAGACAACTTATACGTTAAAATGTAGAAAAGACAGGTCAAAGTATCTAAACTTTGGTGCTATAAAATATTACCATCACTCAAATGAGCTACAAAAGTACGAATGGAGAAGATCAAAGAGTCTCAAGAGACGTAGACGTGTACTGGTCACAAATACGAGGGCTTGCTGAAAGATAATACCTCCGAATGTTTTAAATGAAAACTCTTAAATGATTTTGAATAAAACAAACTTTATTAACATTCTACATCTTTATTCTTCATATCTACATATTTTTTTCTCAACTGAGTCACCCCGGCGACCAACGCAATTCTCACAACGAGAGACCAGTTTGTTGATACCGTCGGTGTAGAATATGTGACTTTGTTGGCGGAGCAACGCCGCATCTTGGCTTGCACCGCTTCATCACTATCAAAGTGATGAAGTGTTCTTCATGTTTTGAAAACAGACGAAAATCGGATGGAGCCAAGTCGTGACTGTCGAGTACAGTAATCCTAATGCGTTGGATCGTAGAAGATATCACAGCGCTCGTGTGTGGTCTGCATTGTCATGCAAATGGAGAGTGTGCTCTATGTACGGAAGAACTCTTCGATTTCGAAACTCAATTATAGCGCGCTGTTTCTCACATATCCATATAGTAACATTACACACGGCCACGTTACACACTATAATTTGGAGCCCTCTAGTGGCAAAAAGAAACAAATATGTGTACACAAAGATGAAAGATGTCGAATCTTGATAGCGTTTCTTGTATTTAAAACACTTAAAGAGTTTTCAAACAAAAAATTCAGAGGCATTACTTTTCAGCACGCCCTTATAATACCTAACAAGGGTGAGATAGTCATAATCGTTCTGAAATGCTTCATTCACTTTGAACTTGGAAGGAACCAGTGAATAAAACGGTAACAAAATTTTAAATGTGCGAAGTAGGATACAGTTATTTGAGTTCCTAACGGTGAAATCTTAAACCCCTTCACAAAATAGGCAGACAACTAATTTTCATGAAAATTGTATCCCCTTTTGTTTCCTTTTACATGGCTTTTGTTCCATCCTCTGAAGTATTATACATCAATTTCTGTTTGTAATTTCGTCATGTCCAGCAGCATTTCCTCTGTTGAGCGATTCTGGTTAAATTTCTATCCTTTGTTCACATATTTCGATATGTATCATTTTGATGTTCATGCGACTGTTTAAAGGACGAAGCGTAGTATAATCGTCCTCCGTAAAACAGTTTTGGAAAAAAGAGCTTAGTATTTCAGCCTTCGCTCTGTTATCTTCCATTTCGGTGCCATTATGGTGTCTGGAAACGTAGATTTGAACCGTTTACAGATTTAATATAAAACCAAAACTTCTTAGGGTTTTCTGTCAGATCGGTATACAGCACTTCACTTTCGAGTTCGTTGAACGTTTCAGGCATGGCTCCCGTAACGCTAATTCTGGCTTCGTTCAGTTTTTGTTTGTCTATGAGACTTTCGTTGCGTATAAATCAGCATTACCAATTTTTTGTTTTCGAGCAACTTCCTAAGATGGCTTCTCATCCATCACAACTTACTTTGCTTCGTGTATATCTGCCTAGGGCGTATTATACAATAGTTGTGAATTTATTCTGAACATTTTGATTCCAGAAGATGAATATTTCATATTGACCATTCAGGTAATCTGATTCTGTTTCTTGTCGAACTTGCTACGCAGAAATATCTTTCTACTTCTTTTTTACATTTCTGCTTACTGCAGTATTCAGTGCTATTGTAACCGATATATCATCACTGATTCCCTGTTTTACGTTAACTGAGCTGAAATGATCGGGCCTGTTGGTAACCAGATCTAAGATATTACCTTAATGAGTCGGTTCTCTGATAAGCTGCTCAATGTACTTTCTGGCAAGATATTTAAAACAATTTCACGCGATTCCCTGTCCCTATTACCCGACCTAAACATTTTATACTCCCTATCTATAGCTAGCAAGCTTAAAACTCCTCCTAGTACTATAACATTGCTAGGAAATTTTTGCCAAATCTTCTCCAAGTTTTCACTAAAATATTTCCCCACTACTGCTACTGAGGCAAGGGATCTATAAAAGCACGAGATTACCATATTTTATGTGCCTTTACCACTTATATTCACGCACATTATTTCGCATTCGGTGTCTGTACTAACATCACTAGATATTATCGAATAATTGACGAGTATAAACACACTTCACCAGCGACATTTAACTTATCTTTGTAATATGTATTCCAACTGAAATTTGGAATTTCATTGTTATTAACAGCTGGTTTCAGCCAACCTCTCGTTGCTTGTATTAAGTGGACATTATCGAGTTTAATATTAATCATTTGGTTTTGATGTTCCTGCCGTAGGGAATATTTCCATGTACATTCTTGCAATTAACTAATACTACATTAACATTTACTCTCTCCGATCTGCCATGACAAAAGTTACTGTCTTTACTTAAAGGAGCTAAAAAAACCTGCATGTGCAGAACACATGGTCTCCGTTACCCTAGTAGCCGCTTTCTGCCAGTGGTGCCTACAATTTTGCACTCAGTAGTGGAGGTCGAAAAATTCGCATACAAGATCGTATAGCAACGTCTGAATCTCTGGTTTAAGCCTTACGCTCAACTCCAAATCAGAGAACCGTCGTCAATTGTGAGGATAGTGCTGCAACGCTAACTCCACTTCCACCCTCACCGAGGATGGGGTTGAATCCATGTGGCAGGAGTCGTCCATGCCGATATGAGCCGCAATTTGAGCCGGGTGCACACAGGACACTCACTCGCGCCTGCAGAGTCTCCTCCACATGTCAGACGTGAACCCCCTCCCCCCGCCCCCCCTCCACCAACACTTGCAAGCAAACAGCGGACACAGGCTGGAGGTGGAGCTCCCAATGACTAGCAATCCCACCTTCTGCACTTGTCCGGACCTTTAACGAAGATTTCCTCATTCTCAACAGATAAAGCACCTCGAGCTGGCTCCTATATACTTTTATCAATGGGCAATATTTATTTTAAAGGCATAAGGTAACATCCGCGCGACCCCATCACTTTTCGCCATTCACTGTTAGCTAGGTGTCGATCGAACAGCGAATCACAAGGAGCTGCGACATTAGGAATCCCAGGCGACGCTATAGGCACCAGAGGTCCCAGAGCATTCATCTCTGGTCCCCCAAAGCCACTGTAGCCCAGGACAGCAGCCTGAGGCCTGTGCATGGTGGATAACGGCGCTACGACCTGTTTCCAGACTGTGGTTAATTCCCTCTGCATCAACACACATCAGGTGCAGTTCCTATTCATCTTTAAT
This sequence comes from Schistocerca serialis cubense, assembly GCF_023864345.2. Classification (NCBI taxonomy): domain Eukaryota; kingdom Metazoa; phylum Arthropoda; class Insecta; order Orthoptera; family Acrididae; genus Schistocerca; species Schistocerca serialis. The sequence goes on from NC_064640.1 coordinate 637,471,877, forward strand.
CAATGTTCGTCTACACGACAAGTAATATAACACAGACACAAGCAGTCGCTAGTTGCAATTTAAGTATTGCTGCTACAATGTCTCTGCTTCATTACACAGACAGCTCACGCGAAACTATTAATAAAATATTGTGCAAACACTTATAGCATGTTAATCGACACTAGTTACATAGTTTAATACCCATATTCTATTCACGTCTTTCCAGAAGCGAGTGACAACAAACGTTAATCTAAACGCTGTGTACAAACAGAAAATTCCGCTCCTGCTGGCTCAAGCGCTCGACTATGCGGCTTTGTTTATTGAACTATCACTCAAAATTGGTAGTTGTCTGGAACCTATTAAGATGCGAAATCGTAATTATGTTTCCAGACAGGGCTAGGATGTGCCGCTGACTGTTTACAAAGTTGTCGCCGTATGTCATTTGGCACCCGCTGCTGGATGAAAACCTCCTTTAGACTTTTCTATACGTTACGTTTTTCAGCTGCGTAAGTCCAAGTTACAAATAATCGCACTTATTTGTGAATACAGCAGAAACACTATTTCGTTGACGAGAGTGCCAAATCACAATGAAAAAGACGCCAAAACACTGCTTGTGAGATTTAAAGCTATAACTAAAGCTAGGTCCAATCTCACATTCCAAATTAAAAATTCCCGACGGAAAAATATTAAACAAGGAGAGTTCTTGAACTGCATTTTATCCGACATATGCACTTGTGACATTACAAAGAAAATAGAAATCTCTGACGAGCATACAGACAACTTTTGCAGTAAGAATTATTTGTGTGGACGTATTCTCTTTAGGCTAAAAAATCCTTACAGTCCAGGTCGTGTAAGGAAATGATCTTGGAGTGACTTTAGCGCACTTCTGGTAAAATATAATCCTCATACTCCGCCAGCAAAATTGTTATTAGTGACGTAAGCGCTAAAATAAAATGCATGATAATGTGATCTCTGTACCTTGATACGGTAGCCAAAGTCTGGTAAAAAGAACTATTTTTATTAAGTTTTCCTAATTCTGAGCCGGCCGGTGTGACCGAGCGGCTCTAGGCGTTTCAGTCCGGAATCGCGCTGCTGCTACGGTCGCAGGTTTGAATCCTGCCTCGAGCATGGATGTGTGTGATGTCCTTAGGTTAGTTAGGTTTAAGTAGTTCTAAGTCTAGGGTACTGATGACCTCAGATGTTGAGTCCCATAGTGCTCAGAGCCATTTGAGCCATTTTGAACCTAATTCTGACACTGTCAGTTTGCTAGTCTGCGATTTTCTTCCTCACCATTAAGCCATCAAACTGTCCCGTCGTGAACTCTAGATTACTAAACCCTCGCAACATTTACGATTGCAGTAAGCTATAAAACATGACATTTTGTACTTAATTTGGTACTTAACGTACCATTTGAGATCTAATAAGTGTAATTAACTTAAGCGTAGCCTATTAATTATGACTTCCTAGGAGTAAAATGTGGAGTAGTACACTTTGCGATGTTTAAATAGCAATGTAATATTTTCCCACTTTAGTGTTCTAGGGTTAACCAAATTTTTACGCACTACATTTGCAGCACCGACCAAGTAAACGATGTGTTATTAAAATTATTTTTGAATGAGTGAAAGGGGGAAAGCGCCACCTAGATTACTCGCCACGGGCGCCAAAATCCAAAGCACCTATGGCGGAATTGGTCGGAATCATTCAATTCGCCGTGATGATTGAAGGGCGCTCTCTATTTTTCCAAAACAATGTTTACGACTGAATCTATTGATTATATTGTGTATTTTGCAATCACAAGTAATACATTTACCACAGCGAGAATGTAAACTCTGAACGAAGTTCTTGCTTGACTCTTTATATTATTACGTATTTGCATTTAAGGGTATCCTTGTTACGTACCACTGAAACGCTATGGCTGTCGTCAACTTTTGTGAGTGACTGTAAAAGCTGTGACGCCAGGCAGCACGTGCCCGTGCCTAACGGCCTTGACACTGTTCCAGACTTCGCGGTCTCATTGACGGCCTCTCTCCAACCAATTTGGCTGCTGGCTCCTAGCTGCCGCAGCATGCAAGACGCGTGCAGGCAAACGTTTATAACCAAACTAAATCCACAGATATTCACTCAGCCAACCAGCAACATCTATAGGTTACAACACTCTGTGAAGTATTTCTGTCAATAAATATCTATGCTGTTCATTATTCTTTGACAGTTCTCCGTGTATTATTCAGTCAATACCACTCAAATTTTTCAATAACACAGACATACACCGAGGGAAAAAAACCGTAACACCAAAAAATAATTAGTCTACAGTAATTAATTATCGGGAATGCATTTGTCTAGATAACATATTTAAGTGATAACATTGCCAGATGTCAGACTGTGGGATGGAGTTCCATCCTGTAGTACTTGGACGGCCAATACAGGGACGGTTAATGCTGTTTGTTGATGACGCTGGAGTTGTCATCCGGTGATGTCCCATGTGTACTCGACTGGAGAAAGATCTAGTAATGAAGTAGGCCAAAACAACATGTAGACACTGTAGAGCATGGTGGGTTACAACAGCGGTATGTAGGGGAGCGTTATCCTGTTGGAAAATGTCCCCTGGAATGCTGTTCATGAAAGGCAGCACAACAGGTTGAATCACCAGACTGACGTACAAATTTGCAGTCGGAGTGCGTGGGATAATTACGAGTGTGCTCCTACTGTCATACGAAATCGCAACAAAGACCATAACTCCAGGTGTAGGTCCAGTGTGTCTAGCTCGCAGGCAGAGTGGTTGCACGCCCTCCACTGGCCTCCTCCTAAGCAACACACAACCATCACTGGCACCGAGGCAGAACCAGCTTTCGTCAGAAAACACAACAGACCTGTACCCCCTGCCCTCCAATGAACCCTCATTGGACACTACTGAAGTCGCAAATGGCGGTGGTTTGGGGTCAGTGCAACACACACTGCAGGGCGGCTGACTCGGAGCTATCCTTGAAGTAATCGATTTCTAACAGTTCGTTGTGTCATGGTGGTGACAACTGCTGCTCAAATTTCTGCTGCAGATGCAGTACGATGTGCCAGAGCCATACACTGAAAACGATGATCTTCTCACGCGGTAGTATCACGTGGGCATCTGGAGACCGGTCTTCTTGCGACCGGACAATTTCGCGACCACTGCTGCCAGAAATAATGTACAATGGCTACATTCCTATCAAGTCTTTCTGAAATATCGCAGAAGGAACATCAAGCTTCTCGCAGCCCTATTAACGACGTCCTTTAAACTCAGTGAGGTGTTGATAACGTCGTTTTTGTCGCCTTAAAGGCATTCTTGACTAACATCAACTCGCCTCGCCCAATCTCAAAGGTAACTAACGCGCACGACCAAAACAGTGCGTATTTTAAAAAACTGATTACCATCCTCTAGCGTCATTGTTATGCGACTGGAGCGAAATTTGAATAGACCTCATCTTTCAGATGGTGAAACACGTCTACCAACTTTCGTTTATGTCGCACAACTCCTTCTCGCTGTTTTTTCCGTCAGTGTATTTTGCGACAAGTAACATTCAGTGTACATGCATTAATGATCCGCTGCAAGCGAATATATCAAATATTTATTTATCATGTAGTGGCATTTACAAATTTGTTTAAAAATTGTAGAGGTTTGTGTAGTTATGTAAGTTTTGCTGCCGTATTTCAACAGCAGAAATGTCCATCCAAATGCGACATTTCTTCAACTTCCAGTGTCATCTTTGCAAACAGTGTCTATAAAACATCATATGCACCCAAAGGCTGATTTGATCACAGCAGTGCCTTACTAGGTATTGTCCTACTGGAAAATATATGCCTTTCCCTTGTTTCCGACATCTGAAACAGATTATTCAGCTGGTTACAGGAGCCCTACAGTAAAATGCAGATTATTAAAGGTACGTCCTATGCAGGGTGGTAGTACTGTCCACAAAAATATGAAAGTAAGAAGAATCTCTTCGTGTTCCAAAGTTATTTTTATGAATTTTTCCATTCAAAATCCACTACAACCTGTTAGAGACGCGTGTCTCTATAGTATAGACATCTCAGTTCAACGAACGTAATGCACCGGTTTGGAGTGTAGCGTGACTTCAGTTGTTGCTCTGGTGTACAGGGTGGAACCACAATGGATCATTCAAACCACTGAGAGAAATCTGGACGTGGTGTAAGGAAGCAAAGGGTGATTATGCTTTTTGAGCCCTCGTACTTAACGGCATTCTGTGGCGTAATGACGGGACAGTGTGACATTGACACATGCTTGAATAAAACGGCAAAGGGTTCCTCTGAGAACACACTGCGGTGCCACCTGCGCACCTTTTTTGAGCACTTTCAGTTACCAGACGCTGGTGTGACAGGCAACCATTTCGGCACTCTGGAGCTGGATGGTGCTATGTCACTCGACTAGCGCCTGCTGGCCGCATTATGGGTGTCAAAATGGATGTCTGTCACACTGGTGCCTAGTAATCATTGACTGGCTGTCTCTGTACAGGAATATTTTAAAGTGCTCAACAAAGGTGCACGGGTGGCAGCGAAGGAGCTGGCAAACTGTGTGGCCTTAGAGGGACCCTTTGCCATTTTACTCACGCATGTGTGTATTTCGCACCTCCTTGTGGTCATACCACAGGAGGGAGCGCAGCATAGCTGATGAAAAAGCATAAACAGCATTTGCTGCTTCGGATCACGTTCAAATTCCGTCGAATGGTTTTGAATAGTCACCCGTGGTTCCGACCAGTGTACCAAAGCAAAAATTGCAGTCATACTGCGCTCCCATCACGTTCAGTGGGTTTTCAGGCCCACGAGAAGTGTTGAATCGTCTGGAATGTGTCAGTAGTGACAAAGGTTGTCAAGAACGTCGTCCAGAGGATCATCGCACTGTGAATTGTCATTTTCGACCACAAAATGTGTGGGAATCAACCCCCTAAGCGGTAGTTTCAAATGGTTCTAATGGCTCTGAGCACTATGGGACTTAACTTCTAAGGCCATCAGTCCCCTAGACCTTAGAACTACTTAAACCTAACTAACATATGGATATCACACACATCCATGCCCGAGGCAGGATTCGAACCTGCGACCGTAGCGGTCGCGCGGTTCCAGACTGTAGCGCCTTTAACCGCTTGGCCACCCCGGCCGGCGGTAGTTTCACTAACGCCCTTAATGCCAGCCGGTGAGGTCTTTTCGGGTCGGTTCTCAGCAGCGGTATGTCTGAAATGTTTTCCTCGGCCACTTATAAGTATACCGCTTGATTTTCATCGCGGTTCTGACCTCCATCACGGAGGCGTTAACAGAAGAGGTGACATGTGGATAAGAGGGAGTGTGATGATCTCCGCATCGCATACACGTCCACGGTGACGTTGGGAAGAAGTGTTGTGAGTTTTGCTGACAATGTGATATAATTAAGCCACCTTTCACGTCACATGAACTTCTGAGCTCTGACCTTTCTTTTCGCATGTGTCAACAACTTGCTGTGTGAAGCATCGCCGAGCACAAGGGAGGAGTCCGAGGGGGCTATGCAGTTGCACTTTTTGAGCAATGTTTCAAATTCCTCTGTCGCAACGGAAGACAGTTACGAGCTTTCGAAAAAGTGACGCTTTAATTCTGGTGCGCCGCGTATTTGTGTATATAGTCCGAAATTCGCTGTGAAGTGCATAGCAGAGAGTATTGTACGTCATATTAAGGTCTCTTCCCGTTCGATTCACGAATGAAGCCTCGGAAAATTGACTGTTTGCACTCTTCTTCGAGAGCAGATAATTGCGTAACTCTATCTGCACGATCTCTACCGGATAAGTACGTAGGAGATCAAAGAAAATTCGTAAATTCTGCCCTGAAATCTACTTCCGTTACGTTTGCAGGTTGTCTCTAGATGCATTTTTCAACATTTCTATTACTCTCTGTAGTCACTGAAATAAGCCTGTGACTGTTCACTCCGTCCTTCTTGGCATACGCTCGTGCCTCTTGTTATTCTGATCTCCCACGGGTTCACAGACCTGAGTAGCATTCATGTATGGGCCGTATAAGAGGTTATTTTAATGCACAACGTGAATAGCAGTGAGGCGAATCACACTCCACTGTGTCTGTGACACACCGTGAATTACTCCTATTTCTATAATGGATCTCCATCCAGAGTAACATACTATTTCCTGATGATAATGCTGTTGTATACAGGAAAATTTCAATGCTAGAGAATTGTAGTTAAATGCAGCAAGAACTGATAAGAGTTGATGCTTTATACAGATACAAGCAGTTGACCTCATCGTAACTGGATGTAAAAAAAATTGCACATAAATTGTTCGACTACATTACTGGTGACAAATCACTGTAAACAGTAACAATCGTACAATATCAGAGCTTAAAAGTCGAGAGCGACCTAAAGTGAAACAACCACATAAAACCAGTTGCAGGGCAAAGTAGATACCAGACTGAGATTCAATGGGAAAATCCTAAAGCAATATACTTCACTCAAAATAAAGGTAGCACACACAAACATCGAACGACCGATTCCTGATGTTGCTGGTCAGTCTGCTACTGTTACCGGATGGAATTAATAGAGGAGGATAATCCAAAGAAGAGCAGTACGTATCCTCGTAAGTTCGCTCAGTAAGCCCTAGAGCGTTACGGAGATGCTCGTCAAACTCAAATGGCAGACGCTGAAGAAGTTAAAATTCTGTTAAAATCTTGAGAGTGGACGTTCCCAGGACTGGCTTTCCAAGATCACTATCGCCCACTTACATCTCGCACAGTCACCGTGTCTGTCTTATAAGGGTGCTTACCGTCCGCCATTCATCCTGCACACCATTCATGACTCGCCAGGTACTACTAAAACGTGGATTTCTTTAAGGAATTACAAAGGAAATTCACGACTTCACTCTATTATGTTTCTATAATTTGTGGCCTCATAAATTTAATGGAATTCCGTTCAGACATCATCAGAACCTAATTACAGGGGCTACGAGATATTTCAGGACCGAAAGACAAGTCAATGAAAACGACACGAATATATGAGATGTAAGGCATGTCTGTGTAACTCACTGAACACTAGTAGTGTCCTATGAAAATTGCTAAGGGAAATGATGGAAATTTGCAGCCAAAAAAATTTAGACAACGGAGAAAGAAGATCACTGCGATGAAATGGCACAGCGAAAGAGAAAGCGAAGGGAGAGGGAGAGGGAGAGGGACAGAGACGTGCGCGGTCCGCTTGGCAGTACAGGAACAACGAACTTGGCGATATCCTTGACGCCAGCGCGGCGTGCGCACTTTCTTCTCCGCTCTGTATTTCCCCAGCAAGGTTGCTGGCTTTTGAACCGACGTCGGGATTTAAAGACGGCCTACAGGGTGCCTCGAAAGTCACGCAAGAACGCTCCTCGCGTGTGTACGTGAAGCCGGCCGATGATCAGTGGAAATAACAACTTCTTTCAGTTGACTTACGCTGAGCCGCAAGGAGCGATCTGTGATAATGCATTAGAGAACATAAACTTCTTTGCTAAGATCGCTACCAATAACCTATGTTCTCGATAACCGGTTTCGATAATAAATGTTACCATCCTCAGATGGTTCAAATGGCTCTGAGCACTATGCGACTTAACTTCTGAGGTCATCAGTCGCCTAGAACTTAGAACTAATTAAACCTAACTAACCTAAGGACATCACACACATCCATGCCCGAGGCAGGATTCGAACCTGCGACCGTAGCGGTCACGCTGTTCCAGACTGAAGCGCCTTTAACCGCACGGCCACACCGGCCGGTTCATCCTCAGATCTCAACGGACAAATACCTGCCAGTTCATGAGAACAAGCACTTTTACTGCTATTTTAAGAAATATGCAATAACCTGTCCGTTGAGATCTGGAGATGTTAACGGTTATTACCGAAACCGGTTATCGAGAATAAAGGTTATTATTAGCGATCTTGGAAAGAAGTTTATCCTTTCTACTGTAAAACAACTTCATTTTCATGACAGCACGACGGTTGAAAAATCAGTCGGTGTGATTGTCGTAATCTGTTTTCGACATTACTACCACCAATTAATGCATTTTTTATAGATTAAATTGGTGCTCTGAAGAAAATAATGAAATATTAGCCGAAGCTCTGTAATGCAGAAATGCACTGGAATGATTTGTCATATCCTCACTTTTCTTAATTTCCCATACTTGTCTTTTGTAAATTCGATAACCACGTTTATGTGTAAGTGGGCATTTGACATGCGTATGAATTTAGAATTGTTATAGTAATGTTCCTTCTTATATTGATTGAAAGCGATACCGTTTTGTTTGGTTTTTAGTCACCAGTAATGGAGCAGCAATAGCGGACAAGCAAGTCAGGAAATGTAAAAAATACCTCGTAACTGTAGTCTGCAGTTGCAGCATTTACCAGCACCTGGTCCACTCTGTAGCTTCCTTCCACTCCATCAATAACAGAACAATAAGTACACTGCCTTATTCACTACCATTGTACTGGGAACTGCTGAACTGAGCGCCATAAATTGACGAACTTCATTACAGTTTCCCATACGAAGTTATATACTTAGCCATATGATCCGCATTTTAGAAAAAAGCAATGGTGGACAACATCCATCAAGATCTCACCAAAACGGCAACAAGAGACAACCGTTGTACCTGCTGTTAAATTTGGTACAGACGATGAGTTTTTTTTCTAAAAATATTACGTGAAGAATACAGACACTCACTCGAGAAGAATTTTTCAATTATTTTATGACAGTGAGTATTTTTAGGTATCACGTTACATAATAACAATAAACCATTTTTCTAATGGACATGAAAATGGATCAATCCGGTGTCCAGCCATCCTTATTCAGAGTGACCTTGTATTTCCTATATCACCTAAACCAAATGCCAATACAGACTCTTCATTACTACCACTCTCAGAGCTACAGACAACGTATTAAACTGCCTGAAAAATGCTCGTAACTGTCGACTAGGCTGTTACTAAATGTGTTAGGTAAACAAGCGTTTATTCTATGACAATATGTCATGCAAGGCAAACATTTATGATGTATACGAAGGAAACACATGGAGAGCAAAAGTTATGTTCTCATCTTTTATGCTATAACACCCACAGGTTTGGTATTGATGGCAACTAAAAAATAATTTAACATCCCTCTTAACTTTCCCAGAACGCATTCCAGCTGAAATCTTGTGGATGGCATTAACATTTCTCAACACTTAAAAACAACACTAACGTATTTCACCAAACGGTATACCACTGGTTGGTTGCTTTTGGGAAGGGGACCAAACAGCGAGGTCATCGGTATTGTATTAGGGAAGGCTAGGGCGGGAAGGAAGTCGGCCGTGCCGTTGCAGAGGAAACTTGTATTTACCTGAAGCGATTTAGGGAAATCAACGGAAAACGTAAACAGAATGGCCGGACGTGGGTTTGAACCGTCTTCCTCCCGAATGCGAGTCCAGTGTGCTAGTCACTGTGCCACCTCGCTCGGTAGTATACTATTCCAAGTATCCAAGTAAATTACAAAATCTTCTAAGTGTTTTGCCAATAAAACACTGTCTTTGGTTTGCCTTCCTCGCAATATTATCTATGCTATCGTTCCAATTAAAGTTATTCGTAATTCTAATTCCTAGGTATTAGTTGAATTGACAGCCTTTAGATTTGTGTGATTTATCGTGTAACCGAAATTTAACTGATTTCTTTTCGTACTCATGTGGAGTATACCACTGGTTGGTTGCTTTTGGGAAGGGGACCAAACAGCGAGGTCATCGGTATTGTATTAGGGAAGGCTAGGGCGGGAAGGAAGTCGGCCGTGCCGTTGCAGAGGAAACTTGTATTTACCTGAAGCGATTTAGGGAAATCAACGGAAAACGTAAACAGAATGGCCGGACGTGGGTTTGAACCGTCTTCCTCCCGAATGCGAGTCCAGTGTGCTAGTCACTGTGCCACCTCGCTCGGTAGTATACTATTCCAAGTATCCAAGTAAATTACAAAATCTTCTAAGTGTTTTGCCAATAAAACACTGTCTTTGGTTTGCCTTCCTCGCAATATTATCTATGCTATCGTTCCAATTAAAGTTATTCGTAATTCTAATTCCTAGGTATTAGTTGAATTGACAGCCTTTAGATTTGTGTGATTTATCGTGTAACCGAAATTTAACTGATTTCTTTTCGTACTCATGTGGATCACCTTAAAATTTTCTTTATTCAGAGACAATTGCCACTTTTCGCACCATAGAGATATCGTGCTTAGTAAAAAGATCTCACCCCAATAAAGAAACGCCTTTGTTTTAATGATTGCCACCCAACTCGCTTATAATGTGCGTGGTACGCTTTCCCTTATTACGCAATAAGACGAAACGACCTGATATTGTTCGGACTTTTTTTGGATGTTCACTGTCAGTCCTATCTGCTAACAGTCCCGTGAGTCGCAAAGTCTTCCACGGGATGGGGTGGGGGGGGGGGGGGGGGGGGAGCGTCGCGGCCGCAGGAGTAAGCAGTTGCAGCATGACCGATAACATACGTTTCGTGACGGTCATCTGCTATGGTAGAAACGTCACACGGAAGTGACAAGGTTTCGTGAAAGCACATTGTAATGTCTCTCATGTTCAGATGTGGTACTTATTTGTAATAGTGAATATGAATTTAATTTAAACATGTTGAACAATTCAAGTACGCAAAGACTTGAGTCGGTGAGAAGTGACACGTTGTCAATCGAACTCTTCCGACATTACGGAACGGAATTACTGGTGGCGAAGACCACAACGTCCTAAACAGACTGTATTCACGGATTCACATCTGAGAGATTTGCGAGAAGAGGAGAAGGACCGCATTAATTTTCAGGTGGAAATGACGGTGCGGGAGCAGTATCTTCTGCAGCAGTCACAACTAGTTTTATGGGCCGATCATCTGCTGTAGTAAAAATATCACATGGAGGTAGAACAGTTCGTGAAAGCGCCTGTAAAAGATATTCACGTTGAAATAAGATACAAAATGGCAGCAACGACACACACGCAGCTCACGTGCAAGACTTCACACCACTGTTACTGGAATGCATTTCAGTAACCGTGCTTCAAACCGAACAACAAATCGCTAGAACTGACAGCAGTGGGAGAAGGCACGAACTACAGCGATTTCTACCGCGAATGTGCCTCACTTCAGATTGTAATTGACACACTGTGTATTGACGTTATTTCTATTTTCGTAGCTCTGTTTCTTGATCAGGATTCCACAAAATCATCGTTGGTAGTCGCCTGATTCATTTCTAACTTCTTTTGTGTTATTAATTGTGATTGCTGAGAAGTAAACCATTGTTACTTTGGCAGATCATTATAACAGTGCTGGAAAACATCTTATAAACGACTAGTACAATAATTTATAGTACAATATACAAAACACTCCCTCAATTAATTACACACATCAAAAAAAGTTTTGTATCACCTCGATTCCGAGAGATTCAGAACCTGTAAAGAATATTGGAATGGAGATCAACATAAACATCATTTCCACACTTTTTATTGCTTGTGTAAAGCACACACACCATGTTGTACCACCATACAGAGAGAGCTTCAGAGGTGGTGGTCCAGATTGCCGTACACACTGATACCTCTAATACTCAGTAGCATGCCTGTATTCGTCATGGCAAACTATCCACAAGCTCATCAAGGCACTGTTGGTCCAGGCTGTCCCACTTCTCAACGGCGATTAGGCGTAGGTCCCACAGAGTGGTTGGTGGGTCACGTCGTCCATAAACAACCCTTTTCAATCTATCCCAGGCATGTTCGATAGGGTTCATGTCTGTAGAACATTCTGGCCACTAGACGAGCGATGCCGTTATCCTGAAGGAAGTCATTCACAAGATGTGCTCGATGGGAGTGTGAATTGTCGTCCATGAAGATGACTGTCTCGTCAATATGCTGCCGATATGGTTGCACTATCGATCGGAGGATGGCATTCAAGTATCGCACAGCCGTTACGGAGCCTTCCATGACCACCAGCGGCGTACTTCGGCCCCACATAACGCCACCCCAAAACAGTAGGGAACCTCCACCTTGCTGCAGTCGCTGGACAGTGTGTCTAAGGCGTTCGGCCAGACTGGGTTGCCTCCAAACACGTCTCCGACGATTGTCTGGTTGAAGGCATATGCGACACTCATCGGTGAAGAGAAAGTGATGCCAATCCTGAGCGGTCGATTCGGCATGTTTTGGGCGCTGCATGGTGTCGTGGTAGCAATGATGAACTTCGCCATGGACGTCGGGAGTTAAGTTACGCATCATGCAACCTACTGCGCACAGTTTGAGTCGTAACACGACGTCCTGTGGCTGCACGAAAAGCATTATTCAACATAATGACCTTGCTGTCAAGGTTCTTCCAAGCCATAATCCGTAGGTAGCGGTCATCCACTGCAGTAGTAGCCCTTGGGCGGCCTGAGCGAGGCATGTCATCGACATTTCCCGCCTCTCTGTATCTCCTCCATGTCAGAACAACATCGCTTTGGTTCACTCCGAGAAGCCTGGACACTTCCCTTGTTGAGAGCCCTTCCTGCCACAAAGTAACAATGCGGACGCGATCGAACCGCGGTACTGACCGTCTAGGCAGGGTTGAACTACAGACAACACGAGCCGTGTTCCTCCTTCCTGGTGGAATGAATGGAACTGTTCGGGTGTCGGACCCCCTCCGTGTAATAGGCGCTGCTCATGCATGGTTGTTTAGGTCTTTGGGTGGGTTTAGTGTCATCTCTGAACAGTCAAAGAGACTGTGATACAATATCCACAGTCAACGTCTGTCCTCAGGAGTGCTGGAAAATGGGGTGATGCAAAACTTTTTCTGATGTGTGTAAAAATAAATGTTGTCATCTCTTGAAACTGGATGAAAGGAAACGAAACAACGAGACCAGAGGACATCTGCATACTAGGGGTTCCGTAATACAGAAACATACGCGTAACAAAAATGAAATTTGTTTTTGATTAAAATTATGATATTCCTTGTTTAACATTAATTCTGAACTGAATAGAACGTAGATTGTTTTATAATAAATACACCAAGTTAACGAGGAATAAACGCAAACCTGAAAACTGTTTTCAGGAACCGATCGATAACTAAATGAACAGGATCCAATAAGTAACTTTGAGAATTTCGAAAAAACTTCTACTTCTTTCCAAATTGACGTCATAGAGAGGCCTCGCTTAACGAGCATAATTCGCTTCTGAGTCTTCCCTGTAATGTGGGACATTCGGTATGAGAAGCATATTTTTCTGTAGGGATTCACGTAAAAACATATTAGTGTATTCCATTCCAAAAAAATACTAATACAATTTTATAAAATAACAGTACAATTCTTAGCAGCCTTTTTTACAAGAAAATTGTCCGAAGACGTTTGTCTTTGCCTACTGTTCAAAATGAGTACTAAGCACAGAAGACTGGGCAGTTGAATGAAACGTCTCTCTACGTACTGGTTAACTGGTAGCGTTATTGAGTTCATGTTGGTTAACGACGACAAATCTAAAACGGACTTCTTAAAAAGGTATTTCAAGGTCACGACTTAACATGAGTCTTCGAAGTTAGGAGAGCTTGTAACAGTGGCACACATAATTTGCAACATCGTTGAGGAGGCTGGAGCGGAGGTACCGGAGACAACAATTGCAATGCGAGGAGTGTCGCTAACAGTACAGCTGAATACTGCATTGTCGACCGACCGAATGGTCATAGAACAGCGATTGATTAACGATTCAACCTTTTACAAATTTACGTTGTGTACTGCCCGTTATGCGAATTATTTGTTATAGAAGGTGCTCGTTGGGCGAAGTTCGGCCGCTCTTTACGCATCGTAATAATAATGATGATGTAAACATTACTTTATTTATTCTTGCGCGTTTTTTGTTATCTTATTGTTATTTCTTTCCCTCAGAGCATAATCTATGCCATCAAGAGTGACATCAGTAACAATGATGGTACGATGCAGTGATTATTCGCGAATATAAAGAACTTTATCTTCACAACTGCCATTTGATGATTAATAACTAATGTCTCTCATTTGTAATATTTAAAATCATACTTGAGATCTACCAGGAGTTAATTTTTTTAACAGTTTTTATTCGCAGAGTGACACTGGTGATATCAGTCATAGGTGCCACTTAGCCAGATAAAAGTAAGCAAGGCTTGTAGGTCCTACACTACAATAAAAATACAACAATTTCAATGAGAAGGCTGTGCCTGTTTATTTAGTAATAATTTATAAAATCGTGGCTCTATTTTTGAGATACAAATAACCAAATCATTTTCTAAATTAAATCCATTTCTCTTCTTAGTTTTTAAGGTCACCATTGAAGATAACGTTAATTCACATAGGGAGGAAGTGGCGAATGGCACTAGTAATTTCAAAGCTTCCCTTGCCAGCTGTGGATATTCTTCTTGTCTCTTCATCCAAATGTTTTTGCGAAGCAAATTCGATTTTAAGATGCTATCGGTAGCAAAATCTTTAAGGGTTTCTTTCATGTCGTGCTTGGATCAGGCAGTTGTACTGCCATATCCAGAAAAGTGTTTATAAAGGTCGATCAAAAAGTTTCCGTTCGAAGACCGTATAGTTCATTATTGGCATGCCAATCAGGCAAAATATCCGTAAGCATTGAGGTAATCATCCCTGCGACGCACGAGATTTGGTGATACACCGTGTCCTGCTGCATGAAGAAGTCCACAACTGCTTGCTGCACATCGCCGTCTGACAGGTATCGTCGACTTTTCAAGGCTTTTTTAAGGGACCAAAAACGTGCTCATCACATGAGGAGAGGAATCAGAAATATAGGGATGGGTGCTCGGGATGAGTTAGCGGAACTCCTGCGTTACGACATTTGCGATATGGGGCAGTACCACCACTTGGAGCACCTGTCCTCTATGGTGGTTTTCGACTGACATCTTCAACCATTCTTCATTCTCCTATGGATGTCCTTCGACAGCCGAGAAAAGAATAACAGCACGTTGGTTCTGTTTGGACGCATTTGGTAATAACATCGCGATAATTCACGTTTCCACATTTATCCGACGCACGTTGGAAAGACAGGAATTTCACACTAATCCCTTGCCTACATGCCGGTGCTTGTATACCCGCATCGGAGTCGCGCTACGTTGCAGATACACTGCAGCAACATCCTCAAACGGCAACTTTTTGATTGCCGCTTGTAATTTGCATCTATGTCCAATGTCAGCTTCAGAGTTCAGATCTGGAAAGTAGCTAAATAGTTTCTCTTCCAAATTATGCAAGCTCCGTATCATATAAGGAATGTGAGAACTTACTATCATCGACTGGTCGACTGCAGTTTCCTCGACATTCTGAACGCAGAGGCAAGACTCAAACATCATCTTTTGTAAAGATATTGACTGAAAACCAAGTTATGCGAGGAATCCTTTCATTTTATTCTTGGCAGTTACAATGTTTTCTCCTCTCCCTTCGAGGCTGTTGTTTAAAATATTTAGGCGCTTAAAGAGCTCAGCGAGAAACGCTAATTGTAATAGGCAAACAGAGTCAAACGAATAATTCGCATATCCAAATTTAGAATCTTGTAATGACATCAACAGTTGAGCTTCTACAGTCCGATCAAATGACATCAACAGTTTAGTTTCTACAGTCCGATCAAAATTACTTCATAGTCGAAGTATGTTCTCACATCTGCTGCAAACTACTGCTTGGTTAGAGGTGACACACTAACACCTTAGGCCACTTCATTAGTGTTGATGTCTAATGCGGAGCAGTGTTGGAAGAGGCCGCCGAAAGTTATGACGGAAATGGGAGATGTTCTGTCGACAGTTGATTTTAAGTAACGAACGACTGAACTGCGGCAGACGACGCGATTTGTCGCCATGTATTTAAATTCATGTCCTAATCTAAGCTGGCCGCTGTGACCGAGCGGTTCTAGGCGCTTTAGTCCGGAACCGCGCCTCTGTTGCGGTCGCAGGTTCGAATCCTGCCTGGGGCATGGATGTGTGTGATGTCCTTAGGTTAGTTAGGTTTAAGTAGTTCTAAGTCTAGGGGACTGATGACCTCAGATGTTAAGTCCCATAGTTCTTAGAGTCATCTGAACCATCATCCTAACCTAACGGCTGTTAACAATCTACGGCAGAATTCAAGTCACGGTCGCTTTGTTCATGGCATTGAACGTTAACGTCTAAGAACCAACTCAAGACAAAAATTTAAGTTTCAGTGCTAAAAGCAAACTAATTTCTCGCTGTCATTGGTTACCTGAAACTGTCCTCACACTGGCTAAAAGAGATGCCGCTTTCCCAACCGATGAGCAGTCCTGGTTGGCACCTGGTTGCAGATTATAAGCAACATAAGCAAATTCCAAGCGAAAAAAAGAATGAGAGGAATAAAAATAAGAGCAAATAAAAAACGCAATATGATGACGAAAATGACTCGGTAAACTATTATAAATAACAATAATTACACTTAAGCCAATTAACTGAATAAAAATAATAATCAAAGTATGCTGATTAGATTTAGAAAGAAAAAATTGTACGCTGCTTTTGACGAGATTCGGACAAATGACTTTCTCCACGACAAGTTTATACACTAACCACTGTGCTAGGCCACTATACGACTGAATACTGTTATACCGGGTGATCAAAAAGTCCGTATAAATTTGAAAACTTAATAAACCAAGGAATAATGTAGATAGAGAAGTAAAAATTGACACACATGCTTGGAATGACATGGGGCTTTATTAGAACCGAAAAAAAACAAAGTTCACAAAATGTCCGAGAGATGGCGCTGGACAGCAAAACGTCAGTGACTGCGCATGACAATCGTGTATAAAAGGAGCTGTAATGAGAGAGAGAATCATCATCGGCGGTAATCCGTTAGGATACCGCCCTTCGATTGACCATGCGGTTTAATCGAAGCGTTAGGTATTGCAGGTGCCAGCCAGCAGTCCAGCCAGCCAGCAGTCCAGCCAGCAGCAGCAGCAGCAGCAGCAGCGGTCCCAGTCCCGGTCCCGGTCCAGGTCTGCAGCAGCAGTTCAGCCGGCAGCAGCCCGCCAGTCCTCCTGCGGCGGCAGCAGCAGCAGCAGCAGCAGCAGCGGTCCAGCCAGCAGCAGCGGTCCAGCCAGCAGCAGCAGCAGCAGCGGCGGCAGCCGCCGCCCCGGCCCCGTCCGCGGCAGCAGCAGCAGCAGCAGCTGAGGCGTTCCTGGCCCCCGCCGTCGCCGTCGCCGTCGCCGTCGCCGTCCTGACCCTGGTCTTCGGCCGTCTTCGTCTTCATCCGTCTTTGTCTTCGTCTGTCCCCAGTTTGTGTCCTTTCCTTTTCGTTCTGTTCGTTATTGTTTCTCCCTGTCGTCATGTCCGCCCCCACCACCACCGCCACCGCTACCACCACCGCCATAGTTTATACTTCCCCTTCCGCCGCCTCCACCACTATAACATGGTGTGCCCAGTCCCACCCCCCTCCTTCCATCCCTCCTCTTCTCACTCTCCCTTCGCCCTCGCTCTTTGTCGCCCCCTCTCCAGCTTCTTCCTCCCGCTCCTCTCGATCTGATCCTTTCCCCCCACTCCCCAGCCCGTCACTGCAGCTCCGGCTCGGGTGGTGGCCCGTCGGGCCACTGTCCATGCCCAACTCTCCCCGTCGCCTTCGCCATCACCGCCGCCACCGTCACCGTCACCGTCATCGTCGCAGTCACTGTCACCGTCACCATCTCCGGCGCCGCCTGCTGCGTCCACGCTGGGACCTGCCCCTTCCCAACACCTCCCTATAGCTCCCGTACCTCATGTCACCACCCGCCCTTCTGCCGCCGTTAAGCGCCCTAGTGGCACCACCACCTCCTCCGCCCCCAAAAAGGCCCCACCCCGTCCTCCTTCCCCCCCCCCCCCCAGGGTGCCATGGATGTCTCCCCACCTGGCCCTGCTCCCTCCGCCTCTTCCTCCTCCTCCTCCCCCCCCCTCTTTCTACAAATACCTCCTCTCTCTTCTCGATCCTTCCCTTCTTGAGGCCCGGAATCTCTCCCTCCTCCTCCGCCAACACTTCCCTGGTGCACCCATCTCTCTCCTCCCTCCCAGACGGGATTCCGTTCTCATTTCCTCCCCCAGCCCCACCCTCCATACTGACATCCTCTCCCGCCTCCCCATGACCCGTTTTGGCCCCAATGCCTCCCTCATCCCTGCTCCTTCCCCATCTCCTACCCACCAACCCCAACCCCCGCGTCGCCCGCCGACCCTCACTGCCGTGATCACTCGGCTCAGTCCATCGATCACGGAGGAGGAGGTGTTGGCGGAGCTCAAGGCGCATCCCATGCTGGAGGTGCGGGCGGTCCGCCGCATTTTCAACTCGGCTGGCACTACCCGCCTTATGCGGGTTTTCTCCGAGGACGCCCCCTCCATTGACCGTCTCCTGAAGGAGGATGCCCTCCACTTCAACCAGCGTTACAGGGTCGACCCCTCCCATTCCCCTCCTCAATCCCTGCACTGCCAGAGGTGTCTGCGCTATAACGCGCACCCCACAGCTGATTGCCGTGAGGCCCCCACCTGCCCGCATTGTAGGCAAGCACACTTCCTCCGGCAGTGCCCTAACCTCCAATCCCCTCCTTCCTGTAATACCTGCAATCTTCCCCATCCCACCTACTCCCAAAAGTGTAAAGCCCGACCCCCTCCGACCACTCCTGAACTCGCCGTCCCTGTCCGTCCTCTGGACGCCCCCACCCCTCCTGGAAATTCCCTTTGTCCCCCCCCCCCCCACCGCTGAGGACATCATCCGGTTCCTCACCATCGTCCTCCAGAATGTCCATCCCTCTCAGCGCCCCACACCCTCCAACAGGTGTCCCTCGCCGCCTGTTCCATTTTCCACCTCAAAATGTACGCCACCAACTCCAACAACCAGGCCCATTTCACCTTCTCCCACCTTGACACCCTCGTCTAAATCCCTGTCATGGCGCAACAGCAACGTATCCTTTTCACCAACATCCGCTCCCTACCCGCCAACAAGAACCTCTTCCTGCACACCCTTGCCACCCACCGCGTGGATGCCTTCCTCCTTAATGAAACCTTCCTCCAAACCCACCACACCATTCACACTTCGCCCTATCTCCTCCACCGCTCTGATAATCCCCTCCCAATTGCACGTGGCGGAGTTGCCATTGGTCACCACCGCCTGATCCCCGTTCGGCTCCAACCTCTCCTTCCCGACCCCACCGAACACCTGATCCTTAGTCTCTTCTTCCCCGGCCTTACCGTTACCTGCGCCACCATCTATGTCCACCCCAACGCTCCTATTCCCTTCGACTTCCTCTCCCACGTCGACCGTACCTTCTCCTCCTACGTGATCGCCACCGACCTCAACATCCATAGTCGTTCCGCTGCCCAGTTACGGCGGTGGCATCGGTTCCTCTCCACCCTTCAAGGCGACCTCGTCCCCATCCCCCAGCACACCCATCCCGAATCCAACTCCACTCCCGATGTTATTCTCTCCTCCCCCAACCTCCCTGGTCGCATAACGGTGGATGTCCTGGAGCCTATTGGTAGTGACCATCTCCCTGTGCTCACCGTTTCAGACGGACCTCGCCCCCGACCCGACCCTCATAATGACCCTCCCCCTAAGTACGTCCATGACTATTCCCGTGCCAACTGGAATGCCTACCGGGATACCCTCTCCACCCAGGTCGATAGCCACCCTTTCACCTACCACCACCCCGATGATGTCTCCAGCAGACCTTGTCTGAGGCCGTGGAGGCCCATATCCCTACTGTCGCCATCCACCCCCACCGTCCTGCCTTACCCCCACAGGCCGTCCTCCTCCTCCGTGAATCCCGCCATCGCTACCGTGCCTTCCTCCACACGCGTGACCCGGACACACTACGACGCCACCGGCAACTCCAGCGACACATTCGTAATTTCCTCGCGGCTAAGAAACGCCGGGACTGGCGACAGACATGCACCCGTTTAAATACTACTCTACCTATCAACTCGTCCAAGTTCTGGTCAGCCTTCCGTCGCCTTACCGGAACTAAGCCCTCCCCCTATTATCCTCTTCTCCATGATGATCATCCCTTCCCTGACGCCGTTAGTAAGGCCAATCACTTTGCCTCCTACCTGTCCGATGTGTTTTCCATCCCCGATGATCACCAGTTTGATTACTCCCTCTTCCCAGATATCCGCGATCGCACTGACACCTCTGTCCCTCCCCTCGCTCCTGGTTTCCAGTACTTGGACCACATTGCACACACGGAACTCAATACCCCTATCACTACACAGGATCTCATTGCCACACTCCGCACAAACCGCAACATCGCTCCTGGTCACGATCATGTCACCTACCGTCACCTTCGTGAAGCTCCTGTCTCTTTTCTCTCCACCCTGGCCAGGCTCTACAATGTAGACCTGTCCACCGGTTACTACCCCGACCTGTGGAAAACCTCCCGTATCCTCATGTTCCTTAAACCTGGCAAACCGCCATCCGCCGTCCCCTCCTACCGTCCCATCAGCCTTACCTCGGTCTTCAGCAAGGTCCTGGAATCTATCCTCACCCGACGCATCCACCAGCATCCGCCAGCACCGCCTCCTTCCTGTTACCCAGTGTGGCTTTCGGCCGTCCTTCTCTTCTGACGACCTTCTCCTTCACCTCACTCATCTCCTTTCCGAACAGCTTAATTCCCGTCACTCCGCAATCTTCCTCTCCCTGGACCTCGAACGTGCCTATGACCGCGTATGGCATTCCGGTCTCCTCTTCAAGCTCCAAACCTTCGCCCTTCCCCTTAACTACGTCCGTCTGATCGGCTCCTTTGTCTCCCACCGTCCTTCCTATGTCACCATCCATAACACAGATTCCTACACCTTTTTCCCCTCTGTCGGTGTGCCCCATGGCTCCGTCCTCTCCCCCCTTCTGTACCTTTTGTACACGGCGGACATGCCGCCGCCGTCAGCCCCTGTCCACCTTCTCCAGTTTGCCAATGACACCGCCTTCCTTGCCCTTGCCCCCACCCTACAGCGCTCTCAACACCTTCTCCAATCCCATCTTGACCAGTTCACCACTTGGTGCAACCAGTGGTTGCTCAAGGTCAATCCCTCCAAAACCCAGGCGATCATTGTAGGCAAAACCACCCCTTCCTTCCGCCTCCTTGATTTCTATCTCACCATCTATGGCCGTCCTATCACCCTCACTCCCACCCTTAAGTACCTTGGCGTCACCCTCGACCGTCGCCTCTCCTAGACTCCCCACCTCCAGACAATCCAAGCCAAGGCACGCTCCCGACTCAGTCTCCTCAAGCTCCTCTCCGGCCGTACGTGGGGTCTGGACCACTCCACCATCCTCCACACCTATAAGTCCCTCATCCGCCCTATCCTTTGTTATGCCCATCCGGCTTGGATCTCCGCGCCCCCTACCTTTTATAAATCCCTCCAAATCCTTGAACGTCATGCTCTCCGCCTCGCCTATCGCATCCGTCTCCCCTCCCCCATGCGGATCCTGTATGATCTCATCCCCTTCCCCCACATCCTCCTTTTCCTTGAAAGGATACGGATCCTGTACACCTCCCGCAAACTCGATTCTCCTCACCCACTCGTCTCCCCGATCCTCTCCCACCCCCGCCCGCTGCCGTGCCTGTATTCCCACATCCCGCCCGGTCTCCATATCTCCACTCTCCTTACCCTCTCCCAAGGTGGCTTCCGCCAGCTCTCCCTCCCTGATGTCCTCCTCCCCTCCATCTACCCCTCCTACCAACTTTAATCCTCCCTCCCTCTTCCTGTACCTGTTCCTTTGGGCACCCTCGATCCCTCCCCCCCCCTTCTCCCCACTTCTCCCCCGGGCCTCCCCTCCCCTGTCCTTCTACTCCTCCTCCCCTCTCCTCAGCCATTGGCGTCTCTGTTCTCCCCTCTCCACCCTCTCCACCCGCCCTCACCCTTCTTCGCCTCTTGGCAGGTCCCCGGACTTGCACACGCTACGTGGACTTTCGCGCGCTGGAGATCATCGCCATCTGTGTCTCGTGTGTGTGACGTCGTTTAGTGTTTTTAGTGTCCGCCGTCACGCTTCTCCGTTCACTTGTGCCATCGGATTCATCAGTGTTATGTGCGCCGTGTCAACGTGTTTTCAGTGTCTTTCTCGTCGAGTGTGAACGGCTCCGTGTTTTTTGTGTGACTGTGACCACTATTTTTTGCCCATCACTATGTTCATTTTCATTCTCCATTCTTGTATTGTGATTGTCAACTCTATGGCTGAAGAGCGGCGTAGCATGCCGCTGCCAGCCTACCTGATTGTTCAGGTGTTAAAATAACAATAAAGTAAAAAAAAAAAAAAGAGAGAGAGAGAGAATCAGATGCGCCAGGAATCGCAGCATGCTGACGTTACCTGAAAAGGCGCTTTTAGTGAAGCTGTATCATCAGAATGGGGAATGTGCTAGTTCAGCGTTATGATCCTATCGCCATAGGAAGGGGATTCGAACGGGTAAAGGTCTGTTGACAAATGCAGCTGTGGCGAGAATGATTTCGAAGTTCGAAGCCATGGGTTGTTTAGACGATAGACCCCGTAGTGGCCGACCGAGCATAAGGTGTAATGCTGCTGAGAAAGTTCGGCATTCCATACACTACTGTTTGGTTGGCACTGATGCGTACCCTCCGATGCTATCCGTACAAAATCCATCGGCATCATGAACTGTTACCTGGCGATTTAGTGAAGAGGAGGGCATTTGCAGTGTGGGCGTTTCAAAAGATGGCGGAAGATGACGACTGGTTGTGGACCGACGAAGCTCATCTCACACTCCGAGGGTCTGTCAACGCCCACAACTGCAGAATTTGGGCTACCGAAAATCCTAGAACTGTCGTGGAAACTCCACTGCACGACGAGAAAGTCACGGTATGGGTTGGATTTACCACGTCTACCGTTATCGGGCCTCTTTTCTTCGAGGAAATGCGTGATTCTGGTTTTGTAACTGCTACCGTGACGGGTGAGAGGTACGCCGATATGTTACTGCATCGCATCATCCCCAGCCTGGCTGATAAACACCTGCTGGAACGTACGACGTTTATGCAGGATGGCGCTGCACCCCATATTGCTAGAAGCGTGAAAGATCTATTGCGCGCGTCGTTTGGTGATGATCGTGTGCTCAGCCACCACTTTCGCCATGCTTGGCCTCCCAGGTCCCCAGACCTCAGTCCGTGCGATTATTGGCTTTGGGGTTACCTGTAGTCGCAAGTGTATCGTGATCGACCGACATCTCAAGGGATGCTGAAAGAAAACATCCGACGCCAATGCCTCATCATAACTCCGAACATGCTTTACACTGCTGTTGACAACATTATTTTTGAGGAATGATGGTGGACATATTGAGCATTTCCTGTAAAGAACATCATCTTTGCTTTGTCTTACTTTGTTATGCTAATTATTGCTATTCTGATCAGATGAAGCGCCATCTGTTGGACATTTTTTGAACGTTTGTATTTTTTTGGTTCTAATAAAACCCCATGTCATTCCAAGCATGTGTGTCAATTTTTACCTCTCTATCTACATTATTCCGTGATTTATTCAGTTTTCAAATTTATACTGACTTTTTGATCACCCGGTATTTATGACGCTCGTGATCCAGTCGCAACAAATAATTGCGGCCTTCAAATATTCGGCTTCTCGCAATGTCTTGCGAAGCTTACCTAATGCAAGTTGATCTCTGTGATTATAATAAGTGTACATGTGACGCTGAATCGCGTTTTGTGCGGAAGGATCCAGCAGTGTTTGGTTAATACTGCGTATGAAACGTGTGTATTTCGTTAGCGTGTTAGCGTTGTTTCGCGCGCGCGCGCGTGTGTGTGTGTGTGTATGTGTGTGTGTGTGTGTGTGTGTGTGTGTGTGTGTGTGTCGTTTTTGGTGTCATTATCATGTGTGATGAAACACGAAATACAGGGACCAGGCCCAGGATTCGGTATCCACACACATCAAGAATGATAGCTGAACAAGGGGCTGGAAGTGAACTAATTGTTGTGGCAGTTTGGGTACAGTGATCAGTGCTGGCGTGACATTGAGCACTCTGATAGGAGGAAACCAGTTCCAACGCGTGAAGTCTTAACTATCAGGTAATTTTAATAAGACTATATTTCCAGAACTCGTGACAATACCTCTCCTTTGGAAAGCCACCTGACCTCCGTATGATGAGATTTTGATGGAGCGAATCCAAGTCTTCGCAAATAATTATAAGAGACGAATTTGCAACGCTTTACCTTTAATAGAGTTCACAACTCTGATCACCTCTTTAAACACGTCATTTAAGTCTGAAGAAGAAACCGTGGCTGTGTCAATGAAGAAAACAGTGTGTCCATGAACCATTTGGCATTATTGACATCAATTTCGCATCGAGCCCACTTTTACTGCCATTCACGCTTTAGCATCATCACTAAACGGCTGAAAATTTTGTCCAGTCAGTTTTGTAGTTGCGAGTGCTTTTTAAAAACATGTCGTACAAACTCTGGCCAGTAGTGTTCGCAGGAAGTGCTTTATAATATAAAACGTCTTCCATGATACTTTCATCTGCTTCAAAGCGCACAAATACCATAAATTGAGCACAATCAGAAACATCAGTAGAGTGAGGACTACTCTTTAATTTTTCGACTAATTGTTTTGGAATGTCACCAGCTATATCGTATATTCTGCGTTCAGTGGTGTTATCAGAAACTGCTATGCTTTTAAGATCTTTTACCCCCTGCTTACCTAACACAATTTCAACTTTATCCAGAGCTGCTGGCAAAATAAGATTCTCGGCATCTGCATGCGGTTTCCCTGTTTTAGTGACTCTCTCTGCGACTTGGTAGACTTTCTCGTTGACACTGGATACCTGAAATTGGATAAAAATATTACTACTCAGAGAAACAAATACATAATCAATAACACAATATTATTTTTAATCAATAAATAACACTACTATTTTATGATTTTGGCCAATATCACACGTGAAGAAAGACAAGCCATAAAGGATCTCAGGAATAACAAGGGTATTGTGATCCTACATGCGGACAAAGGAAACGCTACGGTTCTGATGGACACTTCTGAATATGAAAAGAAGATGGACGAACCGCTAAGCAATCCCATTTACAGATTACTACGGAGTGACCCGACGAGGAGGATAGGCAGAAATACGAAGGCCCTCCTAAAGGACTCGAGAACTGATCCTGACACAGCCAAGAGACAAACCACCAAGGTGCCTGTTCCTCCTAGAATCTACGGAGAACCTAAACTCCATAAAGAGGGTTATCCGCTGAGACCCATAGTGAACGGAATAGATTCACCTACGTATTATGTTGCGAAACATCTGGCACCTAAGTTACGCCGTCTTGTGGGGCAAACAGACTCCTACGTGAAAGATTCTTCCCACTTCATACAACTGATCAGGGAACAGCGAAAAAAGCCATCAGACATTATGGTCAGTTTTGACATCAAGTCTCTCTTCTCTAACGTACCTACTGAGGAGACTATGCGCATTCTACAGGATCGGACCCCACCAGATGTCTGCGGTCTGGTGCGCTTGTGCCTGTCATCTACGTACTTCACCTGGCCGGGAAAATATTACGAACAGTTAGATGGAGTGGCAATGGGTTCCCCGCTCTCCCCTGTAGCTGCGGACATCTTCATGGAAGCCATTGAGCAAACGGCCCTAGCTTCTGCTCCGTTATGTCCCAGTTGTTGGCTACGATATGTGGACGACACATTCGTTATCTGGCCTCACGGTGAAGCGGAATTGGGTAACTTCCTCCAGCACTTATATAGCCTGCACAAAAATATAAAATATCCTGCACAAAAATATAAAGTTCACACATGAGAGTGAAATCAATGGTACCTTGCCATTTCTGGATGTGGATGTATACAGAGCTGCCGAAGGTAAACTGGGACACAAAGTGTACCGGAAACCAACGCACACTAATCGGTACCAGCACGCGGAGAGCCACCACCACCCAGCTCAAAAGTATTGTGTTCTGCATACGTTAACTGCCCGAGCCTACCGGATAAGCGATGTAAATAACATCAAGGAAGAATTACAGGAGCTACAACACACGTTTCGTGCCATAAGAAAGGTAGATAAAACCAAAGGGAGCAGAACACGAGAAGAAGGCAAAGAAGAGAAGCTTCCACTGGTACACTTACCATATGTAAAAGGCGTCAGTGAACGGCTAGGCAACGTCGTCCGCCGACGAGGTTTCAAGCCGATTTTTCGAAGCAGTCACAAGATCCACGAAATGATAGGTTCTACAAAGGATGTAGTCAACAATCTTAACACTGCAAGTGTTTACGAACTACGGTGTGAGTGCGGAGCTGACCAGCCCGCCGGAGTGGCCGTGCGGTTCTAGGCGCTACAGTCTGGAGCCGAGTGACCGCTACGGTCGCAGGTTCGAATCCTGCCTCGGGCATGGATGTGTGTGATGTCCTTAGGTTAGTTAGGTTTAATTAGTTCTAAGTTCTAGGCGACTGATGACCTCAGAAGTTAAGTCGCATAGTGCTCAGAGCCATAGTTTGTTACGGTTCTAGATGAATCGCAATATTTTCTTTTTTTACTTGAGATAGGGTCGCGTATTCAAAAAGATTAAAAAACACTGCTCTACCAGAGAACGAACAGGTATAGTGTAGGCGTGTCGTTAGTAAACGTGTTGCATCTTCTAAATGTTCTGCCAGTAAATGGTAGTCTTTGGTTTGCCTACCCGACTACATTAATTATGCAATCGTTGCAATATAAGTTATTCGTAATTGTAATTCCTAGGTATTCGATCGAACTGACAGCCTTTAAATTTGTGTGATTTATCGTTCAATCGATGTTTGACGGATTTCTTTTTGTATTCATGTGGATGAGCTCACACTTTTCCTTAATCGGAGACGATTGCTGTTTTTCGAACCAAACAGATATCGTTGCTATTGGTTTTGATCTTCTGATGACTCTACTAGAAGGTAAATGACTGCATCATCTGCAAACAAGCTAAGAAAGCTCCTTAGATTGTATTGTAAGTCGTTTACACACACACACACATCAAAAAACGTTTTGCATCACCTCGGTTCCGAGAGTTCCGGAACCTGTACAGAAAATAGGAATAGAGATAAACATAAACATCAAAAAATGGTTCAAATGGCTCTGAGCACTATGGGACTTAACATCGGAGGTCCAGAGTCCACTAGACTTAGAACTACTTAAACGTAACTAACCTAAGGACATCACACACATCCATGCCCGAGGCAGGATTCGAACCTGCGACCCTAGCAGCAGCGCGGTTCCAGACTGAAGCGCCTAGAACCGCTCGGACACAGCGGGCAGCTCAAAAACATCATTTCCGCACTTTTTATTGTTCATGAAAATCACACATTGCATGTTGTACCATCATACAACGAGACCTTCAGAGGTGGTGGACCAGACTGCTGTACACACCGGTACCTCTAATACTCAGTAGCACGTCCTCTTGCATTGATGGATGTCTATATTCGTCGTGGCATAGTATCGACAAGTTCATCAAGGCACTGATGGACCAGATTGTCTCACTCCTCAACTGCGATTAGGGTTCATGTCTGGAGAATATGCTGGCTACTCTAGTCGAGCGATGTCGTTATCCTGAAGGAAGACATTCACAAGATGTGCACGATGGGGGCGCAAATTATCGTCCATGAAGACGAATGCCTCGTGAGTATGCTGCAGATATGGTTGCACTATCGGTCGGAGGATGGCATTCGCGTATCGTACAGCCGTTACGGCGCCTTCCATGACCACCAGCAGCGTACTTCGGCCCCACATAATGCCACTCCAAAACAGTAGGGAACCTCCACCTTGCTGCAGTCGCTGGAAAGTGTGTCTAAGGCGTTCAACCTTACCGGGTTGCCTCCAAACACGTCTCTTACGATTGTCTGGTTGAAGACATATGCGACACTCATCGGCGAAGAGATCGTGATGCCAATCCTGAGCGGTCGATTCGGCATGTTGTTGAGCGCTGCATGGTGTCGTGGCTGCAAAGATGCACCTCTTGCTGTTAGGGTTCTTCCAAGCCATAACCCGTAGGTAGCGGTCATCCACCGCAATAGTAGCCCATGGGCGGCCTGAGCGAGGCATGTTATCGACATTTCCGGTCTCTCTGTATCTCCCCCATGTCCGAACAACATCGCTTGGGTTCACTCCGAGACGCCTAGACACTTCCCTTGTTGAGGGCGCGATAGAACCGCAGTATTGACCGTCTAGGCATGATTGAACTACAGACAATGCAAGCCGTGTACCTCCTTCCTGGTGGAATGACTGGCACTGGTCGGCTGTCAGACCCCCTCCGTCTAATAGGCGATGCTCATGCATGATTGCTTACATCTCTGGGTGGGTTTAGTGACATCTCTGAACAGTCAAAGGGACTGTGTCTGTGATACAATATCCACAGTCAACGTCTATCTTCAGGATTTCTGGGAACCGGGCTGATGCAAAACTTTTTTTGACGTAGGTTAGGAACTGCAGAGGGCTTTAACACTTCCTTATGGAACGTCCGACTTTTTGACCGGAAGTTACAGATCCAGTCGCACAACTGAAACGATACTCCGTCTCTTGTGGGGACGGTGTCAAAAACCTTCTGGAAATCTAGATACACGGAATCAGTCTGAGATCCCCAGTCGACAGCGCTCATTACGACTTTCGAATTAAGAGCTAGTAATGTTAAACAAGAACGATATTTTCTGCATACGTGCTGACTGTATGTCAATAGGTCGTTCCCTTCAAAATAATTCATAACATTCGCACACACTATTTGTTCTAAAATCGTATTGCAAAATGACGTCAGTGATATTTTTATGTGCGGATGTTTCGTCGAGCGAGCAGTTGCACCGACTGCCGCGTTTTGGGTCTACTGCACCAGCATACTCTGAATGGGACCTAATTTGTATGCTACCCGGACTGGACGATTCTCCTTTATTAAGTGCTTTAAGCTGTTTCGCTACACCGACGATATCTGGTTCAAAGTTAATCATATTAGTAGTTGTTCCTGGTTCGAATTCTGGAGTATTTACTAAGTCCTATTTGGTGAAAGAATTTCAGAAAACTTTGTTGCGCTGTCATAGCAGCATTACCATAGGTGTCACGCAGTGAAACTGAGAGAGGGCGAGTCATTCTCTCACTATTCTCCATATTCAAGGGTACAATTTAATGTTGATTTTACACCAAGGACATCGTATTCGTGAGATGACAGGTAGTTATCAGCATGAGCAACCACTGATGGGAGCATGTTCGTTGTTTATTTATGCGTGGTTCTCATGCTGGTTCTCCTTCGAATAATATTTTTCCGGAGCTGAGTACAAACAGGCAGTTTGGTCATTTAACAGTAACTCTTGCAGTGGACCGGACGCTATCGACGGAGCCGTCACGTGGTGTTGTCCCTCTGCCTGCAGGTCTTTTTGGGGAGACTCAGGTCTTCAAAACAATTTTAGAAGGAACGCAATATTTGTGGTGGCTCTGAAATAATCTGTGTTGGAGCACAAAAGCATTTCTCTTAGATTAGCCGGGGCCCTTGGTAGGACACGTGGTAACGTTCAGACTGCCAGGTAATGGTGTTTTTCACTTTAGAGCTATATGGAAACTCAGAACATGCTGCCTGAAGTTGCCAGGGGGAAGAAACTAGTCGGGGGCGCAACGTCTCCTCCTCTCTGCCAGGCAATTTGCGAGTCAGGGTTTGGATGCTTCGCCTGGAGAGAGAAGAACATAGTTAACTTTCATTAGGATTCACTCATGGGTAGAGAAAACGGGGAGACATGGAGCTGGTGGTGTCCCGTGACTGGCGTGAAGCCACTGTGGAAGTGGTTGCAGGAGTGCTTTTGTGTTTACTAATGTCTGATGGAGAGTGAGGAGAGGAGAAACTTGGCCTTCCAGTTCAGGTTCCGGCCTGGAGTGGGTCTTCTGTTTCAGACTCCGGCCTGGAGTGAATTTCTGTCTTTACTTTTATTATGAATGGGTTGCTCTTGGGTTACTTGTCCTGAACGTGACTTTTCAATGGTACTGGTCTTGACTGGGGGGCCTGTGGTGAGGACTAAGCTGTACCGACAGTTTATATCTCAGTCATCGCGGACAACTCACTGAGGCAAGGACGGTCTTATTCGTGACAGGTCCGCCGCCTTGACGTTTGATCTCCTTGTGTGCACTGCCGTACGAGTGAGACAGATTGGTCCATGGTATGACCAGTGAACGGGAGTGTCCTACGCTGGTATCTGCTGAGGTTTCGGGTCTCCATTACAGAGTAATTACTATCCGTCTAATAGATCGCCAGCCGCGACCTTACATATTTCGTGACCGCGATAGGAGGGAATTACAGGCGCCGCACATTGCTGCCCTGCAGAGGCGTGAACCACGACCGTCACCTGAGACAGCGCCACACATCGAGAAATAGGGGACTGTATTGCTGCTGCGGCTTGTTAGGGCAAACAGGATCACAATCTCGCCATTTGTTCTTAGCTGCACCAACGTAGTATATCTTCTGTCTAGGATAAATCCATCAAAATCTACTCACTGTTACATAATTTCAGATTGAGTTATTCATATTGGGAGCCAGAGTTAATAGCTCAGTCAGACAAACCTTAGTCTCCGCTAGCCAACCGCCACCCAGAGGAATGTTAACTGTTTATTGCATATTTGTGCTGCCATCAGTTCATGTTTCAATTTGCCGTCACACTTAACATGTAACTTTTTGTCCTATTTTATTCTAAATAAACTTTTGCCATAACTTTTATTAAAGATCAATCGCATGTTGACGTATTAATCACCGCCAGCCGCGGTGGCCGAGCGGTTCTAGGCGCTACAGTCTGGAACCGCGCGACCGCTACGGTCGCAGATTCGAATCCTGCCTCGGGCATGGATGTGTGTGATGTCCTTAGGTTAGTTAGGTTTAAGTAGTTCTAAGTTCTAGGGGACTGATGACCTCAGAAGTTAAGTCCCATAGTGCTCGGAGCCATTTGACCATTTTTTATTAATCACCCCTCAACAATTGACTAAAATAATGACAGAGCCACCATTTCATAATGTTATTTCACCATTCAAGTTCATTTAGTTTCTGATAAATGTGATAACCTCTAATGCAGGCTATCAACAAGAAACACAATGAAAGGACAAAATCAGTTTAGCAGAAGAATGGGGCAGGTAGTCAAGTGGAAGGTTTACTAGTGAAAGTGACTGCTGTCAGGCGGGTGTCGCCTTCCAAAAGATAACTCAATTTCAGTGTAGTCTTGCAAAGCTACTGAATGTGTTTTGACGCTGGTGTGCTTTACATATGACTAGAATTTCATTAGATTTTCTGCCGGATTTCGAAACACAGGTTCATTTGGAAACTGTTAACAGTATCTGGCACTGAATTCCACGCTAATTTTCGACATTCACTAAAAATTCGCCAATCTTGGAGATCTTGTGTTCTTTTAAACGTGGCATGTTGTTTTCGTTGCTCCTGCTACAGTATTGTGGCCTGTTTTGTGTACCATGGGGGATCAGTGCTATCTTTTACTAACTTACACGCTATAAATCTCTCGATTGTCGACGATACTGTTTCTCTGAACTGACGCCATATCTGGTCTACATTTACATAGTTAGTTTGGAAGGAATGGAGACTGTCTCTAAGACAGGCGTCAAGCGAATTTTTATCTGCTTTTTTCAATAGATGTGTATTGCGTTTATGTGTGGTGGATTTGGGTGTTGTGGGGATCAGTCTATCTAAAATGACACTGTGGTCACTAATCCCTGTATCCTTCATGATACTCTATATTTTTTCAGGATTATTTGTTGCTTACAGGTCAACTATGTTTTCGCAAACATTCATGAACAAATTGCTCAAAATAATTTTCCGAGAAAGCATTTAGTACAATTTCTGATCAATACCAACTATAATTGTTTGAGATGGGTACCTGTTTAATATGACACTCGAGTACTGTACTGCAGCTGCTCCACAAACTCCTTACTGAACACAATATCTTCCTCCAAGAACAGGTTGGATCCCGCACGAAGCACTTAACATTTTACACTGCACAACATAATTAATGGATCACTCTCGTAATTGTCCCACATTCCGACACGTAAGTTTGTCTCAAAGGTGCCTACGAACTTCCTCTGTAACGGTGCAAATGCGTGGCGCCCTGCCAAATCTTCTTCGGATTCAGGGACGCATCAAACAGCAAGCTGTTGACAAAGTGAAAAAAAGGCCACAGCTTAAAAGTTCATGTGAACCTTAAGGTGTGTTAATTATGTCAGACTGGCACCAAGCTTTACCAAAGTTATCCCGAACGCCACCGTGGACGTACCACATGATGGGAACGTCGTCTCACCCCCTTTTACCTACATTTCACCCCTTGTTTTGCCGCCTCTGCGATGGAGGTCAGAACCGCAGCACCCAGAGCTGAAATACGCGGTTTTCTCATAGTTGCCCGAGGGAAACGATTACACACGCCCTCTCAGAACAGATACGAAAAGGCCCCAGGGAGTGGCATAAAGGACGTCAGTGGAACCACACCTTCCCTTGGAGCATTGATTCCCACACACTTCGCCGTAGAAAAAGACAGTTTGCATTCAGAAGAGCAACAGGATGACGTTCTTGACAATGTTCGACGAGCTGCCACACCCTGGTGTTTCAGCCCTATTCTACGGACATCGTCGGGCTCCAACCCCCTTTGAACGTGATCTATCGAAAACTTAGACACTATTTTATTGTCGCTGCTGCTCTAGCGCCTGGGGCCCAGGCAACCACTTGACACCCCTTAGGCGGGGTTGGCTTACCTACAGGCGCTAGAGAAGTCGAGAGACTAAACTAGTGGTTAAGTTTCCAAAAAATTCATTTTAAAGTGCTCAAGAAAGGTGCGTGGATGCTACTGAGGGTGTTGCCGAATTGGAGGTTCTTAGAGGGGCCCTGTGCCATTTAATTCACGCTCATGGTAATGTTGCATCCCACATGATCACGCCACACGAGGGCGTGAAACAGAAGCGCTGTAAAACGTGGAACCCCTTTGCTGCTTTTGATCATGTTCAGGTTTGGTTCGAACGATCCTTTATGATTCCGTCCTGTATACCAGAGCACAAATTGTGGTCGCAGTTTATTCCAAAGGGGTCAGATTATGTTCAATGGGGCTGCTGCCTCACGATGTCCTTAGAGTAGTGCTGAAACGCGCAGAGGGTGGCTGCAGTGTCGAACGTTGTCAAGAATGCCGTTATGTTGCTCTTCTCACTGCAAACTGTCGTTTTCGACGGTCAGGGAAGAGATGTTTTCATTGACGCCCTGTATGCCAGCCCATGGGGTATTTAAGGTCGATTCCGAGCGGGCGTGTGTCTGATACGTTTCCCTCAGCCAGACATAAGAAACCAGCGTGGTTTTAACGCTGTGTGTTGAGGTTGTGGCCGACGTTGCATTGGCGTTAAAAGAAGCTGTGTAATGTGAGTGAAACGACCTCCCCATAGTGTGGCACCTCTATGGTGGCGATGGGCAGAATTGTGGTGAAATTTAGTGACAATGAAACACCTTTAAACCACCTTAAAATTCACATGAACTTCTGACCTGTGGCCTTTTTTCCGCATTTGTCGACTCCTTGCTTTTTGAAGCGCCGCTGAGCCCAAGGGTGATGCCACAGGGCGGCAGCCGTTTGCACTGTTACAAGGGAAGCTCGTAGGCACCTCTGAGCCAAATTTCAAACTTACGCGTTGGAAGTGACCCTTTAATTTTGTTGCGCAATGCAGTATTCCCTGTGCTCGGCTGAATACATATGTACAGCGAAGAATCAAGGAGAGATCATTGGAGCCATGTTCCTTGATAGAGAAAAGTCCGTGACTTCGTCTGTCATGATAGTGTAATATTTAAATTAGACTCCATAGGTTGTCCAGGACACGGGCTCAAGTTAATTGATTCGTTCCTGAGGAAGAAAATATTCTTCGTGAGGAATAGTAATCATTCCAGAAGCGTAAAATAATTTAGGGCTGGTATGCAATGGAGTTTGGTTCAGTGACTCATGCTGTACCCTATAAACACTTTCTTTTCCCTCTGCCCTCCCATCCTCTTGATATTCGACCAACCACAGTGCAGTTTCAAAATGAAACCTCCAATGTAAAGGACTAAGGCAATAGAAACAAACCAGCTGTGCTTTATACCCCACACCCCTCTCATCTATTTCCAACCAATCAAAGTGCAATATCATAAAACAGCTCAATTGCCCAAATGGTAAATTAAAAACTCTCTCCCCCTCCCTTATCTCCAGCCAATCACTGCCCAGAATTAAGCATCCAAGTTTGTGGAAATACCCAGATTGTGTCAGTATAAAATTTAAAACCTGAACTAGTCAGTTCATAGTATTAAAATAATGCGTGAAAATGGTGTCAATTTGCATTATTTCTGGTAGACACTTTGTCTTCCCTTTTTCATTTATCCAAACAGAGTGTAGTATAAAAATGATGAGTCAGACACGCAGAAAATCGGTTGAGTTGCGATTGGGCACTGTAACTATCAAGATGTCTCTCAGATCGATTGGATGGAAGAGTCCTAAGAGAGTCAGGCCACTACCCTCCTAGGTGTCCACCATTCTCCCTATATATTCACCCTTCCCCCTAGGTTTCTATATAGTAACACAAAGCACCTAAGGTCTGTGCGTAATACCTAACACTTAACGATCAATGGCTAATGGCTAGCACCTACTGGTGAATGGCTAAAGGCTAATGCATAACGCCTAACTCCTAATATGAAGAATTCTATGCAGATACATGTCTCTGGCGTAATACACTCTAATACAAAGAAAAAACAACGCACCACAAAGCAATTGTCCGAATGGGACAGAAATCCCATGTACAGAAAAACAAATAATTACAATTTCACACAAAAAATTAAGTGATTTATTCAAGAGAAAGAGCTTCACAAATTGTGCAAGTCAATAATGCATCGGTCCTTCTCTGGGCCTTGTGTAAGCGGTTATTCAGCTTGGCATCGATTGATAGAGTTGCTGCGTGTCCTCCGGAGATATATCGTGCGAAATTCTGCCCAACTGGCGCATTAGATCGAGCTGGTTGGAATGCCCTGCCCATAATGCTCCAAACGTTCTTAACTGGAGAGTGATCTGGCGACCTTTCTGGGCAAGGTACGGTGAAGATGAGCAGTAGCAACTCTCACTGCGAGCGGGCTGCCATCATCTCAATGATGGCATTGGCTTCCCATGAAGGGCAACAAATGGGGCGTAGAATATCGTCGACGTGTCGCTGTGACTTAAGGGTGCGACGCATGACAACAGAACAGATCCTGCTATGAGAGTGAGGTTGGTATCCCACACTGCTCAGAGCATCTCCAGGGCCTGGGACCTCATTGACTGGAGAAGATTGTCTTGAGTGTTGAGTCCTACTTCGAATTTAGTCCTGATGAGCAGCGAAGACGTGTCTGGAGAAGACACAGACAGCAGTGGGATACCAATTTGACCGTCGCTTGCCATATGGCCCAACAACCAAGAGTGATTATCTCAGGTGCCCCTTCCCAAACCCTAACTTGGTCACCAAGGTCGCCAGACTCCCCAGTTGAGAACGTCTGGAGCATTATGGATAGGAACCTCCAACTAGTTCGGTATTTTGACGATGTAACCCACCAACTGGACAGAATATGGCTCACTATCCTCAAGGGGACATCCAACAACTTTATTATCAATTAATCCCAATCCAAATAATTGCTTGTATAAGGACCAGAGGTAGGCTAATGCACTATCGTCTTCCTCAGTTAGTGAAGCTCTTTCTCTTGAATTAATCTTTCAGTTTTCCTGAAATTTTAATAAATTGTTTGTCGGTAGATGTAGGTCACATCCATCCATTACCGTCAAATTCGGGTAATTCCTTCGTGACGTGTCGCTTTTTTTCCTCTTAGAGTGTATTAAAAATGAGTCCACGGTCAAAGATATGCTTTGCGGCTTTTCATTACAGAAGTGTTAAGGTTACAAACTCATTCTTTATACACTCCTGGAAACGGAAAAAAGAACACATTGACACCGGTGTGTCAGACCCACCATACTTGCTCCGGACACTGCGAGAGGGCTGTACAAGCAATGATCACACGCACGGCACAGCGGACACACCAGGAACCGTGGTGTTGGCCGTCGAATGGCGCTAGCTGCGCAGCATTTGTGCACCGCCGCCGTCATCTCGCCTGTTTTATGTCTCGGAAAAATAATTCGCAACTTGCTCATGTCTATCTGTTTCGTCACACTTGGTGTATGTGGGAAACTGGCGTTCACAGAAATGGGATTGTGCAATGTCTGATTCGGCACAAGAGAGAAGAAATCCCTGCTAACTAAGGCGAGGGTATAAAAGGATGAAAACTCGCTTAGAAGCAGTTTATGCTGAAGTATTGGGCAGTCAACCTCGGTGGATCAGTTGCGAATTGAGAGAGCAAAGTAGGAAATTCGACAAAAAAGTAAGATTTTTTTGAAAGTTTTCAGAAGTGTTTCAAAGTATTTGGGCAGGAAAGAAGTGGAGGGTATTACAAGCTTCATGTTGCAGTAGTCTTTCCTGATTTATGCTCGGAGCTGTGATTTTTTTTCCCTTGAGCTACTGGAGTAACTGGGAAATAAGAAAAATGATAAAAAGAAGCAGAGAAGGTTTTCAGCACTAAAAAGCAATTAGAGTCGAGTAAAACGTATTCTTCTTCTTATGTGCAGTATTGTTCAAACATTTTTTTTCCGTGTCTGTTAATGCATGATTTTTTTTCGTTTAATGTTACAGAATCTGCAGTCTTCGTGATCGAGCAGTAGTCTGATTAGCAGCTGGGAAAACTGAAAGAAAAAACAGCAGCGAGACCTTCCAGAGGAAGAAGACCATCACCTCGCTAGGCTAAACTTTCATCGACTAACTTAATAACAATATTATTATTATGGCTGAACCAGCAACAAAACGTATTAAATTAAATGATGATCCCGAATAGCTTGATGTCGGGTCTGCATTTAGAAGTCGAGGTAACAGGCATAGCTTTAAGGACCCCAGACATTTCTTGGATGCCTGTTTTCCCACTTTCGATGCAAAAGTTTGTCAAAATTAATTAAGCTGTAAAATTAATTGCTCGCTGGTCTGCAACTTTCTTTTATCGAAGACAGGTGAGGAATAACACATGTACCTCAATATAAAGAATGTGTCTCTGTAGCTGTGTGTTGTTGACAGTGCTTTTGACTGGTTCGCGACCTGTATTGCATAACGACAATTGAAAAAAAAAACTGGAAACTTTCCATGCTTGTGATTCTGGCTGGGCACGGAAGGAAATACTTCAACAGCACATTAGCGTTAATGTCTCAAATGGCTCTAAGTACTATAGGACTTAGCATCTGAGGTCATCAGTCCCCTAGACTTAGAACTACTTAAACCTAACTAACCTAAGGACATCACACACATCCATGCCCGAGGAAGGACTCGAACCTACGACCGTAGCAGCAGCGCGGTCCCGGACTGAAGCGCCTAGAACCGCTCGGCCACAGCGGCCGGCCATTAGCGTTAATGAAAATAAGGGATTTAAAACAGGAGTACACAGGAAGCTTCCTGAAGTGATAGCAGATAAACATGCAGTAATAAACGTCGAGTCACAAGATAATACATGTTTCAAGTGGTCATTCTTGAAGGATTGTATCCTGTCAATAACCATGCAGAACCTTTGTCTAAATATATTCTATATGCAGAGAAATTAAACTTAACCAACACATCGTTTCCTGGTTAGCTCCAATGTTTTCATATTTTCGAAAAACAGAATGAAGACATGTCTAAAACGTCTACTGCATCCAGTATTCAGAATATGAATGGATGACTGTAGAAGATAAGAGGAGAGAGAAATACATTAGAGATGTACCATTGCATATTACAAAACATTTACACGGAAGACGTATGGGTCTGTTATTATTACAGGTTGCTGATAATACAATTACATTTCATTTCTGTTACATGAAAAACTTGTTGAGGCTAACACAGAGTAGCGTCACTGCATATACTACGCTGTCATTGTTATTTTCATTCCCAGGAACGATTCGATGCACACTCAGATGACGGTGCCCAGTTTAAACCAGTCACCAGTGTAATACCCACTGGCAAAAACGAGTTTGTGAAAATTACAAAATTTAATAATAAACTGTCTTTCGTGATTTATTCTGAGCTGGAGTCCGTATTGGAACCAGAAGTTGGTTGCTGTCGTGGTACAGATTCTGGTTCGTGTTCCGGTAAGGTACATTTGCACAGACCATTCAGTATCACTATATACACTGCAGCTAAACCAAAAACAGTCCCAGTGGAAATTATACAGAGACAGCGATTGCATGGAATGGTTTACTCAACAACTCTATGCAATCTCTGAGACTGCGAATGGTTTTTAATTACGAAAGGAAACGAGAAAGTTAAGGTCTGAAAAAAAATCGCCATTTTGCTCAGCAGGAGTCTGGCACATTTGCGAGGAATCCTTTGAAGAAGACGATGTAAAACATCATGATCATTGTCATTTCTTAGCTGCGTACCGAGATGCAGTTACTCCGGCTGCAATATAAATTATAGAGATCACTATACTCTGCCCCTCCGCGTTCCACAATCTGAGAAATTATGGCGGGCATTTCGTGATCACGAATCTATGGCAATAAAAGATGGTGACGATGATTTTGTGTTTCTATTATACCATAGAATGTGAAAAAAAAAATCTTTCGCAAAGAGTATTCCAGTGACGCATCAGGAGAAGAGATGAAACATAAATTTTCGATTTATTGATTCACTAAATTTTCTGACGTGTTCCTTTGAAAAGTGTGCATCCTACCTGGAGCTAGAACAACTCAAGATAATGAGGGCATATTTTCCCGATAATGAAGAGTTCAGTTTTGTTAACCAGAAGGCAAATTTCTCACATGAGTAAGTAACCAGTGAAACGAAACTCCTGGAAGACCGTCTGCCCTCAATCGATAAGCTTAAAAGTCTACTCATGAACAATGTTGTATTCAGAAAACCATGCAAAAGTACGAAAGATGCGGGGCTTTACACATGTAACTTCAAAAAGGGTAGGCTTGGGGTGGCTGCATTATCTGAAAAACGTACTTTCGACTTGAGTTTTATCCTTAGTTCCAGTCAAATTTTGTAAAATTGTGCTACACGGACACTGGTAGCCTCATATACCATATCAAAATCACGAATATCTATGAGGATATTAGGATACTTTGGGATTCCCAACAAATAACAAATACGATATTCCGCTGGTGGATAATAAAGTGTTGGTTTGAAGAAAGTCTAACTGAAAGGGGACTCTATCACAGACTTAATCGGCCAGTGCGAAAAATGTATGCACTTGAGACTGAGTCTGGGGGAATAATTTGCAGTGCAAAAGGTTAAAACAACCGTCTGCCAAATGTAAATAAAGTAAATACTCTAGCCGTGGGACGCTGCCGCATCAAAGATGAGGCTGATGAGTGTAGCGTGAATAGTGTAAATAATAGATTTCTTTTTACTGCAAAAAATGGAAATAATGCAAATACTTCAAACAAAATGATTGCATATAATGTAAATACCACTTTGGTTTTTACTGTAATAATGTAAACACTTGAAAAATATATAAATGATTGAAATAATGGAAGAAATGATGATTGTATACTATGCAAATGCCTGATTTATTTTTGCTATCAAAACGGAAAAATTTTAAAATATCAAATGTGAAGACCAGAATAATGTAAGTAATGGGACTACATGAAAAGACAGTGAACGAAAAAACAATTCGTTTTATAATAAATTTTATGCGTAACATATTTTTTGCGTTTCAGTTTCCCTTTATACTACCTCTCTAGTACGTTTCCACAGAATGTTAACGAGTGACTGTCTCTGAGCTTAGCTGCGTTTTAGTGGGATCGCCGAGGTATGCTGAGAAAACTTACCCTCTGCACTGGACCGCTCTCTCTTTGTGGCAGCGTCAGGCCAGGAGCTGAACTGACGTTAAGTAACGAGTATTTTTAGTTACTGTCGAAAAAAAGTTTGAGAGCTCAAGTATTTACATTCTGCGCAAAAATGCAGTTGTGGTATGACATGTAATTACTGGACAGGTGGGGAAACAGATTCCCAAACACGTGTGATGAAATTTAATGAAAAGCTAAAGTGAAAAGTCAGTACAGAGCGCAATTTCATGGAAATTTTCTTGCAACTTCTGGGATAACAGACAAGAATTTATTACTGATCACATGTGTGTTAGGTTTATTTTATGTTTATGGTATGTTTAACGAATGAAAGAAAGAGATATGCCTATGCGTATGTGTGTGTGTGTGTGTGTGTGTGTGTGTGTGTGTGTAGGTGAGAGAGAGGCAGGGAGACAGAGAGAGAGAGAGAGAGAGAGAGAGAAAGAGAGGGGGGGGGGGAGATGCTTACTACAGATCACAGCATTTGAGGTATTAAATACAGAGATATCAATGTACGTATGTACATACACTATGTGATCAAAAGTATCCGGACACTCCCAAAAACATACGTTTTTCATATTAGATGTAATGTGCTGCCACCTACTGCAAGGTACTCCATATCAGCGACCTCAATAGTCATTAGACATCGTGAGAGAGCAGAATGGGGTGCTCCGCAGAACTCACGGACTTCGAACGTGATCACGTTATAGGGTGTCACTTGTGTCATACGTCTGTACCAGAGATTTTCACACTATTAAACATCCTAGGTCCATTGTTTCCTATGTGATAGTGAAGTGGAAACGTGAAGGGACACGTACCGCACAAAAGCGAACAGGCCGACCTGGTCTGTTGACTGACAGAGACCGCCGACAGTTGGAAAGGGTCGTAATGCGTAATAGGCAGACATCTATCCAGACCATCACAGAGGAATTCCAAACTGCATCAGGATCCACTGCAAGTACTATGACAGTTAGGCGGAGGTGAGAAAACTTGGATTTCATGGTCGAGCGGCTGCTCATAAGCCTTACATCATGCAGGTAAATGCCAAACGACGCCTCGCTGCCGGACGGAGTGGTCGAGCGGTTCCAGGCGCTTCAGTCTGGAACCGCGCGACCGCTACGGTCGCAGGTTCGAATTCTGCCTCGGGCATGGATGTGTGTGATGTCCTTAGGTTAGTTAGGTTTAAGTAGTTCTAAGTTCTAGGGGACTGATGACCTTAGAAGTTAAGTCCCATAGTACTCAGAGCCATTTGGACCATTTTTTTTTTTTTTTTTTTTTGACTCCTCGCTTGGTGTAAGGAGCGTAAACATGGGACGATTGAACAATGGAAAAACGTTGTGTGGAGTGACGAATCACGGTACACAATGTGGCGATCCGATGGCAGGATGTGGGTATGTGTGAATGCCCGGAGAACGTCATCTCCCAGCATGTAAAGTGCCAACAGCAAAATTCGGAGGCGGTGGTGTTATGGTGTGATCGTGTTTTTCATGGAGGGGGCTTGCACCCCATGTTGTTTTGCTTGGCACTATCACAGCACAGGCCTATATTGATATTTTAAGCGCCTTCTTGCCTCCCACTGTTGAAGAGCAATTCGGGAATAGCGATTGCATCTTTCAACACGATCTAACTCCGATTCATAGTGCACGGCCTATGGCGGAGTGGTTACATGACAATAACATCCCTATGGTGGACTGGCCTGCACAGAGTCCTTACGTGAATTCTGTAGAAAACCTTTGAGATGTTTTGGAACCCCACCGACCGACATCGATACCTCTCTTCAGCGCGTCAATTCGTTAAGAATGGGCTGTCAGTCCCCAAGAAACCTTCCAGCACCTAATTGAACGTATGCCTGCGAGAGTGGAAGCTGTAATCAAGGCTAAGGGTAGGACAACACCATATTGAATTCCAGCATTACCGATGGAGGACGCCACGAACTTGTAAGTCATTTTCAGCCAGGTGTTCGGATATTTTCGATCACACAGTGTATATAATATAGATCTTTGATCTTGGAGTCACTTTAATATTACGCCAGAGGTATGTATGTTTAGGCTTGATTGTGGCTTCAATTTAATATTAAGAGAAGAATATGTGACTTTTACAGAAATAGTGAATATTTTTGACAATAAACTGGTGGTTATGGAATTTATTACTCCATGTCTGAAGCATCATTTTAATACTACTCTCTCACTGGTTGGAGATAAGAGAAGTGGAGAGGGAACACTTCATCTGCAATAACGTAATTTGACACCAATTTCATACATCATTTAAATAATACTCTCTAGATGGATATAGGGAGGGAGGACAGGCATGGTGTATAAAGTAGAACTGGTTGTTTCCATCATGTTGAATTATTAATACTTGTTATGACTGACTGGAGATAGCTTGGAGGAGAGGGAGAGAGCTTTTAATTTTCCATTAACACAGCCCGACTGGTTTTTAGTAGTACGCTCTGATTGGAAGAAAGAGAAGACAGAGGAAGGGATACAAAGCACACAATTTGTCTGTTTTCATCATCTTGATTGGGTGGAGATATAGAGGGGAAAGGGCGTCACATGATGTGTGTATGTCATAAATCATACAATTTGGTAACATTTTTACACATTATTGTAATACTACACACTGACTAGTTGAGGTTTCAAATTTATCACTAACACAATTGGGCTGTTCCTACTATTTTCGATGTTTAATACTGCTCTATGATCGACTGGAGATAGGGGAGGGGGCTTTAAATTTTCCATTTATACAACTGGTCAGTTTTCTAATGTTGCACTCTGATTTGATTGGTTGAATATAGAGGGGGAAGACTTGAGGTATAATGCACAGTTGGTTTGTTTCAATCATCTTAGAATTTTTCATTGGATGTTTCATTTTAATGCTGCACTGTGACAGAGAGTATGGGAAGAGTGAAGGGCAGGGGAAGAGGAATGTTTGAGCATCCAACTAGCACAATTTCGCTATTTTCTAATACTATGCTCCGACTGCTTGGAAAGGGGAAAGAAGGAAGGGCTATAAGGCTTGCTATTGGTCTCTATCCATCATCTTGGGTCTTTAATACTGCACTATAACTGGATGGAGATGAGGGCAAGAGGAGGGAAAAAGTTGAGGGGACGGATCTTTTTATTTTCAATTATGGATTGATTCATTGATGATGTCATGATTTTAAGATCATCGATGATGTCATGGATGACCTTGAAAAGGTAATGTCTGTGTTCAAGATAACAATTGACCAGAATGACCAGGTAGTGTGTCTTTCAGGATTCTAGCTGCCCCACAGCACACATACGAAACTACTTGTACGGTTTGTCTGCACGACATCAATGACTTTCAACCTTCACCTCTTGATGTCATTGATGACCTCGAATATTATGACATCTTGCGCGTTCCCACCACCTCCCCCTACCCTCCCGTCCAGCAACAATCTAGTATTTTACTGCCATTAAGACTAAACGGGCAATCACATTGTAGTATTTTAGTCGACACTAAAACGAAACAGCCAGTCATGATGTTTAAATGTCTGTGATTATTTTTTTGCGATGTTCAAAAAATGTGACAGTAATGTATTTCCACCTCTGTATCATTTAAAACTAAAACTCAGCCCGAACAGACCATGAAGTCCCAATGGTACTGACCGGACGCCGTGTCATCCTTAGCCCACAGGCGTCATTGGATGCGAATATGGAGGGGCATGTGATCAGCAAATTGCTCTCCCAGTCGTATGTCAGGTTACGAGACCGGAGCCGCTACTTCAAAAACACGTAGCTCCTCAGTTTGCCCCACAAGGCCTGCGTGAGCCGCGCTTGCCAACAGCGCTTGGCAGACGGGATGGTCCACCCATCCAAGAGCTACCCCAGCCCGACAGCGCTTAACTTCGGTGATCTGACGGGAAGCGGTGTTACCACTGCGGCAAGGCCGTTGGCCAACTCTGTGTCATTTAATGAAAAGGAAGAGTATGTCAAGTTCAGTGCCTATTGTCTCAGACGCGCAGACACAGCACGTAAGCTTCACGTGAATGCATATATTGGCGCCATGTTCAGAAACGATATTACCAGTACCACAGTATTTCCAGAATTAATGTAAGCTTCTTCAATTGAATTGCATAAATTGTCACCTTCCAGCTTATGCCCACGTGCAAACACACATGTACAGGCACACACACACACACACACACACACACACACACACACACACACACACACACACAAGCACACAGTATAAAAATAATCTAATGGGTTTAACTTACTGTAGTACCAAAAATATTTAGGCATCAAAAATTAAGACTCATCACCGTACTGCATAATCAGTAACAGCAACAAAAATTACATT
The DNA here is from genome assembly GCF_023864345.2 of Schistocerca serialis cubense. Taxonomy (NCBI): domain Eukaryota; kingdom Metazoa; phylum Arthropoda; class Insecta; order Orthoptera; family Acrididae; genus Schistocerca; species Schistocerca serialis. The sequence continues at coordinate 637,515,968 of NC_064640.1, forward strand.
CTACTGTGGTGGTGGTGGTGGTTAGTGTTTAACGTCCCGTCGACAACGAGGTCATTAGAGACGGAGCACAAGCTCGGGTTAGGGAAGGATTGGGAAGGAAATCGGCCGTGCCCTTTCAAAGGAACCATCCCGGCATTTGCCTGAAACGATTTAGGGAAATCACGGAAAACCTAAATCAGGATGGCTGGAGACGGGATTGAACCGTCGTCCTCCCGAATGCGAGTCCAGTGTGCTAACCACTGTGCCACCTCGCTCGGTCATTCTGCTGTGACTTACAGTACTTCTAACATCAAAAAGTACGTTGGCACATAAAATGCTGCATAACTAGTAAATTTTTCTGTGTATTATACTTCACTATAAAATTGTTTATGTCAGATTTCATCTCTCTCTCTCTCTCTCTCTCTCTCTCTCTCTCTCTTTCTCTCTCAGTCTCTGTCTCTCTGTAAATATTACTTGAATGAGGCATTAACATTATAATATAATACACAGTAGAAATGAAGGCAAAAGAAACAGGAATACTCTAGACACAAATTTTATTATAAACTAGCTAAGTACCTGGCATTGCCTAGGTAAGTATTTATTCCAGTCATATTACACAATTTCTTCTTCCCCCTCCCTCTATCTATTTCCTTCCCTTCCATCTTTGTCCATCACCTTCTCCCCTATCTCTGTTCATCTGATACTCACATTCTCTCTCGTCATCTGTTCCTCCCCCTTTCTATGTCAATCTCCTCCTCCCCCTGCTCCCCCTCTCTCTGTGCATCCCCTCATCCCCTCTCTCTCTGTCCACCTCCTACACCCCCCTCCCTCACTGTGCATCTCCTCCTATCTCTCTGTCTGTCTGCTAACTCCCAATCGCCTCAGTACACCTGCTCCTTCCCCCTCACTTTAGCCGTCTCTTCCTCCCCCTCTCCTGTTCTTCTCTTTACTTTCTCTGTCCCTTCCAACTTTCTCTGACTATCTCCACCTATCCCGTATGTATCCATCTCCTTCTGCCATCTCACTGTCCATCCATCTCTGCCTCATCCCTTCTATCTCCACCGTTTCACATCCACCACAGCAGGAGGTTCCTGTTCTTACCCCCAAAGTATTTCTATCCAGACAGTAAGTAATTTGTGAACCAAGTCTTGTTGAAATCGCCCCAGGGGCTTACAGGATTTTTCCCCATGAAATTGCCACATACCCGCGTATCACATATATTTAACATATTTCACACACATTTTTATACATATTTCACCTGGATCCCTATCGAATTTAGCCACTCACTTGTTTTCACGCAGCTCAATGTTTAAGACTTCTTTTCTCCTGAACTGTGTCATAAAAAGACATAATTTTGCAGAGTACGTTCAGTCTTACAAGGTGAATACGGTCTGTGAAATGTGTTGCGAAAAGAGTCATTAGTAAAGAAATAATAAATAAAAAGGTCATGCCTGATGCGACAATTTTACTGCATGAACAGCGAAAATTTAGGAAGCGATGAAATTGTTTACTTTCATCTCTTTATTTGGGGAGGGGGGGGGGACGTATCGTAAAGGTTTGAAATTGTGTGTAAAATTTGTTGGAAATCACTAAGTTCTCTCAGTGTCAAAGCCTGGATGAATATAATCTAGATATTCGCGTGCAGTGAGCTACGTTCCTTTTTCACCACCACCTGCACCGCTTTGAGAGGTAAGTGGTGCTTACCCTCAGAGTGGTTCTTTCCAAACAGTAAGTGATATGTGTACGACGTTTGTTTGAAACCGATCCATTGATTTATGAGGAGATGTGGAGCATACTGTAGGTTACAAAACGTATAGTAGCGCCAAGACGTATCAACATGTACATATATTATACACCTTGTGTGTGATGGCTGTGAAAAAACTTATTATGAAAGAAATGTTTGTTTACACAAATGGCAATGACGGCTTTACAGTGATAAAAGCTGGCGCCACACATGGTCAAAAGCTACAATCACATAACTGCGATATGACAAGCGACATAAAATCAAAATATAAAATAGCAATACAAACATATGCCGTAAATTTAAATAGAGGATGTACGACAGGCGAAGAGGAATATAACATATTTGTTAAAATTAGGACGATCCGTCTGTCACACTCAAATCCGGAAGCAGAAAGTAGGAAAGGCCCCACGCGATACTGCGCTTACATCAGATAGAAGAATCACCTTCTGTTAATGAACGCAACCAGTTTCTGATGAAACCTAGAAAATATTTTAGTACAACCAAAATCAGTCGTGGCCGATTACACGTCATGTTCATATACAACGAAGAAATATTACATTTTGCCTTGACCGTCAAACGTTAAAATCCTAGCGTCTTGTGACGCTTTACAATAGCTGTAAATTCAATGTATGAAATACTCATCGTAATCGTACATCTCAGACCACATAATATAAAACACTGACGGTATAAAGTGGGAAGGAGAGGAGGAAATCAGTGTTTTACATAGCATACGAAATATTATTGTAGTATAAGCAAAAATCGATCATGTAAGGTTACACGTCTTATGCACATATAACTAAGAAATGTTACTTGGTGCCTTGTACCATTAGATGTTACAATCGTAGCGTCTTTGTAAACTAAAAGTATAAAATACATACTGTAATTGTACATCCGAAACCATAAAATATAGTACATTAACAGTAGAAATTAGAGGGGGGAGGGGCAGGGGGAGGAGAAGGAAGACGTGGGCAGGGGAGATGCACTATATTAAAATTAAACGGTAAAACGGTAAAGAAGCGTTTTCAGAATCAGACGTTGGTACCACACAGACACGCTCATAACAAATCTTGCAACATATCGAAAACCCATTTCCTGTGGGAGTGGATCTGTTCATTTAAGATTCCATGTTGGTTAGCATCAAAATGCCTGTTGGTTCCATATGTAAGATCGCTAGCGATTTGTCAGTAGTATCTAAACGATGCTTGTTGTCACTGAGATCACAACCCATAGCAGTAGTGTTTTAATTAGTGTTTTCTGACTCTGGCTAAAAAGTCATGCCCTGTCTGCCCAATGTAAACACTATCACAGGATCCACAAGTGATTTTATATACTCCAAACTTTGTAAATTTATCCATCTTATTGTCTACAGATGTACGCAAAACTGTCTTAGTTTTCTTGCGCGTCTGGAAGCCAATTTGTATACGAGCTTTTTTAAAGGCATGGCAATTCGTTCACGGAAATGCGCTGTGTAGGCTGCAGATGCAAGTTTAGGTGGATTCTAGGAAGGATCGGGCATAGGTTTCCCTACACCCACCCTCCCTCCCGCCCGCCCGCCGCCCTTCTATTGAAAACCAATACACAAATGCTCCGTGTCAGACGTTCACTGTAACCATTTTTCAGACCTATTTGTGTGATTGCATAAATTTCTTTTTTTAACACATGCTGGGCTTAAATCAAGGTTAGCTAACCTGTTAAACATTGACAGGGAAAAAGAACTATGATGTGTGTGCGGATGGCAAGAGTCCACATGGTTTTCGAAAAATATCTAAACAACAATCTGTAGATGGCCTAGTAATATTCACATTTATAGTATTCTTCTATAGCACCACATTTCAGTATCTTCTATTCTCTTCTGATGTGAACTGCTTACCGTCTGCACAATGCTATTCTCCAAAGAAATGCCTTCAGAAAGGGCTTCCTAACGCTTAAATTTCTATTTTATGTTAAGGAATTCCTCTCATTTAGAAACACTTTCTTTGCTATAGCCTATTTCCTCTCTACTTCAGCCATCATCAGTTATTTTGCTACTCAAATAGTAAAATCCATCAACCATTTTTAGAGTCTCATTCCCTAAACGAATTCTGTAAGCATCGTTTGATTAATAAGCTAAAAATTTGGGTCTGATGGGAGGCGTGCTAGGGTAGTCCATGTGGTTGTGGTGACCATTGTGTCTGGATGGCGTAGTGGTCAACGCTTGCGACTAGTAAGAAGCAAGCACGGTTTCAAGTTCCGGTTCGGCGCAAATTTTCAACTCGTCTCATTGATATAAATCAATGTCTACTGACAGCTGATGTCTTCAATTCCTTTGTGACTATCCATTCTGTTCAACTGCTCTTCCAAGTTCCCTGCCACATCTAACAGAACTACAACGTCACTGACAAACCTCAAAGTTTTTATTTCTTCGCGCTCGACTTTAATTCCCTTTTCAACTTTTTCCTTATTTTCCTTTAGTACTTGCTCAATGTATAGATTGAATAAGATAGGGGAGAGGGTAAAATACCGCGTTATTGCATTCTCAACTACTGCTTCCCATCCATATCCTTCGTCTCTTATGACTGCAGTCTAGCTTCTATACAAGTCGCGGATAACATTTCGTTCCCTGCACTTTAAGCCTACCAGATTCAGAATTTCATATAGTGTATTCGAGTCAGCGTTGTCACAAGTGTACAGATGCTGTAAATGTAGTTCTACGTTTCTTCTGTCTATCCTCTAAGATAAGTCATAGGGTCAGTTTGCCCTCGCGTGTTCCTACTTTTCTCCCGAACTCAAACTGATCTCTCCCAGTATCGGTTTCTACTAATTTTTCGATTCTTCTGTAAATAGTTCGTGCCAATATATCGACATTCGCTCTATCTGATCTAAAGTAAAATATTTTCGGAATTCTTCCAAGGCTGTGGCAAACGTGTTGCCTTTACTGTACCAGTACGATAATACTCCTCTCCACAAATCAATTATAGTTCCAAGAAACTAGGTGGACTGACTTGTTCAAAGTGCCAATATCCACAATATCAAAAATCCTTCCGACGAACTAGGTTAGCTGTGTGGCTTTCGTTAAAAAACGCAGCAACACTGCATCAGTGCAGTCCAGGAGATATATTCGCTTTGTTATTTATGAAATGTATATTGAACAGTCTCATAGTGTACGTGTGCACCGACTGTAAGAGCCAATTTCAGAGACCGAGACTTTACTATCATAGTTGCTATAACAATGGTTTCGATAATTTTCAGGAAAATCGATGCCATGCCACATGTGAAATGTGCTCAGTCATATCTTTTCTGAATGCAAGGAAGCTGGTTGTCAGATCTGGGAATTATATGCCCAGCGGATTATGAATGTGCTAATGGTAAAAAGCGGGCGCGGAATAATTAGCACGACAAGGAACACAGTGAACAGCCGTCTCTCGTAGCCGACGAATTGTTCCACTTTATGGAAGGGAAGATGGAATAGGATTGTCGATTTATCATGCCCACTCTGCGCATTTTCCTCTAATTTTTCGCTCGCTACTGCATACCACTGTGATAGGCTCTACTTCAACAAGCTACGTGTGTTGGAACTCATGTTCGGGGGTAGATGAGTACGCAAAGCTACGAATCAGTTGTGCATTGCTGTTTTCGACTCAGTGCTGTAAGGAGAGTAATGAATTTTTGAAGCTCATTGTGAATGGTAATGAAACGCGTGTCATTCGAGTCTATGGAAACAAATTGATTTCCAGTTGAATAGAGGTACACGGACGCGTCACGTAAGACCAAAATTAGACCGGTTCTGGACACTCATAATCTCCATTGTACTGATTTGGAGCAAATGAGGCTACTTTTTAAATGAAACGTGACGCAACCATCAACGTTAACACCTGTTGCGACACAATGCTCAGTGAATTGCCCGATTAATAAAAGCAACGTGACATGTTAACATGTGGTGACGATTACGTCCACGATTAGCTGTTAGCTGTACTTAGCTGTTATCATCACGGGTGGCATCACTGAGACTAAAATACTATGACTCGTTATGACAACTGTCTCAGCACGGATGCCAATCTTGTAGAAATGGCATCCTAAAACACCTGACAAGTCACGCATTTTAGTAGGAGGAATGCAACAAAAAAACTTTTACACTAAGATATTCATGTGAGCGTAACATGAGCGGTCCTGTGTTGTTAATACATACAGTATAACAGCTCTGGGAGCCATCGGCGGACGATAGCGCCTTTACCACTATAAATTAACTTTTTTCTTGTATATTATGTACTTTTAATTCTCTAGCTGGACTTACATTATGGATACTCAATATTTACCATGCGTTAATAAAGAAGCTAAGAATTTTAACTTAAGTGTTTCTGAACTAAGTGGAAAGGCTGGCTCTTGGACAGAATACTGCTGTAGTAGTAAAGCATGGTGTAACACATTATTGGTTACAAGACTGACTTCTTTGGAGTGCACAAAAATTGATTTCTGGAGAGTTCTAGCTACATTGAACTTCTTGGAATTATTCTTCTCTGTTTCTTTTATTTCCATGTTCATCCACAACAACTCAAGCAACATCCTGCGCCACGCAATCATTCGTCAGTCATTCACGTTATACAGTTAAGCAGCATTTTGGTAAAAAAACATGTACACTAAGATATTCATGTGAACGTAACATGAGCGGTCCTATGTTGTTAACACATACAGTATAACTGTGGTGTCACCGCCAGACACCACACTTGCTAGGTGGTAGCCTTTAAATCGGCCGCGGTCCGGTAGTATACGTCCGACCCGCCTGTCGCCACTATCAGTGATTGCAGACCGAGCGCCGCCACACGGCAGGTCTAGAGAGACTTCCTAGCACTCGCCCCAGTTGTACAGCCGACTTTGCTAGCGATGGTTCACTGACAAATTACGCTCTCATTTGCCGAGACGATAGTTAGCATAGCCTTCAGCTACGTCATTTGCTACGACCTAGCAAGGCGCCATTATCATTTGCTATTTATCTTGTGATGCATGTACCGTCAGACCGATATTCAGCAATTATGGATTAAAGTTAAGTATTCCCGCAGCTACGTACTTTATTTGCTAGTCTCAATTACTTTACCTGTTCCAGACCTTACGCCAACCTGCGTGAGCTTAAACGCGTGCCTTTCGGCTTCCTCCTAGTGGATTGGCGGTCTTGCCAGTCCACAACAATAACAGCTCTTGGAGCCATCGGTGGACGATAGCGCCTTTACTATCGCCAGTCTTACGCTTCACTCAAGTCGTTCATCACAGTGAATATCGGCCCCGAAAATCCTTGTAATCCAGATATGACATCTTACGAAGCCATAGGGCTTAGTCTAACTCAAACAGATAACGACACTTGTAACTATAAGACGAACTACGGCGCTGTAAGTAAGTTCTGCTGACTCCCTCCAGAGTAAAACTCTCTCGAAAAATTTTAACCTTCACACTGACCCAAAACGGGTATTATCACTCATGATACTCCAATATTGCTCGTAGAACCTGTCCATAGCTAAGCCTTCCATTTCCTTGCAAAACACCACACTAGTGCCAGTCATCAACTGCACGCTTGAATTACTCGCTGGTATCGCTGGTATTCAAGTCTTTGTTGATTCAGTACTTTGCTAATCATTTAACTTGTCCAAATGTCCCAAAGTTTTAGCACAGATACAGGATCCTCTTGTTTGTCCTGGTCTGAAGGGAACACTGTTCTAAGTACCTCTGGAGTTTGTAAGTACGTTTGGATAATATTCTGTTTCTATCCTTTGATATATTCCACTTTTCGCGCACGTTTAAATCCTCGCAGTATTATTCTGCAAAAGCAACAGTCGAATGCGTCAGTTCCTAATACCTATTCACAGAAGAGCAATTTGGGATTAATGTAGCTCTTTTTCTCCGACACATGTAGTTATGTGGTAGCTTGAGTCATGTTCGTTGCAGTAAATAATCTTCTACACAACGGTATCATACCAACAAGTCAGCTGCAAACATTGCGTTGTTTCACAATCTATAAGAAGGGATGCACGTAGATAACAGCTTTTTTTGTTTTTGCTCTTCCTATTCTTGATCTCAGTTTTGGAATATTCATCATTGAATATTTTCTGAATATTCGTCTGAAGTAATGTACAATGTATCATCATTGTCGATATGACTAGAAGCTAGCGAAATTAAGATACACAGGAAAGAACATACAGAAAATGAATTGAGCACAAATATATCTGGAAAGAAAATATTTGATTTTTTCCATATGTCTCGGTGCTTAATAAATCGCAATTTATTGTTTTTACTTGCATTTAGAAATAATCTCTCTCTTAATCTCCCTCCCTATTGCTCTCTCTTCTCTCTCTCTCTCTCTCTCTCTCTCTCTCTCTATGCGTGTGTGTGTGTGTGTGTGTGTGTGTGTTTGTGTGTGTGTGTGTGTGTGTGTGTGTATGTGTGTGTGTGTGTATCTCCCTGTGAATATACAGAATTTTTAGATGAAAAAAATGATTATTCGCCTCCATGTACGTCTGTAAGGTGCTCAAAGATTTGTACCCCAAATCTATTTATATATAAAAAAAAGATGATAGACTTTTATCTCTTCAAGATACAAAGTGAACGGTAAAATGCTGTATTGGTAGGACTGGACATCCTTGGGAATGTTTTAAAGTCCTATCCCTACCAATTTTTTTGAACTAAAGACTACACTTATTGTTATTTTATGCGCAACCACATACTACGATAACAATCAAAAACTGCTTTCGGCGATACATTTGCCATCTTCAAATTCCACACTAGGAAAAGCAAACAAAATGGTCTACGTTAAAGTCTACAAAAGTTTTGTCCATTTCGTTTGAAAGTTAAGTAAACTCGTTTGAACAACAAATTAGATGTAGGTCATACCTATCCATCAAAGGCACCATTTGACTAATAAAGCGTTCAAGACAAGAGAAGTCATCCTGAATCTTAAAATAAAAACCGAGGAACTAAGGAAGAACAAATTGATGGCTCGCCTTCCCCACCCTTTGTTCTACACGCACGCGTCTTCTAATGGTAAAGCAGAACCTGTAAAAATTACAAGAGTTACAACGAAATAAATTCTTAAAAAACCAATTACATTCTAGTCATTATCTCGCATTTATACCTATTTTATATGTATATTCAAATAAATTATGATTTTTCACTCGCTCCTATTAATATTAATACATAAAGACGTCACGAGGAAGAGATTTTTAAAACATTCGTTATACGTGGTCAGCCGGGAACTAGACGACAAGTACGCCTGCCCTCACGTTCGCATGCAATTCAACATCCGGCCATTGTCAAACTCAAGTGCCCCACAAAAATGGACAGTGCACGATTCGGCCAACCTGTCATTGGGATGATGATATTTGATTTGTTGGGCGCTCAACTGCATGGTTATCGGCGCCCGTACAAAATCCTAATCTTTTCACTGTCAAGTCTGCTCATTTTTTCGAATGATGATGAATGGTAAGGACAACGCAAACACGCAGTCGCCGGGCGGGGAAAATCACTGACGCGTCCGGGAATCGAAACTGGGACCCCACGATCTAGAAGCGTTAATGCTAGCCACTAGACCACGAGCTACGGACTGTCATTTGAAGACCCACTATTCGAACTCTGTCACGATCAACGCTCAAGTGACATCTGTCACGGAGAATTGCAGCTCTAATCATTCACATACCCGTCGGTGGTGTGTATGTTTACAAAGTTACATTGACATCCTATCATGTCATCTATGGGTGCTTCACTTTTTTGTTGTACATAAAGGGAAAACGAGGAATATGTGTAAATGTGTCCTGAAGAATTAAACATACTAAACGATCAGATTGTTACATATCGAGAAATTTTAATCAAACGACTAGTTTTGGGAAGAAGCGGGACCAGATATCTATCGAGTCATCCAGTTTAGGTTTTCAGTGGTCTCTATAAATCTTTAATTTGAACCTAATCTTACTGCCTCGCGTCCAATGAGCTCTTGGTCGAAGAGACATTCAACTCTAACCCTTATTTCTATCTTCTTCAATAACAGCGCAAGAGACTGCATCAAACGTGCTCTCAACTAAAAAGTACATTCAGTTAGATTACAGCAATATGAACGGGATCGAGTCCTAGAATTTTATGTAACTGTACAGCAAATATGCTATATAATAAAGCATTAGAGAATAAAATCAACTTCAGGCGGCCGCGCTTCAGTTTTGCTTGAGAGTGAGCGTCACGTGTAAGTGGAAACTGGAGTGACGGGTGACGAGCCCATTGAGTCAAGTAGCGAGCAGCTGTAGCGGGGGCGATATCTGGGCTAGGTCCAGGCGCCCACGGCCGTATATTTAGCGCATTCCTCAGCGTCGTGCCGTGTCACAGGCGCGTAGGCCGCGGCGGCGCTCCCACATTGGGCTTCTAAAAACATCACCGCCGCTCCTTTCCTCCACAAAAAATTCCCGCCCGTGGTTCACAACGCGTTTCATTGACTAGGTCAGGCACATTGTAGTCAGCCTGCAGCTCTTGGCAACGGTCGCAGTAGTGCGTGCTGCCCACATCTTGAATAATGAAGCGGGTCGGAGGAGCGGCGATGACAGTTGCTGAGTCACACGGGCACACTAGCCCAGGAACCAGTGCCGAAATATGAATGAACACTTCTGTCATGTTTCCCGCTCTCGATTTCAGTCTTTCATTTAACCCACTCGTTTCGTTCCGAAATTATTCCTCCTGAAGCATTTTATGTATGAAGATGAACGCAGATGTTCAGCGTATGATATAAAGCCTGGCAGCTAACCCTGAACATAAAGACAGGTCATCTAATGTGGCTAATTAGATGAAATGAAGCGATATCGTTAATCTGAAACCAGTCGCAAATTTCAAGTGTCTCTGTTTACGTATCCGTAGGTTTTTAAGTTGGAACCATCACTACTGATCCCCTGACTATAGATACCAAAGACTATATGGTCCGCCACTGACCTTACCAGAGATAGTGCCACAAACCTGTGGAACGGATTCGTAGAGATCAATGTTTACAGAATTCAGTTAACATTAATAAAAAGATTTTTATGAAGCAGTTGTTGAGAAAAGAGTGTGAGAATTGTAGCCTGTCCCCAGTGTTATTCATTGAGTAAGCAGCAAAGGAATCCAAGAAGAGGAAATTAAAGTTCAGGGAAAAGTAACAGAAAGTCTGAGGTTGGTTAGTGACATTGTTATTCTGTCAGAGACAGCAAAGGATTTGGAATAACAGTTGAACGCAATGGATGGTGCCTTTAAAAGGGATTATAAGGTGAACATCAAGAAAAATAAAACATTTTTAATGGAATGTAGCAGAATTCAATCAGATGATGCTGATAGAATTAGCTTAGGAAGTGAGACACCAAAAGTGATGGATGGTTTTTGCTATTTGGGCAGAAAAATAACTGACAACAGCACGAAAAGTATTTCTGAAAAAGAGGATTTTCTTAACATATAATACAAATATAAGTGTCAGGAAGACTTTTCCCAAGGTTTTGTCTGGAGTTTTGTCTTGTACAGAAGTGAAGTGTGAACGGTAACCAGTTCAGACAAGAAGGGAATAGAAAGCTGGAAATGTGGTGCTACAGGAGAATGTTGGAGGTTAGATGGGTATATCAAATAACTAACGGTGAAGCACTAAATCGAGCTAAAGAAAAATGAAATTTTTGACGCAACTGGCTAAAAGAAGGTATCGACTGATATGACATATCCTGTTGCGTCAAGGAATCGACAATTTGCTAACGGAAAGAAGTGTATGTGTGTGTGTGTGTGTGTGTGTGTGTGTGTGTGTGTGTATGAGAGAGAGAGAGGGGGGAGCGGGTAGGAAGGGGGAAGGATTAAAATTGTACAGGGAGACCTAGGCATAAATACAGTAAGCAGATTCAAATTGATGTAGGTTGTAGTAGTTATTCAGAGATGACGAGGTTCTTTCAGGATAGACTGGTGAGGAGAATTGTATCAGACTAGTCGTATGACTGAAGGCCGCAACAACAACAACAATGAAGACACATTTATATTTTTCATTTGGGAACTTACAGCATTTACAAAATATCAGATAATATGCAGTACCCCTAAAATGTAGATTCTAGTGTTCGTTTCTGCTCTGTACTGTTTGAAATCTAAATGATAACTGGTGAGTGCCGTTCTCACATTTTCAATTAAACATTGTTCAGTTATTTCTGACAGTTTTTTTTAATTTACTGAACGTGAGTGTTGAGTACAGTAATTCTCATAAACAAGTGGTCTAAAAATATGAGATCTGTCTCTCAGCACACTCTTTTGTTAGAGGGTATCTTTCATAGGGAAAGAACCTTTTTCCAGAATTGAGTACTTCAACAACTTCGGCCAGTTTACTGAGTAATTCATCCTCTTGCAGTTCCAGTACTTCCAACCCTACAGCTTCTGAATCCTTTTAAATTGAAGGTTAAACGGCACAGCCATCCTATACAACATCAACAGCGAACCGATTTTCCCGATATGAAAATGAAGGGACTAGTGTCTTCAAATTACTAAATCTGCCATTTATTTCTTCAGCAATATCTGACGTTTTACATAAATTTACCTACGTGAAATAAGTAAATGCTTCAGATTTAAGATGTTTCCAAAGAACTCTTAATTTGTCACGTAAGAGTGTAAGGCGTTGCCAAGTCGACAAAAGCCGGACTAGATTGAGGCAAGAGTTGCGTTACGGTTACTCTTGGACTCTCCGTTTGTTTCAACTATTGACTTCCACGCCGGCGTGATGCTTCATCATCATTTAATGTAATTATTTATTTCTATGAAGCACAGTTATGAATAGTAAGTACCGAACAGCGATAAGAAATTAACTCGAGTGCCAAATTTAGGCCCTATAGGGATGCACATTTTCGACGTTAAGGTACATTTACGCTCAGAATAGTAATTAACTGGACCCTGAGATGACAACAAAACTACCACCAGATCAATAATACGGATAAAAATACAAAGATTCAATACACTTTCTAGTTTAACATTAAATTAGAATATGGAAAGACATTAGTGCTACACTGAAGTCTACCTGGCTCCGCCACGTGGTCGTATTATAAGTAAAGTTCTGAAGTATGATTTTCCATAACTTTAGATAACTTAAGTGAGGAAGGAAATCAGTGCGAGCGAGATAAATTTTGCAACTGTATGACACGTGGAGTAGGAATTTACCTGGTAATCTTCTCAAGAATCTCTGCTTCAGCATTTTTCACGTCTTTGAAACCGCAGGAGGACACACGGAGTGCGAATCGAAGCGAGCAAACTTTATCTTGGCTCACTCCGAGGATAGCCGGAATATACGCTGCCGAAATATCAGTGGAGGTGTTGGAATTTGCACGGCTGCGTAGCCAGAATTTAATGGGTTTATCAGAGAGAGTTATGCTTCCTGTAACCGCGTAGCCTGATACTTAAACTCGTGACGACCATTTCGTGGCAAAGTGGCTGTAGTAGATGTCCGTACTGCGCTACGAAATGACTGTGCGACGGACTGGCTGCTTCAGACAGTCGAACAGAATGGGAATGTGACGACCTCACTGGTCTATAAAATTTCTTTGGCACCAACTGGAAACCCAGCGGATACGATTCGGCAACTTTTTATGGTCAAATCAAACACAGAGTACAAAAAGAAAAATTCCGTCTCTGCTACGAAACAGACTTTCATAAAGTAGCCTAGAATGTTTGGTTTACACTCCCCGACTCTTCTGACAGCCAAAACGTTCCTGAAGAGAACTTGTTGGTGCAGAGGACGAAAATGGGCCACTCAGGCGGTCGTAGCAACGGTTATCCACCACCTTAATATAACATTTAATCCCCTGCAACAGGTCTAATACTGGCGCAAGAAACGAATTGTTGTTGTTGTCATCAATCCGAAAACTAATTTCATGGGGCTCTGTCTTGTGCGAGACTTTTCATAACTACTGCATTACTATATTCAAGCCTTGGTCTCCCTCTACTATATTTACCCCTACTCCCCACATTTGCTTTTCCAAATTCCTTGATTCCTCAAGATTTGTCTTAACCCTTCTTTTAGTCAAGAAGTGGGTAAATTTATTTTTATTTAATTTGTATCATGTCTAGTTATGTGAGAAACTAATCTCCATGATGAAGGAACGATTCAGTACATGAAATTAACATCACAAGAATTTATAATAAGTCAAATAAGATTTACACAAATCTTACGTAGACGACAAGCTATTGATTATATACAATCGTTATCATCAATGTGACTCAGTAATTTGCTAAATTTTTTCCAGGAACTCCCTGAAAGAATAGAAGCGGTGAGTCATAAAGAAATTCTTCACTTTTGACTTGAAAGTGCATGGACTGCTGCTAAGACTTTTTTAATTCTTGCAGCAGCTTGTTGAAAATGAACGCAGCGGAGTACTACACGCCTTTCTGTAGAAGAAACAAGGAGGTACGATCCAGATGTAGATTGGTTTTTTGCCTGGTATTAACTTGCTAATCCTTGGGATTAAGCTCATATTGTTAACAACAAACGACATTAAAGAAACCAAAGATTGTAGGTGGTATGTTAGTGGTTGGGTTGTTGTGGAGGAGGAGTCCAGACAGCGAGGTCATCAGTCTCACCGGATTAGGGAAGGACGGGGAAGGAAGTCGGCCGTGCCCTTTCAAAGGAACCATCCTGGCATTTGCCTGGAGCGATTTAGGGAAATCACGGAAAACCTAAATCAGGACGGCCGGACGCGGGGTATGTTAGTGACTGAGTACAGTGAACCGAACAACCTTACATTAGTATTGGCATCATGAACCCAGATTGTAATGCTGTATATCATTGGCGAATGAATATTAGCAAAGTAGAATAATTTCTGTGCTGGATTATCGTATTTGCTATTACAACTCGTATGTTTTTAGGCTGGGTAGTACCTCCACGTACACGTGTCACAAGCAAGCCATTAGTGTCTTTTTTTCCCCTGGGCAGTAGGCCAGGTACTGAAGTATGGATGCGTGGATGCAAAACGGATCGTCCGTATGACGCGTCGTTCACTTTGCAGCCGATGTACGGCCATGCAGGAAACATCAGGTCGAAAATTTCGTGACATGTTTTTGGGATAACTGTTCTCTGCAGAGAAAAAACGACCTACACAGCGATGTGTGTATGTATTATGGTGCCATGTGTAAAAATTTCTGTACTTATACTCGTTACACCCTCTATACACGAGAGGCCAACGTTATGGAATTCTCAGACTCCTGAAAAGAGGCGAACAAAGGTTTACAAACTTACACAACACATTGCTCGAACTGCACGCTTCTGAGCCAAAAATACCCTTTGTGAGTGGGAAGCTTGCCCCAGAACATAATTCTGTATGTCATAATCGAATGAAAATAAGCAAAGTAGACTAATTTCTGTGCTGGACTATCTGTTACTGTAGATATTGTTATTGCTATATATAGTAACATTTAGTTTTTGAACAAGATCCTGAACATAGGGTTTTCATAACAGCTTATCATCTGTCTGAATACCTAAGAATTTGAATCGTTCGGACTCAATAATCATATGCCAGTTCTTTGTAATCAAAATGTCAGTTTTAGCTTGCGTATTAAAAACTATCAAAACTGAGTGTTAAAGCGATTTAGCATCAATTTATTTTCTACAAGCCATTAACTTATGTCTTGAACTGCACTATTTGATACATTCCTTATGATGCTCTCAGCATCCTGCACTACTATGCTAGTGTCATGAACAAACAGAAATATTTTAGGGCCACCTGTAATACTAGAAATATTTTGTGTTCAACACAATCAAACATCAAATGCCTTACTTAAATTAAAGAAGAAGCCTAATGTTCACAGCTTCTTCTTTAATCCAACCAGTGCCTCACAGAGAAAAGAGAATATAGCACTTTCTCCCTAATTATATTCTATATGCCTTCTTCAAAAGTCCCCAAGTGAAGTGGCAAGGTGGTTAGCACCCTGAACTCGAATTCGATAGGGCAACGGTACAAATCCGCTTCTGACCTTCTACATTTACGTTTTCCACGATTTGCCTAAATCGCTCAAGGCAAATGCCGGAATGTTTCCTATCAAGGGAAGCGGATTATTTTCCTCCCCATCCTTTAAAAAAAATCCGGGCTTATGACTTGTCTCTAATGAAGTCGTCATCGAAGGGCCGTCAAACACTAATCTTCCTTCTTCCTTCCTCCTTTATTAGTCATTCGATTTAACCATCTAATCTTTAGAATTGTTCTGCAGCATCACATTTCAAAATAATCTATTTTCATTTTGTCTGTATCGGTTGTTGTTTCACTTACGTATAAAGCTACAGTTGAAACAAATACATTCGGAAAAAATTTCGGAACACTTACATTTATATACACACTAATATTTTCCCTTTTTCAAAAATTTTTTTGTGCCTCTGACAGTCTACATTTTGTATCAGTTTTACTTTTCTCACCATCTTTTTCTTGCCGAAATCGCAAAACTTGTCTAGTATTTTTAGCGTCGTTTCTCCTCATCTAATTCACACAACAATAGCTGAGTTAATTCCACTACACAGCATTATCCATCTTTCACTTTTATTAGAGTTCACTTTATAACCTCTTTTTGAGACACAATTAGAGCCGTTCAAGTGATCTTCCAAGTCGTATACGCCACTTAGAGAACGACAATGACATCACCAAATCTTAGAATTTTAATTTTTCCCTGAACTTTCATTAATTTTCCTAATTCGTCCTTGGTTAGTTTTACTATTTGATCGATGTACTGACTCAGTAATATGAGTGGTAGGCTATATTCTGGTCTCAGTCCATTCTGAATTAATCCTTCCCATTCACGTTTTTCCAAACTTAGAAATACAGTCTGATACACTGTTGAACCAAAACATGACCACATTCTTAACCGCGTGTTGGTCCAACTTTGTAACGCAATACAGCAGCGATTCTGGGTGGCATGTACTTCAAAAGTCGTGAGTAGGTATGTAGATGCATGTGTTGCTACTTACATGGAAATGGAATTCCCGTCATTTATAAGGCGGTGGTTTGTGGGCACTTAGCTGGCGCCCGGTAGCATCCCAGATACGTATGTTCGATCTGGTTCATATCGGACGAATCTGTTGCCCAAGACATAATCATGAGTTCATTACCATGCTCCTAAAACCACTGTAGCACAACTATGACTTGGTCACGCAGACAGCTATCCTGCTGGATGATGAAATCGCGGTCGGACAAGACATCAAGCGTCAAAAGATGCAAGTGGCTCGAGATAATTCTCATGTTGTCAACTGATGTCATGGCACCTGCCATTGCTATCACACGTCGCATGGAGTCTCAAGTGATTGTCTCCCCTAGCATATTGTTGCCCCCACCAACCTACATCAGTTGCGCGGTTGATTATTCGTGCAGCCGTTCGTCTGGATCCAGAGACGACCATCGACTTGTAACAATACACGTGATTCACCCGACTAGGCGACGTATTTGCACTGATCCACTGTCCAATATCGACGATTTGTTGTCCACTTTAATCGTAACTGACGGTGTCATTAGGTCAACACGGGAACTTGTAAGGGACAATTACTGCGGAGTTTCAAGTCAACAGAATGCGCGGTGCGGTGTGCTCCGAAACACTTGTACCTTCACCAGCATTATACTCTGTCGTCAGATCGACGCCTGTTCTGCTTTACAGATCGAGTAAGCGTCCGTCCTCCACGTTCTGTGATGAGGTATGGATGTCCAGTACCTTGTCGCTTACTCGTGGTTTTACGGTCCTTCAACCACTTTCTATTGACGCTCCACCACAGAAGCAAGCAAACAGCCGATCATTTTCGCCATTTCCGGGATGCACGTTCCAAAGCGCCGGCTCACAACAATTTTCCATTATCAAAGTGGCTTATGACGGATGATTTCCCCATTTGTTACCCGTATCGTCGCTAAAATGATTCTCCATTTCTCTCTTCTCCGCCCATATACACTACTGGCCATTAAAATTGCTACACCACGAAGATGACGTGCTACAGACGCGAAATTTAACCGACAGAAAGAAGATGCTGTGATACGCAAATGATTAGCTTTTCAGAGCATTCACATAAGGTTGGCGCCGGTGGCGACACCTACAACGTGCTGACATGAGCGAAGTTTCCAAACGATTTCTCATACACAAACAGCAGTTGACCGGCGTTGCCTGGTGAAACGTTGTTGTGATGCCTCGTGTAAGGAGGAGAAATGCGTACCATCACGTTTCCGACTTTGATAGAGGTCGGATTGTAGCCTATCGCGATTGCGGTTCATCCTATCGCGACATTGCTGCTCGCGTTGGTCGAGATCCAATGACTGTTAGCAGAATATGGACTCGGTGGGTTCAGGAGGGTAATACGGAACGCCGTGCTGGATCCCAACGGCCTCGTATCACTAGCAGCCGAGATGACAGGTATCTTATCCGTATGGCTGTAACGGATCGTGCAGCCACGTCTCGATCCCTGAGTCAACAGATGGGGACGTTTGCAAGACAACGAACAGTTCGACGACGTTTGCAGCAGCATGTACTGTCAGCTCGGAGACGATGGCTGCAGTTACCCTTGACGCTGCATCACAGACAGGAGCGCCTGCGATGGTGTACTCAACAACGAACCTGCGTGTACGAATGGCAAAACGTCATTTTTTCGGATGGGTCCAGGTTCTGTTTACAGCATCATGATGGTCGCATCCGTGTTTGGCGACATCGCGGTGAACGCACATTGGAAGCATGTATTCGTCATCGCCATACTGACGTATCACCCGGCGTGATGGTATGGGTTGCCATTGGTTACACGTCTCGGTCTCCTCTTGTTCACATTGACGGCACTTTAAACAGTGGACGTTATATTTCAGATGTGTTACGACCCGTGGCTCTACCCTTCATTCGATCCCTGCGAAACCCTACATTTCAGCAGGATAATGCACGACCATATGTTGCAGGTCCTGTACGGGCCTTTCTAGATACAGAAAATGTTCGACTGCTGCCCTGGCCAGCACATTCTCCAGATCTCTCACCAATTGAAAACGTTTGGTCAATGGTGGACGAGTAACTGGCTTGTCACAATACGCCAGTCACTACTCTTGATGAACTGTGGTATCGTGTTAAAGTTGCATGTGCAGCTGTACCTGTGCATGCCATCCAACCTCTGTTTTACTCAATGCCCAGGCTTATCAAGGCTCTTATTACGGCCAGAGGTGGTTGTTCTGGGTACTGATTTCTCAGGATCTATGCACCCAAATTACGTGAAAATGTAATCACTTGTTAGTTCTAGTATAATATATTTGTCCAATGAATACCCGTTTATCATCTACATTTCTTCTTTGTGCTGCAATTTTAATGGCCAGTAGTGTACTTTCCTCAGCTCATTAGGGTCCCAGTGCCACCAAGTGGCATTTATTATGGTGGAAGGCAGTGGTCATAAAGTTTTTACTAATCAGCCTAGATTAGTCCAGCAATTGAATACTTGTTTTGTTTTTTAAGCAGCCTCACAGGTCAACAACATATATTTGACTTGTTACTACGTTTATACAGTATAATGTATGAGCGATAAAATAGTTCCGTTGTTTCCTAGTACTGGATATAAACCGAGACCATCTCCAGACTGCATAGATTACATTCACATCCATTAATTAAGAACCCTTCCATATTTACGGAACAACAGCTCGCTCTATTCGTCCATGAGACTCAGAGGGCCATAGACACGGGTTGCCAGGTAGAAGCCGTGTTTCTTGAGTTCCGCAAGGCATTTAATACAGTTTCCCACAGTCGTTTAATGAACAAAGTAAGAGCATATGAACTATCAGACCAATTGTGTGATTGGATTGAAGAGTTCCTCGATAACAGAACGCAGCATGTCATTCTCAATGGAGAGGAATCTTCCGAAGTAAGAGTGATTTCAGGTGTGCCACATGGGAGTGTCGTAGGACCGTTACTATTCACAATATATATAAATAACCTTGTGGATAACATCGGAAGTTCTCTGAGGCTTCTTGCGGATAATGCCGTGGTATATCGAGAGGTTGTAACAATGGAAAATTGTACTGAAATGCAGGAGGATCTGCAACGAATTGATGCATGGTAGACAAGTGTAATGTGCTGCGAATACATAGAAAGAAAGAACCTTTATCATTTAGCTACAATATAGCAGGTCAGCAAATGGAAGCAGTTAATTCCATAAGTTATCTGGGAGTAGGCATTAGGCGTGATTTAAAATGGAGTGACCATAAAAAAATTAATCGTCGGTAAAGGAGATGCCAGACTGAGATTCATTGGAAGAATCCTAAGGAAATGCAGTCGTAAAACAAAGGAAGTAGGTTACAATACACTTGTTCTCCCACTGTTTGAATACCACTCAACGGTGTGGGATGTGTACCAGATGGGGTTGATAGAAGAGATAGACAAGATCCAACGGAGACCAGCGCGCTTCGTCACAGGATCATTTAGTAATCGCGAAAGCGTTAAGGAGATGATAGATAAACTCCAGTGGAAGACTCTGCAAGAGAGACGCTCAGTAGCTCGGTACGGGCTTTTGTTGAAGTTTAGAGAACACATCTTCACCGAGGAGTCAAGTAGCATATTGCTCCCTCCTACGTATATCTCGCGAAGAGACCATGAGGATGAAATCAGAGAGATTAGAGCCCACACAGAGGCACACCGACAATCTTTCTTTCCACGAACAATACGAGACTGGAATAGAAG
Organism: Schistocerca serialis cubense; assembly: GCF_023864345.2. Taxonomy (NCBI): domain Eukaryota; kingdom Metazoa; phylum Arthropoda; class Insecta; order Orthoptera; family Acrididae; genus Schistocerca; species Schistocerca serialis. The sequence continues at coordinate 637,536,324 of NC_064640.1, forward strand.
GGAGAACCGATAGAGGAACTGAAGGTACCCTCCGCCACACACAGTCAGGTGGGTTGCGTATTATAGATGTAGATCACGTGACATGATGATAGTGTGTGCAGTAACAAATGTTCTGTCCGTATTGTTCATGTAAAATACCGATACCACTTGCAGGGATACGTGCATATCTGTCTTGGTCCGTGTGGTGCCTCTCCGCCGATGGCATACATTACGCCATCAATAAGGGCTGTGACACATTCACACGACGACAGCTCATCGTACTATGAATCAGGCATTCTAGCATGCCTTTTGTGTATAAAGTACCACGAAGAAAACTGTTATGAACACAGATCCGGAAGCGTGCCTTCCCCAGTCTCCCATAAAAACAACGATAACAAGTAACAAAGGAAACACAGCTAACACGTCCAACGCAGTAAGAACTTATAACACGAAAAAGAGTGACAAATATATTACAGTTGTGAAGCTAGAATCAGGAAGAATAATTTACATAATCAATGTACAAGCCACACGCACTACAGAGCAGACTCAACCAGCAGACAATCTACCGGCTAGCACTGTGGATGTGCATCATAACGAAATGAACAAGGACAAAGTGAAGTTGTCAGACACACGAATCAACGTGAGCAGACTAACAATTACAGGCACTACGCACCATTTAGATACAACAGATCCGATTCAGATACATAAAAACATCGACTTGCGGCAGCTAGATTTAATTACACGAATGCGTGGTGTCTGTTCTTCCGGACATGTCCGAAAAAACAGACACCAGGTACTCATATAATTGATTCGCCACCTTCAGTGTGGATGCACAAATACATTCGACTTGCTGCGGAAATCTCAAAGGAGCGAGCATGGAGGACATGTGTAGGGACTGCAGATAGATGGCGCTCGTTGGGCGCTCGTTGAGAATGTGGATCGACCGGGAGGCGAGCCGAGATAGTTTGCGTAATTGCGATAAACACAGTACAACTCTGTAGTAAGCAGTTGAAGTCCCGGTCCAAAACACACTTTCACGCGTCGCTCCTGTTTATACATAAAATCAATAATTCCTTTCGTTTCGTTTCCTTTCTCCTCCCTCCACCTTCAATTTACATAATAGAAAGATTTAACTTTCAGAAAAAAAACTGTAATGGTATCCATTATCAATTTAATTCAGAAAGTAGGCGGTCGTAGATCTAAGGGCTCAAGCATTACGAGAACTAGTACAAAAGCGTAACTGGGATGTATCCCTAACACTGCCATCATGTCAATAAAGAACATGCCGTGGTCACCCGGGGCGACGGACATTAGAGGGCGCACAAGGCGAGCTATAAGGGACCACAGAGATCCACCACTGCAGCCATCAAGCCACCTCATCTGGCACATTATTCAAACCTGTCGCAATAACAAGAATTGCTTAATCAGTACAAAAAGATGCAATAGGAAAGCTACCTGAGGCTAAGACCGAAGTGTGGCGTAAACCATATAAAATATTGATAGAAGAAAATAAAAACAAATCCATTCATTTTATCCACAATGAAAACTGAAAATGGCTCTATGACTCGTGGATGGAAACAGTCAGCAGGATACCTCCTTGGTAAACTCCTCACGGATGACAATCAAGAGAGTAACCAACTCCACAGGCAACTCAGATATCCAGTAGAGAATTAACAAAACGATTCTTTACAAACCACACCGTTCGCTGAAGAAGAAGTAACCTTAGTCATAACGAAACCGAAAAACGGGAAACCTCAGGACCAAATAATATTCACGCCGAAGTTCCCAAACAAATAAAAGTACAAATTATTCCACCCCTAACCAGACTGCTGAATTATCCCTTAACACTGTGTATGGTGCCTGCTAGCTGAAAATTAGCAAAAGCTAACATAATAAAAATGTTCACCGATAAAGATATGGCTAATCCTAAAAGCTGTAGACCATCCTCTTTGATTAACACACTTGCCAGGGATTCAGAAGATAGGTTGCACTCACACAAAGAGATTCACGGACTTTATCAGTGCCAGACTGGTTTCTGTAAATGAAAATGTATCGAAGATGAATTTAACACGTTGATCGAAAGAGTAGACACATGTAAACAAAAAAGTAACAGCAACATTAATTGACCGCTTCGTTTGCCCAGATACGTGATCTACAGGTTCTCGAGTATCTATTTTACAGCTTCATACTTACTGTAGGAGTCGAGTTGTGGAGTTGTCAGCCGGCAAACAGAAAATGATGAAACTAACAACCAAAGGGTGTCCATAGGGTTCTATTTTTGGGCCAGTATTTTTGGGTTTCATAAATGAATCACTCTTTTATCAGTTGGAAGAATGTGATCAAGTCGATGGGATGGTGGCGTATGGCAGTGAGGTCTTGGCTGTGGTGTTAGGGAACTCAAAATCTCAGCTGAAGGAGGTGATGAATGGGTTCCTCTCACGGATGCAGCGATGGTGCATAAACAACAAACTAACCATAGCTGCACAGAAAACCACATACATACTCCTTATAGGTAAACTTTCATCATGTATAAATCCTACAATTGAACTAGAAAGTACCTCTATCACCAAAGAGTCATGCGACAACTCTGAGTTCAACTAGACGAAAAGCGTAACTTCACTTAACACTTTCAGACAGTCGTAAACAAAGCAAGCAACATTATGCACAAAATTACCGGTGCCTTAACAGAAAACTACAAGCTACCACTGCATGCAGTGAAAGCCTCTCGCCGATCGTGGTGGCCGAGCGGTTCTAGGCGCTACAGTCTGGAACCGCGCGACCGCTACGGTCGCAGGTTCGAATCCTGCCTTGGGCATGGATGTGTGTGATGTCCTTAGGTTAGTTAGGTTTAAGTAGTTCTAAGTTCTAGGGGACTGATGACCTCAGAAGCTAAGTCCCATAGTGCTCAGAGCCATTTTGAAAACCTCTCGTGGTGCCATTTCCACGTCCGTAACTGGCTATACAGCAAGTATTTGTGTGCGCTGATTTCGGTGCGCGCGGAACAGGCAAATTCTGCGACGTGTACAAAAGCGTGTGCTCCTCAGATTCACAGGGGTATTTGGCACTACGCCAACTGGTGATTTACTGGTGATCTGCGAAATCTATCTAGTAGACATGACGGTAAGGTCCGATCGATCGCGAAATGGTAACCAAAGTGAAAATCAAAAAAGTTTTATTTGCAACACTTAGCTGCACTTCGCTACTCCTCTAAATAGTTGTACCTCCGACTGTGACATGTGTGTTATCACTGTACCAACTTTACAATACCCTCGTAATAGAAGGTAGCCACCTGTGCTTTCTGGAAATTGTCTAAGCTGATCTGCGACTTGTTGTCTGTGCCAAAATGTTGCTTTATACACAGCGGTTTATGCGAGCGGAGATGAAAGTCAGAGGGAGTCAAGTCCGGACTGTATGGTGGGTTCTCGAACACTTCCCATCAAAAACACTGCAGGAGCTACCTCATTGCTCCTGCAGTGTGCGGCCGAGAACTGTCATGAAGAAGGAAATGCATGACAGTTATGTTGTGTGTGTCGCATGACATCAGGTGAAAACTCTCACAGACACTCATACTTGGCGACAGACACTATTTTGTAGAAATCTTTACACGTTCACTGTACTCTCAGAATTGAAAAGAGCGACGTTACGCGATCGACGGGAATACTAGAGAACACTATCCAATACATTTGCACAAAGCTTTACCGGATTTGCACTGTGGTTTCCATTCCGCGATCCATTGGACCTTACTTTCCGAATAGCCCTTTAATCTAGGGAGAGAGAGAGTAGGTCTGCAGGAAACAATAAATAAATAAATGGCTTGTGCTGGCGATTGCCATTGGCTGGCAAGTGGTCTGTAGTGACGGTGTTACGGCCGCAGTTGTGCTGCCTATAGCATTCATTAAGGTGATCACCACACCATGTGAGATTTCACTTTAATAGTTAAACTACTTTAGTGTATTGTTATGGTGGCAGAGTGACAAAATCCGCGGAATGGTTTTTTTACTATGTCACATGTGTACTTCACGTCTAAGATAGTTGTACCCGTGCCGGCTGTGGTTGTGCGACACCCTTGCCGAAAATGGCCACAGTTGGCTACGATTCAGCGTTGGGCTCGAGATATCCAACTGTCCGACAAATGTACCACTTCTGCCTCATGGGGTGAACAGCAATAGTCTTTTGAATCTTTTGCTATACTTTTTCAGTGTGTGAGAACTATTTGAGTGCACCTGGTCCTTCAATTTGCCCCGTAGGTAAAAATCACAAGGAGAGAGATCGGGCGATCAGGAGTGTCACGAAATTCCACTGACTTGTTGTTTCTCCTCTCTTCTCCCAACAGCTTATGCAGTCGTCGTAAGATTGCCAAGGAAGTGTGTGCTGTTGTTCCGTCTTGCTGTAAATATCCATTCAGTCGTCCATCTTGTGTGAGATTATCTATGTATAGATTAAACAGCTTCTGGACATATCAGTTAGTATTAACAGGTTGGTGGAAAAACCGTGTTACGATACGGACACCAGCCGTTGGTTACCAAACATCAATTTTGAGATTAAACAACGAGTACTGATGGGAATTTGCTGATGTATAATGACGTATATTCTGTGATTTCAAACACCTTGACAGGTCATCCTTATGAAGAGATGAAAAACTGAGGACCCAATATTTTCTATTTCAATTCATTAAGAAAGCACCGACAGACCGCAACTCGCGATAGTTCGTCTTCCCGATTTAGCTCTGTAAATTTGTGAGGATATAGATGCTGATCCTCTTTTAGAATGTTCAGATACGACGATATCTTAAGTACCACTTGTACTGGTAAAAGGCGTTGAGATTTCTTCTGACATTGTACCAGGCTTTCGAGGAATCTTTTTTGGTATTCGGACTCTTTTCGGATTGTTACGGTTTTTATACGCTGAAGAGCCCGTTTCGCGCTTTTTTGGCACTAAATTCTACATCGCATACTTTGCCAGAGGTTTTGTCAAAACACTTCTAGTCTCAAATTCTTGCGCAGACAGTTCCGCACACATATTCTACGAATTTTGCTTCGCGTAACACCCGACAATGAACCCAGGCTGTTTTAACGTGAGCACCATTTGCGTTGGTTCGGCTGGTCACTGTATACTCGTACGTCTGCTCCTCTCACTCACTCTGACATACTGACACAGCGAAGGGCTTCGGTCAGAGCATGTGGAAGATGCGCATGTGCAGGCATGTGATAGCGACCGACTGATACATTTTCTGTGACGGGTAGTTCTTCTGTTCATAAACAATGATCAATTCGCGTCCGTGTTGTAAATATTTTACGATCCATTTCGTTTTGCTCATCCTGTGTAACTTGACAACAGCCAACTGCATGACTTAGGAAATTGCGATCGTGGTTCAGCATTACCTGTAGGATATTTCAGAACGAATGAAAATTTGTGCCTGATCGGGCTCGAAACCGGATTTCTTGCTTCTCACGAGCAGTCGCCTTAATCAGCTGTGCTACCCGACAACTCTTCCAGGAATAGCACATATCGCCATATGTCCCCGTGTTTCTACATTCCCTTGTGTTCCTGTGATTCCCGCGCAAGTTAATACACTGTTTTCTCTCGTCATATTGCTTGCCGTGGCATGAAATACCGGACTATATAGTACAAAACAGACACTGCACAACAGAATATCCAAAGTATTTCTAAATTCATAAATTGTTTATTTCTAAATAAAGCAACAGCCCATGCAGGAAGAAGACTTTCCTCAAGCGTTCCACTCATTCTGAATTCGATTTAATTTCAGGAATCAAGCTCTCTAATTGAGATTCGTAGTAGCTTCACGCTTCAGATACTCGTCCACGAAGCCAATACTGTGTGCATGCGCATTCGGGTCCATCATATGTCTTGCGTCTTGGTCAGAAGGCGATCCGGGTAGCCTCCAAAACTGGATGGAGACAAATCTCCTGCGGGCAGTGCACACTGCCTGTCTTACCCACGGAAGAGACCTATGTAGCCAATCCTGTGACTAGAGAAAAGGCTTGGAAAGGACCACGCAGTTCGCTATCACCCCTCTCTCTCTCTCTCTCTCTCTCTCTCTCTCTCTCTCTCTCCCTCCCTCTCTCTCTCTCTGCCCTACGCCAGCTGCCTACCTAAGAGCCTTTTGGCACTGGAATGATGACTTATTATTGATCACGACTTTGCTAATTGCAATTGAAAGCAAATGGAAGAAGTACGTTCAGAGTTGAACATCCTGTCGAAGACGACGTCATGAAAGACGGATCACGTTTGCGTTGACTGTTGAGTTCGACACAACTGTTGTGTGCCGTGTGTGTGAACTGAGGTGAACATGGTTTGCGAACTTTCATATTTCTCACTGACGATTAACTCGCTCTGTCTTATTGACAGTTATCTTAAGGCTATTGTGTATCTGGGTCTTGAACTTGTTTGAACCGTGAAGCAGTAAACACAAATTGCATACAGACCAAAGATCCAAGTTTATAAGCATTATGAAACAGGCGCTCAAATAGCTGCTGTATGTCATCCCTATAGGTTGCATTTGGCTCGGCATCCTTAAGAAGCACAACAGTATACGCCGTCCTAACAGGATGCTGTCCCAGAGGAGAATACAGTCCCCTACATATCAGCCCCATTCAAAAATAGTCGCATGGTTGCTACACATTCAATAGGTGCACCAGGAAAATAGATGAAGGGTTAGGGCACAAGACAACCACTACTAGGTCTTCTCACGCTGAAGAAGGTACAGGCACGATATTCATCCAGTTGCACAGTACCATTGTGTAAATAAATGAGCCTAACATTTTGCTGAGCATGCATAACAACTTACCTAAGCCGATAAAAAAAACTGTATAGCGACAGAAGTCTGACGCTGAGCCTCCCGTTTCCACTTCTCGTGTACAATCGGCGCTTTATCTTCTGATATAAGCTAACCACTAACAACGTATCGGGAGGTTTATAGCAAAAAAATGATGTTAAATAAATTGTCAGATGAATTCACTTGCTACTATTAATAACTGGTGGACACAAGCACACAAACATTTAATAAATTTAGTGACTGTTCTGCTGACATAAGGATCTGGTTATTCACGGTTGAACTGTGCCCTAAATAAATTGTTTAAATCACAGTAATCCAGCCTAAGGAAGACTCAATGATTATAAAACACAAATACGTGTGAAATAACTATAGCCGAAATCATCGTCTTGAGAGATTCAGCAATTGTATTGATACTTAAGATAATTCTAATTTATTGTTCCGTCTAGCTGCATATTTTTAATTAGATTACATGTTTCGATCACTCTAGATCATCTTCAGATCAATTTAGATGCGTCAGCACCCCGTCTTGTCAACTGCAGAACCACGTATCAGAATACTAGATGGGTTGCTGACGCCACTACTTAGATCTGAAGATGATTCAGAGTCACTGAAACATATAATCTAATTAAAACGTGCAACTGAGACGGAACAATAAACGAGAATTATCTTAAAAATACATATGAAACATTGAATAAATGAAATTGGAATAGCCCGTTAAGACAAAAATGTACCCTGACACAAGAATTTTGTTCACTGCTGATTTTTTCTTTTTTTTCCAAATCAAAACGAAACAAATTACCCGATATTTTTGTCTTATAATCCTGGAAATACTCACAATAATTAGATATGATTTGAAACAGTATTCCATTTACAAGAGGTCGCGTTTACTCGTCACCTACATCTACTACATCTACATCTACATTTACATCACCGATTTCGTCTGAATTTAGGTATATGCAGGGCTTGGCCGGAAATGAAAGTGACAGATTTGGGAGCTCCATATGGGCAAGCTTTAAGGCGAAATAGCGTCTTGCTGCGGTCCGGGTAAGGCATGATTAATTTATGTTTACGTAGGTTTCATGCTGCCGGTCGTGCAGCAGAAACAGTACAGAACGGTAATGTGAAGACAATGGGATCTAATGCCTATGTGGAAGCCTTTTTTATTTTCAGTTTTTACGTTACGTACACTACAGTTAAACCGAAAAATGCTCAATATATTGTATTTTGAAGATGAAGGAGGATTTCCATCATGCACTACTATTCCCTCCCAAATGCATTCCGCTAGTGCAATCCTGCGGTGTCCATTCTACCATCAGGTAAAGATTTTGACAAAAAATCTTGAAAAGTAATCGTATCTCATAGAGTGAGAAAACGAAATCACATCCTGACAAGCCTGCTCAAAATACTAGTACTTTCCATTATAGGTCCACTTATCCTGGCCAGTATTGGCCGAAATGATGCTTTACGCGTGGCTTGCTGCCAGACTGTGCGATGAGAGAAAACTTTTTATGAATATAAACCAAGTTTGTCTTTCTCTATAAAGTTTAAAACAATCATTTAATTGAAAAAATGCCGCCTTTATAACGCGTGTAAGATGCCGAAAAAATTACTGCTCCCCTAGTTTTGATATGAAAGTCACCGGAGGACACCTAAAAAATCAACTGTAAAATAATAAAAGGATCTAATTTTATTTACGAAGTTCTTGTGTACGATTTGCAATCCCCTCCTGGCAATTTATCTGCAATCCCAAATTTTACTTATGTGAAAATAATAGTAAATACAGTATACTGCGCATTATTTCGGTTATCTGCTATTTAAGAAATATAAAAATAGAAAACAAAAAAGAAAAAATGCTTCCATATGGGGCTCGATTCCACTACCCTCTGTTTACTGTTTTATACTCTTTCCACTGAAACAACCGCTGTTCGGAAACTACGCTAACGTAAATAGCTTATGCTTCATCCGACCCACGGACAAAAATGCTATTTTTTCTTGGATATATGGTGCTCTCACTTCCGTCTCTTTCATTTCTGGACAAGCTCTGCATATACCATAAATTATGATGAAACCGGCGATGAAGAGTAGGTGCGACCCCTTGTTGGAGCGAGCAGAGCGTACTTAGGGAACGTTTACCTTCTGCCAGCGGTATTGTCCTGTGCAATCATTCGCTAATCGAAGCAAATTCCCTCATATGACCAATTCACTGGAGTCTGATAAATAACTGATTCTTAACACAAAATTCAATACAACTGTTCCTAGTAACACACCGCGGGACACATTTCCAGAACGGTAATTGGTACTCTGAAATAACAATTCCAACCTTCTGCATATCAAGTGATCATAATCAGCTCGTAGGCCGCACAAAATCTTACGCAGTCGAGGGGCAGCAAACGAAAGACCAGTAAATAGCCCTGCTCCCTCTGTCATCAGCTATGTCTCCTGACTAGTATTGCAGTCACGTCAGCTCTTAACTTTTATGCCACCATTGTGATTATTAACAACATTTAAACATATTTCATATTAAACATACGATACATAATTTAGTATTCCCGCCAGCGGATATCAATACGGATACAGATGAGATGACGGGTGTCGCGCAAGGAAAGGAAGGAATATTAGATTTCACGTCCCGTGGACATAGAAGTCATTAGAGACGCAGCACAAACTCAGATTTTGTCAAGGAAAGGAATATTCCGTGCCCTTTCAAAGCAAACATGTCGGCTTTTACCTGAAGCGATTTAGGGAAATCACAGAAGACCTAAAAGAAGATGCCTGACGCGGGTTTTAACTGTCGTCCTCCTGAATGCGAGTCCAGTTTGCTCATCACTGCCCCACCTCGCTCGGTGTGGGTCTTGCGTGAGAGCAGTGCACAAAACTGTCAGAGAAGACGCGCGCGAAGCTTTGTAAGGGCAGAAACAGTGACCCATGTGTTTACCTGTCGGCAGCCAAGTGCCGGGACCAATCACTTCTCAAGCTGATTTCAACTACCTTTGCGCTGGTTCAAATGGCTCTGAGCACTATGCGACTTAACTTCTGAGGTCATCAGTCGCCTAGAACTTAGGACTAATTAAACCTAACTAACCTAAGGACATCACACACATCCGTACCCGAGGCAGGATTCGAACCTGCGACCGTAGCGGTCGCCCGGTTCCAGACTGTAGCGCCTACAACCGCTCGGCCACCCCGGCCGGCACCTTTGCGCTGGGTTTCGCCTCTCACCGTGGTGTGTTTCCATGTGTTTGCGTTTAGTGGTAAATGGAAATGAGCGTTTGGCGTCATTGGCCGGGACGCCCCGTAAGGGGCATGCGTTCAGTGGTTCGCGTTGGTAGTATTTTGTGTTTACCTCCTTGCTAGTCTGCGCAGTGATCGGGCTCTCTGCCTCCTGTAGATTCACTCGCACGTCAAGTTTCGTTTCCTCTTCCAGTTTTCAGCTCCCCAACTGTGTAGGAGCGCCACTGTCGGATAGTACAATTTCATTTGTGCTGACATACAACGTTTTGCGGCTTTATTGCGCCTTATGCAAATACAAAATTTGAGAAGTAGGACATTCTTACTGGTGATACGCTTTTTTTCACAATGTTAATCTGTGGTCACCACTGTATATTGTATAAACAAATTAATTATATTAATGTGATGTATCTACATAGAACCAATCAGATGGTCCTGTTCATGTGCAAAACAAAGAATTGTATACAGGGTATTACAAAAAGGTACGGCCAAACTTTCAGGAAACATTCCTCACACACAAATAAAGAAACGATGTTATGTGAACATGTGTCCGGAAACGCTTATTTTCCATGTTAGAGCTCATTTTAGTTTCGTCAGTATGTACTGTACTTCCTCGGTTCACCGCCAGTTGGCCCAATTGAAGGAAGGTAATGTTGACTTCGGTGCTTGTGTTGACATGCGACTCATTGCTCTACAGTACTAGCATCAAGCACATCAGTACGTAGCATCAACAGGTTAGTGTTAATCACGAACGTGGTTTTGCAGTCAGTGGAATGTTTACAAATGCGGAGTTGGCAGATGCCCATTTGATGTATAGATTAGCACGGGGCAATAGCCGTGGCGCGGTACGTTTGTATCGAGACAGATTTCCAGAACGAAGGTGCCCCGACAGGAAGACGTTCGAAGCAATTGATCGGCGTCTTAGGGAGCACGGAACATTCCAGCCTATGACTCGCGACTGGGGAAGACCTATAACGACGAGGCAATTCTTTGTGCAGTTGACGATAACTCTAATGTTGCTGCTGTACAAGGTAACGTTGACCACGTCACTGTATGGAGAGTGCTACGGGAGAACGAGTTGTTTCCGTACCATGTACAGCGTGTGCAGGCACTATCAGTAGCTGATTGGCCTCCACGGATACACTTCTGCGAATGGTTCATCCAACATTGTGTCAATCCTCATTTCAGTGCAAATGTTCTCTTTACGGATGAGGCTTCATTCCAACGTGGTCAAATTGTAAATTTTCACAATCAACATGCGTGGGCTGACGAGAATCCGCACGCAATTGTGCAATCACGTCATCAACACAGATTTTCTGTGAATGTTTGGGCAGGCATTGTTGGTGATGTCTTGATTGGGCCCCATGTTCTTCCACCTACGCTCAATGGAGCACGTTATCATGACTTCATACAGGATACTCTACCTGTGCTGCTAGAACATGTGCCTTTACAGGTACGATACAACATGTGGTTCATGCACGATGGAGCTCCTGCACATTTCAGTCGAAGTGTTCGTACGCTTCTCAACAACAGATTCGGTGATCGATGGATTGGTAGAGGCGGACCAATTCCATGGCCTCCACGCTCTCCTGACCTCAACCCTCTTGACTTTCATTTATGGGGGCATTTGAAAGCTCTTGTTTACGCAACGCCGGTACCAAATGTAGAGACTCTTCGTGCTCGTATTGTGGACGGTTGTGATACAATACGCCATTCTCCAGGGGTGCATCAGCGCATCAGGGATTCCATGCGACGGAGGGTGGATGCGTGTATCCTCGCTAACGGAGGACATTTTGAACATTTCCTGTAACAAAGTGTTTGAAGTCACGCTGGTACGTTCTGTTGCTGTGTGTTTCCATTCCATGATTAATGTGATTTGAAGAGAAGTAATAAAACGAGGTCTAACATGGAAAGTAAGCGTCTCCGGACACATGTCCACATAACATATTTTCTTTCTTTGTGTGTGAGGAATGTTTCCCGAAAGTTTGGCCGTACCTTTTTGTAACACCATGTATAAAATGCTTCTCCTCCTCTCATTTATAAAAGAATTAATCGTATTAGTGTATTCTATCTCCTCGTATAAACAATCTCTTTTGGAAAAATAAAATAGTTATTACGATATTATAAATAACTTTGAAAAATGTATTGTTGATAACATTTTATCAAAAGTAAAATTAGTAGATCAGAATTATCTGTAAAAAGGCCATGAGCCCTTCGCTATGAAAGTTATTGTAAGGTGGAAGCAAATAAGAACTTTTTTGTTTTTTCTTTGGTAGACCATTTTTTATTTATTCATGTATATGAGGTATACACACAGTCACTGAGTTTTACAATCTTGTCCAGATAATTATTTTCCATATGCCTTGAATTTGTCCTGAATCGGATTCAGGCCTATAGGTGCAATTACATCCAATAGACATTCCTTAACTTAATTTTGAATTGAAAGGTTGTATGTTTAAAGAGTTTTCAATAGCATATTTTTGTGTTGGATGAATACTAGCATTTATACACTGTTTTAATTGATTTATATTCACATTGTACTCACACAGTCAATAAAGTCATGGTATGCAGATCTATTGCCACAGCCAGTAAAGAATTGCACAGGAAAGTTAAATTTAGCACACGTGAATGATTGACGTACATCACTTCTGATTTTAACACAAGTACTGCCTCTCTATACATACTGACAACTGATACAAGTTGTAAAAACATGGTTGACGATATATGGAAGCTTGGGTCCGGCCGTGAGTCGTGCTCGGATAGCCTAATACCATTTCCGCCTTGTGCGCCGAGCGAGCAGATCGTTGTTTACGTATTCGCCCCGCCGCAGCGTCGCAGATGTTTGCAAGTTTATCGCTTCTGTGGTGTTTGTGCCTCTGTGTGTGTGACGTCGTCGTTGTCTTGTCTCGTCCTTCGCTGGAGTGTATCTGACAGCGGCCTAGACCGCCCCTGCTTCTTTCTCATGGCGTCCAAGAGTGTTCCACGTAAATGCACTCTGATTTTTTCATTTGACAAGTCGACACTTAAAATGCAGCACGGATCTTTAGAAAGATGTGACTGGTTAGTAGATACTTTTCATTTTACCTCGGGCCAAATGCGTACCGCCTATTCTGATTTTGAGATTTATATGTTCTTTGTGAAATTCGTAGATCCCCTGCAAGTAGACAAGTTCCTGTTAAAGCATGGTACACAGGATCCCTTCTGGAATAGAGATTATTCGATCAGTATGGTGCTGCTGGCGAATGCTCGAATATTCAGTCTTCCTCCGGAGGTAGAGGATATTTATCTTAAGGAGGTTTTGGCGCGATATGGTGACGTGAGAGGCATTTGCCGTGAACGTTGGCCAAGTAAACGTAAGCCACAATTTTTCAGCTGCATACTTTCGATGAAAATGCAAATCAAAAAGAACATTCCGTCTCATTTGCAAGTTTGTGGCTATCTTACTGTTAGGTGCAGCGGGCAGGAGGGGACCTGTTTTCTACGCAATGTAAGTGGCCATCTTCGAACTAGCTGCCCTTGGAGATTTTGTCTTACGGTCTTCCTTGAAACAGCACCGGGAGTTAACGGGTGCTGAACTTGTCCCCTCTGGTAACGAACTTGGGGCTACAGCTTCCCTCGTTCCTGGTGATCATCCGACAGTTCCCACTTTCGCTCAGGATGGCGATGAACTAGTTGTGCCTTCCCCTGTCCCACCATCTCCTAAGCCGTGTTTGTCTGTCACTCCTACCAGCCCTGGTGAGGTGGAGATCAGGGAGGCAGTATCTGGTATTCCTCCTGGTGCGGGGGTGGCTCCTATGGAGCCGTCCCGAAGCGAGTGTGCGTCTCCTTCGCAGCCTACACCACAAGTCCATCCGGTAATGCAGCAAAGCCCTCCTGTTCCTCTGTCTGTTCGCGGCGTTGGAGATCGTGATTTGTCCCTTATTGCCACTCCCGTTGCGGAAACTGTTACCGCAGAGTTGTCTCCCGCTATGTCTGTGATTCACTCTGATTGCCTTCGATTACGGAGTCGGCATGCCTTGCAGAGTGACCCTGCTGTAGAGCAGGCCTCGGACCCTGGGAAGTCACAGATTGATATAGAAGTGGTACAAGATCAGTCGGCGCCGCCTACTCCAGATGCTATTACGAATCGCTGCCGGGTCAAACAACGTGTACAGCCGGAACGTACAGCTGCGCGCAAAACAAACAAGGGTAAAGATTCAGTTGGGTCACAACTGACTTTCGGATTCGCTATTGGACTCAGCGATGGACTGTGCTGGGTGACAGGTGGAATGGTCGTGCTGTTCTGTTTCTTTTTCTTTTTTCGCTTATGCGTCTACATTTGTCACATTAAATGTTAAACGAGTGGTATCAGAGCTGCGCCTAGCTTCGCTGCGTCAGTTTATATATAACTCCTATGACTCCTTTGCGAGTATAGTGTTCCTGCAATAAATTTTATTTACCAGTTTCCCTCTCCCTGGATTTCTCACTGTTTCTAATGTGACACCTAAATTTCAATGGGAACTGCCTTATTCTTTCGAGAAGAAGTTCTTGAATTTGGTAGGGTATTCGGCTGTAGACTTTATGATCTCACCTCATATGCTCCGTTTGGTTCTGGTCACACAGTGGAACGTTAGAATTTTTATAAAGGGGATATTATTTATCTTTTATGTAGGAATCCTCCGGTACTGTAGTTGGGTGGTAATTTTAACTGTGTTCTGCGTCCTGCTGATCATTCTCTCCATTTTAATTACTGTCAGATTTAAGCTCGATGTCCGTGAAAGATGTTTGGGAGTGTAAAATCCGACGTTGGTTAAATTAAAGCATTTTACTGTGACTTCTAGTACCAGGGTTGATCGATTCTATTTATCGGGTTGCATGAACGATCGCATTCTTGAAATCGACATTATCCCTGTTAGCTTTTCTGATCACTGTGCTTTGCCCACCACTTTCCAACTTGATCGGCAACCAATTAAACGATTCCGTTCCCCGTGGGCGTTAAATCTAGCTCATTTGGCAGCTCTTTCTCTCGATGATGTGAAGCACGCCGGCCAGAGTGGCCGAACGGCTCTAGGCGCTTCAGTCTGGAACCGCGCGACCGATACGGTTGCAGGTTCGATTCCTGCCTCGGGCATGGATGTGTGTGGTGTCCTTAAGTTAGTTAGGTTTAAGTAGTTCTAAGTTCTAGAGGACTGATGACCTCAGATGTAAAGTCCCATAGTGCTCAGAGCCATTTGAACCATTTTTTTGATGTGAAGCACAATGTGTAGGATCGTAGTCTTCTACCCTCTGGGAGCTACTCTACCACTCTGGAACAGTGGACTACAATTACTAAACAGAAGCTCCGTCAAATTTTGATCACTTACTGTATGCTAGGGAGAGGAATTTTCGTAGAACTCACGAATTTTATTATTCTCTCTTTTGTTACTTGTATGACGGTGTGGATCGGGCCTCCTGCGGATTTCATAGGTACAATGTATTAAAGCTAAGCTGTTGCAGTTGAAGCGACAACAGACGAAAAGGTTGCAGTTGCGACCGAAACCACGTTCACTAGACATGGAGGAATTGGTTTCGTTGTACCATCTGCTTCGACATCAAGTTTGGCTTCGCCACTCTTGCATTACTTCTCTTACAGCAGCTGACGGCCGTAAACTGACAGCGCCAGCTGACGTTCTTCACGCCTTACATCAGTACTATGCGGATCTTTACAACGTGGATACACCTAGCGACTTTCCCTTAGACCATGCTAGTGGAAGAGAACACCGAATTCTTGACCGACTTTCACCCTGTTACTTCTCCTTCTCACAAATCGCCAGGTATGGATGTGCTCCCCAAGGAATTTTATGTGTGTTTTTGGCCCATCTTGGGCGTCACATTTATGTCCATGTTAAATGAGGTGATAAGGGGGCAGTTGATCCCGCTCCATTCTAGGTGGCGAAAATTGTGTTGATATCTAAACATGCTGGTCGTAATACTGTTGATAATTTTCGTATTCACACATTACTGAATTCTCGTTATAAGACAGTCGTGAGGATCTTTGTCCGCTCCAAACAGAGAGTCTCATTTGGAAATCGGTTACTGATAAAATCCAGGGGGCAATACTGGGACACGAACGACGCTCTCTTGCCCTTCTTCAGAAGGTGTGCTGTGCAAGGCCTATTCTATCGCACAATATTTTCCGCTTCCCTCCACGATGGATAAGAAACTGAAGCAGTTGTCCTGACGCTTTTTATGGAAGAATCATATCTTCAGGTTGCGATACAAGATTTTGACGAATCCTCGTTCCCTCGCTGGACTGGACGTTTCTGACATTAAGAGGAAGGCGTCTATTTTCTATATTCGGTAGACCATTTTGTCGATCACTGAGGACTTAAGTACCTTTACGTCTCGACGATTCTTGATCCCCTGCTAACGTTTGTTACCTGAATTTTAAACTGAGACACACTCGAGAGTTCTGCGTAGCCGTGAGCTATTTGGTGGCTGACATATTGCAGCGTCTTGTGCTCACTGCTAAGTTTTTGTTGACTCGCTGCGAAAGGACTTACTGTGCCAATCTCGTTAAACTATCATCACCGCAAATATTCTGGAAAATTGCGTGGGCCATCAGCCTCCCGGTTCTATCAATGGCAGCGGCCTCTTCCTGGCACGGGATTGTCAACAATTTGACTTCCACCAACGAACATCTATATCGTATCGGGATTAGTGACTCAGATAAGTGCACAGGTGGATACGCTGCAGCACCGGTTTATTTGTCGTGGTCACCTACCAAACTGGTCCTGGCTCAGGATGCAATTGGCTTTCCTCACTCGCTCTGCTGAAGCTGCGTATTCCAGTAATATAATTTTGCAGCCTGGTGCATCTTTTCTTTTTTCTTTTTTCCTAGGACGAAGACTAATACGGTAATTTGGTTGGTTGGTAACTTAGTACATTTTGTCATTGCTGATGAAGGTGATGATGACTTTTGGCTTTTCGCTAGTGAATTTCTATAGCTTACTGTTCCTGCATGCAACTGCCCAAATTTCGACAGCCGGCCGGAGTGGCCGAGCGGTTCTAGGCGCTACAGTCTGGAACCGCGCAATCGCTACGGTCCCAGGTTCGAATCCTGCCTCGGGCATGGATGTGTGTGATGTCCTTAGGTTAGTTACGTTTAAGTAGTTCTAAGTTCTAGGGGACTGATGACCTTAGATGTTAAGTCCCATAGTACTCAGAGCCATTTGAACCATTTTGAACCAATTTCGAAAACTCTTTACCAGCATTCTGAATATTATCTTTCGAAGAAGCGCTGGATAATTCCGGCAGAAGCTACTGCTTCATTTTGCTTTCGTTTTCCCTGTTTTTGTTATGTATTTCTTCCTTTTGTGCTATTGGTATTATTTTTGTAAATTTAAAACACAACAAAAAAGGAAAGAAAGATATGAAACTATGCGAGGGAGCAGCGCAGTGCCAGGGCGGGGGGGCGGGGGGGGGGGGGCGGGGGAGGAAGGGGGAAGGGGGAGGGAGGCATTCTGGCCAGATTTCGGGATTCGACCTCTGCCTACCTTGTCTCAGCAGCCTGAAGCTGACTGTGACTACTATTGACTGCTTTTAGTAAATTGTATTTCCTGTTTGCACGCCTATTTAGATGCTTCTGTTGAGATTTTTCTAATTAATTCTCTTCTCCTACATGCAAACTATGTAAGACTCATGTTTATGATTTTTATTTCAATGTAAATGAACTGAACATGTAGACTACTAAATAAATTACTGTTATACAGGATGTTCATTTCTTTCTATGGGAATATTTAAAAGATAAGGCGTACCAGCAGGCGCTAACAGGCCGTGAAGACATGGTCGAGAACATCAAAAACGCCCGTGTTGACATTCCCATAAATATGCTTCGTCCTGTGAAAAGGGGATCACTAAATGTATTGAAGTTGGCGGTACCACGTTTGAACACTTACTCTAATTGGCGCGTCGAGAAGTCCCCTGTTCGATATGTCGGAGGAATCAACTTCGCGAATGGGGTTTCCTATTAGAAGTTAGGAAATACTGGCCCGACCTACCATCGCAGAATTTAGGTGGAATCCTACGTGCCACTGGATATTCAAAGGTCATTGAGTATCAGGTCGTAAATTACGATTCTGTACCCATTTATAAACAACCTCATCTGTGGCGAAACGAAGAAAACGCCTCAGGCAAAAAGTATGTAGATTTTGTAGTAGAATCGTAATTTTCAGTTCAAAACGGGTGTTTCCATTGAAGATTTCAAAGTCGTCCCCTGCTGCCCATGCTCGAGTGTGATATGATTGGATGTCTCCTCCAAGACAAGCGAATTGGAATTATAACTTTTTTTGACCTGATGTGTAGTTTTAGAGATATTCCAATGTCTTCAGTTAAAATGAACGCCCTGAGTAAAAAATATGGTAAGATGACCGCACGTGATAAGCGAACAATCCGGGTTCAAGTCCCGGCCCAGCACAAATTTTCATTGTCGTAATTCCATTATACAAACGACGATTGTCCACGTTAGCAACTGCGAATACATTTCACGTATTTCATAACGGCTGAAGTCGTCGTAGTGCCTGCATGCATGTCCGAAGGAATATTGCATCGTAGTTTGGAATAACACAGGCACTACAATATCGTAAATATAAAATTGTTTCAAATACAAATTACCCTGCAGTATGAACGTACGTGTTTAGTAAAGGTATCGTTTTAAATTTATGTCATGCATCCATCAGTTTCTTTTTCTGAAAACCTCTTCAACATTAATGGATAACCTCTTATATTACAAATATTCTTTGTGATCTGATATCTTAATATCTTCGCATGAATTACCAAATCAGTCCCCTTTCCTTTCTTCATCTTCTATTAAACTTGATAATCTTCATTCTTCAGTCTTGGCGGTACTAGTCTTGTATTATTTGTTTTGATCTTATCTGCCTGTGCGGGTAGTAGCTGTTTTGAAATGATGAATCAGATATGCGATGAGTTCGATGGATATTTCACTAACAGAGCCCTCTCCGTTATACTGGAGGGCAAGCGTTCAACAGCAAGAAAAGTAACACTGAATGTTCACCAAAGGAGTGTAATAAGACCTCTAATGTTCTCAACATACATAAACAATTCATCAAATAGGATTAGTAACACTCTCAGATTGACTAGAGGAAAATATAATGGTTGGACAATTGTAAACCTACACAGAGAGACTTGATAAAACTTCCACTTTGTGTAGTGAATGATAGCTTTGTTTAAATGTGGAAGAATTTAACATAATGCTTATAACAAACAGAAAAAAACCAGAAGTATTCTGTTATACGTTAAGTGCACAACGTCTGGAGTATTTATTGGTCATATTAAGAAGTTAAATGAAATGCATAGCGTGGACATAAACATGGAAACAACAAAAACACAACACATTATCGTGCCTAATACGATGCAGGGAAACCACTGATATTGAAAACAGCTTCCATTCGTCTTGGAATGGATAAATACGGGTCTTTTATGGTTTTCCAAGGAATATTATAACATTTTTTCCTGCAAAATAGTAGTTAGTTCAATTCACGATGATGGAGGTGCATTGGTATCACGCACCCTTCTCTCAAAAGTAGACGACAAAGGCTCAGTAACACTGAGATCTGGTGATTGTCGGGGCCAGGATGGATGCGAAAATTCACCCTCGTGCTCACAAAACCAGTCCTGGACGATGCGAGCTTTGTGGACAGGGGCCTTGTCTTCTTGGAACCCAGTATCACCTTTGGGGTGCAAGCGTTGTACAATGGGATGGACCTGATCAGACAAAATGTTCACATAATCCTTGACAGAAATGAGACCTCGCAGAGCAACCATGGAGCCCATGGAATACCACGATACGGCTATCCAAATCATCACCGAACCACCACCACGCTTCACTCTTAAGACGTAAACTCGGTCAGAAGTTGGAACACTGTGACACAATACTCATCCGACCAAATGACTTTCTTCCATTGCTCCAACTCCACAGTCCACGTTTTATGACTTCGGCACCACGTTTTACTTTTACGGGAATTTGCAACTAACCCAACAATTCCCTGCTTATAGAGTCACCTTGGTGTTGTTTTTGTGCTGAGAGGACTCCTGAGTGTGGCATGTTTTTCCACTTTCCCTGTGTGGGGTACAAATCTTCGATACGGTGCCTCTTGAAACATCTAGCACTTCGGTTACCTTAGCTATGGAAGCACCCCACTAAACGAGCACCAACAGTCTGCCCCCGTTCTATCGCAATGAGCTCCCCCATAATGCACTCACAACTACTGAGAACGCTATTCTGACCACGACTGACACTTGTAACGTATTGAGGACACTGCACAGAAGCAGTTCGTTGTCAAATATAACAGCACTACCTGCAGGCTTGGCTATCATCTGCATTTATGTTGAAGCACGCATTTCTCGCGGTGTTTTCATGTTTTTGTCCATCCCTTGTACGACGAACACGTAAAATTAGAATTACGAAAGGCGAATAGAAGACGCATTTGTTCACCACACGTGAACCATGGACCTGACCGAGGTAAGGTGGCTTGCGTATCTCTATGGCACAGATAGCCGTACTGTAGATGTAACATGGGATGGATATCTGTGGAGAGGTGAGACGTACATCTGATTCCTGAAGAGGAGCAGCAGCCTTTTCGGTAGTTGCAAGACGTCCGATCAAGATGGTTGTCTGATCTGGCCATAAAACTAACATTGCCTTGCTATCCATGGAGAAGAAATAAAAACTTTGAGGTTCGCCGATGACATTGTAATTCTGTCAGAGACAGCAAAGGACTTGGAAGAGCAGTCGAACGGAATGGACAGTGTCTTGAAAGGAGGGTATAAGATGAACATCAACAAAAGCAAAACGAGGATAACGGAATGTAGTCGAATTAAGTCGGGTGATGCTGCGGGAATTAGATTAGGAAATGAGACACTTAAAGTAGTAAAGGAGTTTTGCTATTTGGGGAGCAAAATAACTGATGATGGTCGAAGTAGAGAGGATATAAAATGTAGACTGGCAATGGCAAGAAAAGCGTTTCTGAAGAAGAGAAATTTGTTAACATCGAGTACTGATTTAAGTGTCAGGAAGTCGTTTCTGAAAGTATTTGTATGGAGTGTAGCCATGTATGGAAGTGAAACATGGACGATAAATAGTTTAGACAAGAAGAAAATAGAAGCTTTCGAAATGTGGTGCTACAGAAGAATGCTGAAGATTAGATGGGTAGATTACATAACTAATGAGGAGGTATTGAAGAGAATTGGAGAGAAGAGGAGTTTGTGGCACAACTTGAATAGAAGAAGGGATCGGTTGGTAGGACATGTTCTGAGGCATCAACGGATCACCAATTTAGCACTGGAGGGCAGCGTGGAGGGTAAAAATCGTAGAGGGAGACCAAGAGATGAATACACTAAGCAGATTCAGAAGGATGTAGGCTGCAGTAGGTACTGGGAGATGAAGAGGCTTGCACAGGATAGAGTAGCATGGAGAGCTGCATCAAACCAGTCTCAGGACTGAAGACCACAACAACAACAACATGTTAGTACTGTGAACGGCTGATGGCAAGGGGACACTGCAGTTGTTAAGTTTCCCGAGGACATGCAGCTCCACTGTGTGGCTCAATAATGATGAAAAACTCTTAAGTACAACATTCCGCAGGTGAATTAGCCCCCATTTGGATCACGGGGCGGGAACTATTCGTTAGGATGTTGTCACCAGAAGAAACAAAACTGTTATTGTACTTGCCGGAGCGTGGAATATTGGATCATTTAATCGAATAGGTTGGCTACAGAAATTAGAAAGAAAGTGGTTAGATTGAAGTTAGCACAAAAGCAGAATGGTATAATGTAGGAGTGGCTTTAATAGTGAATAAAGAAATAGGAATGAGGATAACCATCTATGAACAGCATACTGAACACAGTATCGTAGTGGGGATAGGTATGAGCCCAATACCCATTACAGTCGTCGTCGTTTTTGTTTCTCTTTATCCATCATCAGGCTGACGGAAACCCACTATAGAAGAAAAATTTTATATTCCAACTAGCTTTTCAAATGATGAAGAGAGTGAAATAATGTATGTAAATAAATAATGATATAAAAAAATGAAATAAATAATAAAATGTGAAATAATGTACACGAAAATTACTCAGATAGTTAAGCAAGGCAAAACTTTAATTGTGATTGGGATTGGAATTTGACAGTGGAAGAAGGAAGAAAAGGAAAAACAGTAGAGGAACCAACCTGGTCAAATTTTTCAACGGGTACATGACTGCTATTAATTGGTTTAAAAAATCGTGAAATAATGTTGTGTACGTGGAAAGGCCTGGAAACACCAGAAGTTTTCGAATAGATTGCATGATGCAAGACAGAGACTGCGAAACCAGGCTTTGAACTGCAAAACACTTCCAGAGCAAAATGCAAAATGGCTCTAAGCACTACGGGACTTAACATCTGATGTCATCAGTCCCCTAGAACTTAGAACTACTGAAACCTAACTAACCTAAGGACATCACACACATCCATGTCCGAGGCAGGATTCGAACCTGCGACCGTAGCAGTCGCGCGGTTCCGGACTGAAGCGCCTAGAACCGCTCGGTCACAACGGCCGGCAGCAAAATGCATATCCTGATTATAATTTATTGGTTATCGACAACAATTAAAACTGAATAAATTGAAGAAAAGTAGGAAATTAAGGATATGAAATCCCGATAATTTGTAAGATTCAGAGGTAGTTGAGACTTTCATGGTGAACTAGGAAACTATTGCCTGAAATACGGATAAGGACCATAACAGAAGACGAATGGGTAGCCTTTAGAGAGACAAAAGAATTAAGGTAGCAGACGATCAAACAAGCAAAAAGACATGGCCCAGTAAAAATCATAGGATAATACAAGGCGTGAATGCAAAAAGTTAGTTCAAATGGATGTAGGTTGCCACAGTTATTCGGGGATGAAGACGTTTGCACAGGATGGAATAGTGTAGAACTGCATTAAACCAGTCTTCGGACAGACAACATCAACAACAAAACTCCAAAATTAAAGTCAGTTTTTATTTTTCTCTGAAAAAAGTTATCTATGACGTGACAATGTGTTTCAGAGAAGATGTTTTTTTCTGTAACACAAAATAATAAGCGAAAGGAAAATTTATTTATATAGGTAAACGTGAGAAACGTCACTGTTTCTTGTAAATAAAACCACCTTTTGCTGCTACCGCTTAATTTATTTTTCTCAGACGCGTTTCGCCTTTTTCTTACTCTAAGGCATCTTCAGTGGGATCTATAACGACACAGTTTTGTTATTTTTTGATTATCAAACAGTGCACGTCACGATTTTTTTATGTAAAAAGGTAATTACTTACAATTTACTGTGATTTGCGTTTCCTCTCATCTGGTCTGGAAGTCGCACTACCACTTTATTACCGACATATAAGCACAATATTGAGTCCCGACCTTTTTCATGCTGTTCACCATGTTTCTTCTTCTTTTAGGTGGTGTACTATTATTCTTTTGCCACTCAATATAACCATTTCTTCGGACACTGTGCTTTTAACAACGTAAATATTGTAACTTAATTACGTGTCTCCTCCTCTTTGGTGCGTTTACCTACTTTTTGCCAACCTAACGGAGTACATGTTCAACACCAACTTCTATTCATGATGTTTATATTCTGTGTCTTTATGAGAGACAGAGTGAGGTGATGAGTGAGTAAATGTGTTTTTTTTTTGTGTGTGTGTGTGTGTGTGTGTGTGTGTGTGTGTGTGTGTGTGTGTGTGTGTGTGTGTGTGTGTTTTGGAGGGGGAGGGGGTGGTTGGTGGTTTGATCTTTAGGGTGTTGAATATGAATGTACCAGCTGTAGCGACTGGTTGAAAGCTTCGGTGACAGCTTTTAGCTTCAATGTTCTGTGGAGGGGTTTATGGATAAAAACGTTGTGTGGCGTTATTATTACATTGGATGGTATTATATTAATCCTCCTTGGGAACGTTATACCATTATTTTATCTGTTAGTCTAAACAATGAATTGTTTGGCATGTGTACTTGATCATTCAACAGGTTTTTCCTTTCTGCCTTGGTTTTCTGTACGTGGTAATTTTCTTGCAGGCTTAGAAGGTGTCTTTTATTGTTGATTCTAATTATTTTCATGTCTTCTTCTCTAGTGGTTGGTTTGTGGTCCTGTTCTCTTAGGTGTTCCAAAAATGTGGAGTGGTTTGTCCCATATTTCCAGGCTCTCATGTGTTCTTTGTATCTGACATCAAATGTTCTACCTGTTTGTCCATTGTATCTGCCTTCACAAGTGTTACAATGTAGTTGAAAATATCTGCTTTCTGGTATATGTCTCTGTTTTCTGTCACATTTGAGGTGTATTTTTGTACAGAATTGTCTATTGTGTATACTATGGTTATACCCTGGCTTTTGCAAATGTTGGTGATTTTCTGTTTGTATGTCATTGTGTACCATCTTGTGTTTTCTTTCATCTTTTTCCGATTATCCTGTGTAGTTGTAATGAGACTGCGTGTTTGTTTCGTTCTATTGTGATGTTGTCTATGGTTTGGTGCTTTTCGCTTTTATTTTACTTTCAATTTTGTTGTTAACAGCACAGTGTCCGAAAAAATAGTTACATCGAGTGGCAAAAGAATAATAGTACACCACAAAAAAGAAGGATAAACATGGTGAACATTATGAAAAAGGTCGGAACTCAATATTGTGCTTATATGTCGGTAATAAAGTGGTAGTGCGACCTCCAGACCAGTTGAGAGTAAACGCAGATCACAGTAAATTGTAAGTACTTACTTTTTTACATAAATAATCATGACGTGAACTGTTTGATAATCTAAAAATAACAAAACTGTATCGTTATAGCTCCTACTGATGATGCCTTAGAGAAAGAAAAAGGCGAAACGCGTAGGGGAAAAATAGATTAAGTAGTAGCAGGAAATGGACGTTTTATTTACAAAGCAAGTATTTCTGTACTTGCTGCGGGGGATGGCCACACAAACAAACTTGTTTCTGTTACTGTGTAGTTATGACCACAGTATTCATTGTTATTTGGAAGAGACGTAAGGCAAAGAGTTATAAACTCTTAGATAAAGCATTACTTTTATTCAATCGTGCAGCTGACGCATTTAAACGAACTATATCACATCAGTTAATATCAAATTTCTGTCAGCTTTACTTTGGGTTTTTAAACGTTCAAAATTTTTGGAGTGGCTGAAACATATAATTTTCTGTGTTCAGATGGATGTTCTGGTTGCGGAATGTTCTTTTAAGTGAGGTATTCAAACTTGTGTCCATCTTCTTGAATGCACGACTCAATGCACCTTCTAAGCGACTTGGGGGGTGTAATTTCTAACTCGCCTCCACGTGGTACACCCCGATCAGCGCTAACAAGCAGCTAAAGAGCTAGCAACCAAGGCAATCCGGACTGTCTTACGATCTCCAGGGTAACCGGACACAATGCAAGCGAAACAAGCGAATGGCCTTCCCCGAGGCCCTAGGACAAGGACCGTGGGATCAAGCTTGCGCTTCTGCCAGTTTAATGTAGAAAACATAAGTAAACTAAAGAGTGAATGCTTATCAAAGCTTCTTTTAAACCATGACACTGACATCCTTTTAATACAAGAAACGCACACTGCAGACGAAGCACAGCTCCAATCGAGAGGAAAACTCCCAGGGTACAGATTGATTGGCGCAACATACCACCCAAACTATGGTACCGCTACCTACGCAAAGACAACCATTGATTTTGTGAAGCTTGTCTCCATATCTGATAGCGATAATATCGATAACACTACTATAAAAGTGAGAGATTTAACAATCATTAACATATACAAACCCCCCGCCGTTTCCTGGCCAGCAGATCAGCCTCTACTCGTCGGCCACTCGGCCCTAATTGCAGGTGATTTTAATAGCCACCATACTGAATGGAAGTATAGGGAAAACGACGCAAACGGGCTCAGGATTATGGAGTGGGCTGAGATACAGAACATGCACCTAATTTATAGCCATAAAGACATGGCAATCTTCAAATCAGCCAGATGGGAGTCGGAGACAAACCCCGACCTATATTTTGTTTCCACCGACGCTAGGGCTAAGCCAATCCCTGCTAACCGTCACACCGTTAAACATTTCCCGCACAGCCAGCACAGACCAATCTTTCTTGAGGTGGGCATACAGATCCCCGTGATCCTTACGTCTCCACTGCCCCAGTGGAATTTCTCCAAAGATGACTGGTCCGGCTTTTCTAGAGATCTGGTCCCTAATATACGATTCATACCTCCTCATCCTCAAAATTACCAAAAATTTGCTGACACCATTATAAAGACCGTTGAAAAATACATTCCTAGGGCTGTTAGGAAGCAGTATATACCACGATGGAGTGAAGCTAGTGAACAGCTGTATGAGGACTGCGAGAAAAGCGGAAGGTCTGAAGTCGCAGATGACCTCCTGCACATCCTGGACGAAGCTAGGAGGGTCAAGTGGAGGAACACCATTGAAAAACTGGATTTTAGACGCTCTAGCAGAAAAGCATGGAGCCTTCTGAAGAAACTAGGAGCTAATTCACATGTACCACAAACTAAATCAAGTGTTACACCAGACCAAATTGCCAACAATATAATCAAAACGTCTAGAGCACCAGTCGATAAAGAACACTCACGTAAAATAAAGAAAGAACTAAACACATTAGAGAAAAACAGTCGTAAACAACAATACTTGTCAAAACCGTTCACAGTCACAGAAACGCTACAGGCCCGACAAGGCATAAGAAACGGCAAGGCCCCTGCTCTCGACAACATACACCCAGAGTTTCTAACACACTGTGGACCAAAAACAAAAGAATGGCTGACGACATTTTACTCCCACATGCTCCAGTCAAGAGTTTTGCAAAAAGAATTCAAGAGGGAAAAGATCATTACCATCCTCAAGCCAGGAAAGCCAGACGACACACCAGAGAGCTATAGATCCATCGCTCTCTTAAGTGTAGCATATAAACTGCTTGAGCGTCTCCTTTACAACAGATTAAATCCAATCACACTGGAATCTCTGCCTATCGACCAAGCCGGATTCAGACCCAATCGAAACAGCTAGGATCAGGTCCTCGCATTAACAAAGTCCACTGAGCGTGGCTATGAATAACGCCTGAAAACTAGTGCGGTTTTCGTCGATTTGACAGCAGCATATGACACCGTCTGGAGAGAGGGTCTAACATGCAAGTTCCTAAAAGCTACTAGATGTAAAACGATGACGTCTCTTTTAGAGAACATGTTGTCAAATACGTCTACATCTACATTTATACTCCGCAAGCCACCCAACGGTGAGTCTTGCAAATCTCAATGGGTGGCTCTTTCAGCAAAACAAAACTCCTGAGTAATGGTCTCCCCCAAGGATCAGTGTTTACGCCTCTGCTGTTCAGTCTCTATGCAGCCGACCTACCAACTACAGCATCAAGAAAATTTATTTACACAGATGACATCTCTCTTGCGTGCCAACATACTAATATGACAGCTCTTGAACAGACTCTCACCCAAGATCTAGAATTGATGGCTGAATACTTCAGGATAGGGCGACTAATCCCAAGCGCACTTAAAACGGAGATCTCATGCTTCCGCCTGCCTAAATGTTAGGTGAATGGTACTGCGCTTTCTTACAATTCCCATCCAAAATATCTTGGCGCAACATTGGATCGCACTCTCTTATAAAAAACACGTATCAAACCTGGCAGCAAAACTGAAATCTCGAAATAACTTTCTCCACAAATTAGCGAGAACGACCTGGGAAGCTGGTGCAGAGACACTCCATACCACTTCTCTAAACTTGGTCTACTCAACAACTGAATACTGCGCATCGGTGTGGCTAAACAGCCTGCACGCGGGTAAAGTAGATGTGGTGCTAAATCAGACGATGCGAATAATTGCTTGTCAATCCACCAGGACCTTACTGTATTTAGAAGACTCAAATACAGAAATCCTCCTGTGAAGATTGCACAGCAACTTCTGAGCAAAAACTACAATGGCGTTGAAATCTGGCGAACGGACTGGACAAACGGAGCCAATCGAAGATGGCATACTTTATTTGAGACTCCCAACCATCCAGTGGGCTTTCACCTCCCAAGGAAAACCTGGGTACGGACAGGTCATGACCGATGCGGTTCCTCGTTGTACAGATGGAACTTGAGACCTGAGCCTGGGTGCGACTGTGGTGCCAAAGAACTAACCATCCACCACATACTCAGTGAGTGTCCACTGAGGGCGTTCACCGGCACTGATGACGACTTCCTGAGGGCAACACCACAAGCTGTGGAGTGGCTGGAGAATCTAAGCGTGGAATTGTGATTGATGAAAATACTGGAATCTGAACTTTATGCAATCTTATTGTTTTGTAATGTAGTTATATATTTATTGTTATGCGTCAGTGTTCAATTTACATTATCTTATTAAGTTTGTATCCTATATTTTAACAACGTATATTCTCTTTTATGCTGTTTCCAATGTAGGGTATCATGCCATAACTAAATAAATAAATAAACGACCTGCGGACGACACATGTGGTTGTTGGTGACACGGAGCGATAAGTTTCTATATATTTGTCAAATTGACATGGCACATAGAATTCGTCATAAAAATGAAATATCTATAAATATCATAAACGAGGAATAATACACTGAGGAAAAGAATCGCAACACCAAGAAGGGGTTGTGCAACATAAACGAAAGTTAGTAATCGTGTTTCTACATCCAAAAGATGATGTCTGTTCAAATTTCACGCCAGTTGCTTGCGATGATTCAAATCAGGTTTCTATTAAATACACGGTGTAACGGTCGTGAGTGTTAGTTACCTTCGAGACTGGACGTGGTGAGTTGATGTTAGTGGAGAATGCCCTTAAGGCGACAAAGACGCCATTATCAGCTCCTCACTGTATTTGAACGATGTCGTGTAATATAGCAACGGGAAGCTGATAGTTCCTTCTGCGATACTGCAGAAGGACTTGGAAGGAATGTAGCTACGTAATCATATCTGGCAGCGGTGATCACATGAACGTAAGGTGCAAAGAAGACAGGGCTCAAGACGGCCACGTGAAACTACCGAGAAGGAAGACCTTCGAGTTAGGCGTAAGGCTCTGGCTCATCATAACTGCGTCTGCAGCAACAATTTGAGCAGCAGTTGACACCACAGTGACATGACGCACTGTTTCAAATCGGGTACTTCAAGGGCAGCTCCGAGCCAGACGCCCTCTAGCGTGCACTCCACTGACCTTAAACCACCGCCATTTGCGACTTCAGTGGTGTCAAGCGATAGCTCATTGGAGGTCAGGGTGGAGCTATGCAGTGGTTTCTGATGAAAGCTGGTTCTGCCTAGGTGCCACTGGTGGCCTGTATTGGTTAGAAAGAGGCCAGTTGAGGACCTGCAACCAACCTGTCTGCATGCTACACACACTGAACCAACATCTGGATGTCTGGGGGGCGATTGCGCAAGACAGCAGAAGCACTCTCATCGTTATTCCACGCATTCTGACTGCAAATTTGTACTTTAATCTGGTGATTCGACCTGTTGTGCTACCATTAATCAACAGTATTCCAGTGGATGTTTTCCAACAGGACAAAGCTAGCCCCATACCGCTGTTTTAACCCAACATACTCTACCGAGTGTTGACATTCTGCTTTGGCCTGCTCGATGACCAGATTTGTCACCAGTCGAGCACATATAGGACATCATCAAACGACAACTCCAGCGTCATTCACAAACAGCATCAACCGTCCCTGTATTGACCGACCAAGTGCTACAGACACGGATCTCCATCCCACAAATTGTCATCCGGCACCTGTACAACACAATGAACGCACATTTGCATACTTGCGTTCAACATTCTGACAGTTACACCGGATGTTAATGTACGAGCACTTAACATTTACAATGGCTTATTTCGCGCTTACATTAACCTGTGATCTTGCATTGTTAGTCCCATAAATATGTTACCTATGCAAATGTACTTCCGAAATTTCGTTGTTCAGTATTAATTTTTTTTCTGTTGCGAATCTTTTCCGTCAACGTATTTCATGTATGGCTTATTCAGTGAAAATAGCAGAATGAAATATCAATAAATAATAAAATCTCTAATAAACAGTATTTAATGTCCTGTAGTGTTTGTGTATACTTGGTACAGGGGACGTCCTCACATGCAAATCAGTGTTTCACACATAATAGATACAAAATGGGTGTGGATGAGAAGTAGAGAAACATGCACCACACACGTGGTAAAAAATACATCAAATGCCATCATTAAAATTATAACTTATAAGAATATCATATTATGAACTAATGTGCTTAACATTTGTAACCAAACTGAATATTCGGGGTGGGATACGACATGATGATTGCTCTACATCCAACATTCCACTCAAGTGAATCACTTGTGCAGTACTGTTCCATAAAAAGAACCACACAAAATACCCAGTATTCCCTTTAATATTACATCCATCACACGAAGAGTAAGAGATAAATTTGTGGCTAGTTTATATCTTTCTCTTCATGTGATGAACTTAATATTTAAGAGAAATTTAGGTTTTGAGTTTGCACACATAAAAATTATGTTACAGTAGCTTTAAGAAAACTAAAAGAATGAAACAATAGAGTTGTGTGGGATGCTAAGTCAACGGTCCTTTTTTCCACTAGTGCTATCGAATCTGTGCCTATTCTGTTGGTGTTGTGGCGTTGTGTGCAGTGCGAGCTGTGTTACATGTATGCACGTAAATCATGTGTGCGATACAAACCATTAAAAAAAAATACTTATCATCACAGTATATGTGTACACATGGACTCATACATCCGTAGTTTATCCGTTCATACTTTCTTTCACAGACGAAGCATTACATCTCTACTTTGGTCTTACATCAATGATATTGGGGGAATTCACAAATAAAACATAGCAGTTATAAAATTTTAGCAGCGTACAACTTCGGCACTGTAACGTAAAGCAAAACACACTCTAAAGCTAAACACAAGTGACAATGCTAGGCCTGTCCGGCATCACAAGGAAGATCATGAGGAAATATACTGCGCTGTTCGCTCTCCACTTTCAAGCTAAAAAAGCCACCTTCTCTGGCGAGAGCCTCAGTTCCTCGTAAAACTGTTTTTGTGTTGACAGGGGTATTATCTGACCTGTCGTTACGCTCTACTGATGGATTGGAATTTTCTTACAGTTACTCTCAGCCTTCATGTCTCAGAAGGATTGTTACCTCCGTGCACCCAGTGGGTTCATTACATCCTCTTTGTGCTTCTTTGTTCACAGGGTTCTCTATAACACAGCATTGGATTATACATCCTGTACTTAGTTTCGTTGAAAACTGTGATCCACATTGACATTACCCTCTTCTTTCTTAACATCGTCGTTCCTGTTGGCGGTACTCGGTATTACTCCCATTTTACAAGTTTGTAAACAGAATCGCATGTCAGTTGAAACTCCAGTACCGTTGTCTTCTCATCACGTACCTTAATTACGTTTCTCCCCTCTTCTTTCTATATATGTCTCCTACAACTTTATGTACCATTCTCTAAACGTATTTTTCATATTTTGCTCTACACTCCAATTCGCTTCTTTAGCATTATCAGTATGCCTTTTACGAGCTCCTGGTTCCACTAAAGAGTCATGATCCTTGCCAGACCTATGACTTGCCAGACTTAAAAAAGTAAATACCCGAAATTTTGGCCCTTGGATATTTGTTTCCAACTCATTATCATAGAATGCCTTGTCTGCCATAATAGCTCCTACATTAGGGCTTTTTTCTGTACTGTTTCTCATAATTGAATTCATTATGAGACAGGTCTGTGATTACGGTTATCGTACTCAACAAGCCATTTCTCATAACAAATTCTAGTGACATCCCAATAACCAAAATAGCATTCAACGATAAATTAACTACCTTGTCGCTAATTTCGACGAGTTCGTGTCTCTCGACTCGATCGACTTTCATGTGGCACCTAGCCGAAACTAACGTAACCCTCTTCAGTTGAGTCTTATACAGTTTTGTGTTTTACTCAGACAGCTTTCCGCAAACCTATTGTATACCAAGGTCGGCTCTGAACCTGTACCTGTCGATGGTAATATAAGAGCGGGAATAGCTTTTATTAACTTTTCGTCCACTGCAGGTCCATCAGCATACTAATCAGTGGTGTACTGCCCCAATAAAAACAATATTGACTTTACTAGGACCTGTATCGTGAGATCCCAGTGCGCTGGGATTAATTTTAATTTAAATTCCTCGTCAGTTGTGTCTTTGGTGCACTTGACTCAGAACCACGCAGTCTCTTCCGAAGTTAAGCGCAATCACCAGCATGTTACACAAAGCCACATCTGTCACTGTGGGCGTAGAGCCTTTTTAAAGCAGTATTTGATTTGACGTCTCTATACCTACCGGATTTCGAAAGCCAAATTTTCTTGTGCAGTGTGTTTATTTGCGCCTCACACATGAATGCTGTTAGAGTAATTTCCATCTATTATCATATTTAAGTGTGACGACGCGTTTTTTAACAGTGACGACACCATGAGCACTGACCTCAAAAACGTTACTACAGGGTGTTTCAAAAATGACCGGTATATTTGAAACGGCAATAAAACCTAAACGAGCAGCGATAGAAATACACCGTTTGTTGCAGTATGCTTGGGACAACAGTACATTTTCAGGCGGACAAACTTTCGAAATTACAGTAGTTACAATTTTCAACAACAGATGGCGCTGCAAGTGATGTGAAAGATATAGAAGACAACGCAGTCTGTGGGTGCGCCATTCTGTACGTCGTCTTTCTGCTGTAAGCGTGTGCTATTCACAACGTGCAAGTGTGCTGTAGACAACATGGTTTATTCCTTAGAACAGAGGATTTTTCTGGTGTTGAAATTCCACCGCCTAGAACACAGTGTTGTTGCAACAAGACGAAGTTTTCAACGGAGGTTTAATGTAACCAAAGGACCGAAAAGCGATACAATAAAGGATCTGTTTGAAAAATTTCAACGGACTGGGAACGTGACGGATGAACGTGCTGGAAAGGTAGGGCGACCGCGTACGGCAACCACAGAGGGCAACGCGTAGCTAGTGCAGCAGGTGATCCAACAGTGGCCTCGGGTTTCCGTTCGCCGTGTTGCAGCTGCGGTCCAAATAACGCCAACGTCCACGTATCGTCTCATGCGCCAGAGTTTACACCTCTATCCATACAAAATTCAAACGCGGCAACCCCTCAGCGCCGCTACCATTGCTGCACGAGAGACATTCGCTAACCATATAGTGCACAGGATTGATGACGGCGATATGCATGTGGGCAGCATTTGGTTTACTGACGAAGCTTATTTTTACCTGGACGGCTTCGTCAATAAACAGAACTGGCGCATATGGCGAACCGAAAAGCCTCATGTTGCAGTCCCATCGTCCCTGCATCCTCAAAAAGTACTGGTCTGGGCCGCCATTTCTTCCAAAGGAATCATTGGCCCATTTTTCAGATCCGAAACGATTACTGCATCACGCTATCTG
Organism: Schistocerca serialis cubense; assembly: GCF_023864345.2. Classification (NCBI taxonomy): domain Eukaryota; kingdom Metazoa; phylum Arthropoda; class Insecta; order Orthoptera; family Acrididae; genus Schistocerca; species Schistocerca serialis. Next base: position 637,569,799 of record NC_064640.1, read on the forward strand.
GACATTCTTCGTGAATTTGTGGCGGTACAAACTGCCTTAGACGACACTGCGAACACCTCGTGGTTTATGCAAGATGGTGCCCGGCCACATCGCACGGCCGACGTCTTTAATTTCCTGAATGAATATTTCGATGATCGTGTGATTGCTTTGGGCTATCCGAAACATACAGGAGGCGGCGTGGATTGGCCTCCCTATTCGCCAGACATGAACCCCTGTGACTTCTTTCTGTGGGGACACTTGAAAGACCAGGTGTACCGCCAGAATCCAGAAACAATTGAACAGCTGAAGCAGTACATCTCATCTGCATGTGAAGCCATTCCGCCAGACACGATGTCAAAGGTTTCGGGTAATTTCATTCAGAGACTACGCCATATTATTGCTACGCATGGTGGATATGTGGAAAATATCGTACTATAGAGTTTCCCAGACCGCAGCGCCATCTGTTGTTGAAAATTGTAACTACTGTAATTTCGAAAGTTTGTCTGCCTGAAAATGTACTGTTGTCCCAAGCATATTGCAACAAACGGTGTATTTCTATCGCTGCTCGTTTAGTTTTTATTGCCGTTTCAAATATACCGGTCATTTTTGAAACACCCTGTAGATTCTTCTTAAAATTCTGCTTTGTTGTCGTCTTGCCTGCCGGGTATTTTGGTCATCTAACATGTGAAGCTCGTCAAAATGCCGCTGATCTCTGCAACTGCTACGCGTTTGGGATCGCGTTCATTAGCAAACTGTTTTTGTTACTCCCTGCGCCTTGGCTCTGCCATAATTTCTTTTCTGATTTTCTGAAGTTATTCAGAAACTGTCGTATTAGAGCATTCAAAAACACACTGTAAGACAAGAAAAAACGATGCACCAAGAAGGAATTATCCGAACAAGACGGAAATCTGTAACTGTGATGTACTATCTACAGCACTACTATCCTCCTGAGGAATATCGTGTCAAATTCTGTCCAACTGGCGCATTAGATGATCAGAATCCCAAAATGGTTGAAGGTCGCTACGCATAATCCTCCAAACGTTCTCAGTTGGAGAGATATTCGGCGACCTTGCTGACCAAGGTAGGGCTTAGCAAGCATGAAGACAAGCAGTAGAAACTATCGCCGTGTGCGGAAAAGAATTATCTTGCTGAAATGTAAGCCCAGGATGGCTTTCCATGAAGGGCAACAAAACGGGGCGTAGGATTCCTCGACGTACCGCTGTGCTGTAAGAGTGCCGCGGATGACAAACAAAGGACGAAAGGAAATGGCACCCCAGACCATCACTCCTGGTTGTTGGGCCGTATGGCTGGCGACAGTCAGGTTGGTATCCAACCACTGTTCGAGGCGTCTGCAGACACGTCTTCGGCCTGGTCTTTCATTGACTGGTGTAGAACTGTCTGCAGTAATGAGTCCCAATTCGAACTGAGTCCCGTTCACAAGCGAAAACGTAAGCGGGGACGCCCCAGACAGCAGTGGGATACCAACCTGACTGTAGCCTGACATATGGCCCGGCAGCTGGGAGTGATCTGGCCTGCCATCCATACAGCACAGTGATACGGCGACGATATACTAACCCCCCCCCCCCCTCCACCCCGGTTTGGTTGCCCTTCATGGAAAGCCATCGTCGCCCTACATTTCAGCAAGACTTATCTAAATAGATATGATGGTAAAAAATCCTCATAACATATTCGACATCAGTACAAAAATACTACATTACCTACCTTGTAGAAACGTTCTCAGAAAAGACATTGGCTGTCACGAGATACACTTACTTTTCTATTCCGAAACAAAATATTCTACTCTTTTAATCTTAGAACTAAAAGATAAGGCCGTTGCATCGATACATTTGAATTACGAACAAATTCATTGAGATTCACATGATACAAAACGTGGTTCATTTCATTCACAGAAGTTTTGAAATATTGGTTCTTTATGCATATACATGACCTAATGTCTGTACTGCCTTTTCTCATCTTCACTCACTTGAACATACTCTGGAGTCACTGATACCGCTAATTCGTCGCTGTGCCGAAGGGACCTCACAGTAGGTGGTAAATGATGAGTTCTTTTTTACTTACTTGCGCCGTCTGTGGACCATGTTGCTAACGGTTTTGCGATTTTGTTGTCGTCCATCTCTTCTGGTGTTCGTCGTGAAGTTTAGGAGCTGTTTTCTTCTTAATATCTTGAGCTTTTCTATTAGCCCAGTTTTCCTTCATTTTCCTGCTGAGTTCTATGTGTTCCTCTCACCACTTTCTGGTCTCACTTACTGTGCTCAGTGTCTGTAAGGGAAGTTTGGAAGTGTCTGATTTACAGAAATGGATGGTAGTCACCCCTCTTAGTTATTAAGTCTCCACAGGAATACAATGACTTTGCTCTTGTCGATCCATTTCAAGATCTTATAGGACAGCCTTTAGGGGTCCATTACGTGCAGATGGCTACAGAAGGCTGGTCTTCTTCTTCTGATGGCACTGATGAGGTTTGCTTGGTGTTGGTAGAGTTCACTATTAGGTTTGTAGCGTCGTCTGCCACTTGGTAGGATCCTTGGCCCCGTCATATTTCACAGGAATTTCCTTTCTTGTAATTCTAGGACTCCTACTGGAGCCTTCTTCATTAGGGACATGCACTCTGCTGCACAGATAACTTATCATCTGACTACTGAGTCGTACCCTCGTCGTTTCACATTCATCGATAGATGCGTACATTTTTCTGCAAACACAGAAGGCCCGATACGGATCGACACTACTAGACATATACCAGTTAATGGAACGACAACAGAATGTGTACGCAACAGGAACAAAATCTGGAAAGCTGTGGAAAGATATCCATCACCAGTTTTTGGACATACGATCGGATGTTTTTCGATAAAATCTGAATACCGACGCGTTCATTAAACGTAATATTCCGAAGTGTATGCCGTTCTTTCAACTTTACGAACCATATTTTGACTGACGGTCGAGGAATTACATTTCAGACGTGCCTCATTCTCATAGCTCAGCAAACCGAAATCACAAGTAGAAGCGATGCAATTAAAATACACCCCTGATTCATAATCAATAGCAGGCTCTATATTTCAAGAAAATGCTTCGATATGTATTGTTGGCCGCAAAATTATCGTTAGTTTGCGAGGTATTGTGCAACGTTAACGAGCTTGCTTTTCCTAATGATATTCACGCTAAAAATGTGACTGTTGCTTATGTGCCTTCGCGAGTTGCTCATGATGCTCCGAATTTTTATGTTTTGAATGTTGTTGTGATAGATATGACCCTGGGGAATATATTGGTTCTCCTGAAGTCAAAGCTAAAATTGAAATATTATAATTTATGTTTTTTTTTTAAATTTTCAGTTAATCTTAAGTATTTCAGATTATATAAGATTTGTAATGATAAAATCTGTTTTTGATAAGATTTGAAGTACTTATTTCTTTCGTCAATACATTCTTTGTTTTGCCGGTGCCTTGTCCCGCAGTTTCACAGGGTCGGCACGGTTAAGAACGGATTTGGCAAGGTTAGTTATTGGCCGGATGCCCCTCCTGCCGCCACCCCATACCCCCTGGGACAGAATTAGTGTACCCCAGCTGTCTGCATCTAGTGTAATCCATGGAATAGTGCGAACGTGTTCAGATGTCTGCGAGTCGTGTAATTGAGGCGGAAAGTTGGGACCAGCCCAGTATTCATATAGCGGGATGTGGAAAACCGCCTAAAAACTACATGCAGGCTAGCCGACACACCGGCCGAGGTCGTTAATCTGCCTGGCGGATTCGATCCGGGGCCGGCGCGCCTACCCGAATCCACGAAGCAGCGCATTAGCGCTCTCGGCTAACCCGGCGGGTCTTCTTTCGTCAATACTGATGGCACATAATTCTGTGCCAAAAACGTGAGACTGGATTTGAATACGCTGCTCTTAGCCATGACGCTACCATATCGCTTGAAATTAATGTTTCGCGTCGGCACTAATGGTGTAGCGTCAAAACCTTGAGACACATTTTCTCGGAAACTATTGACTGTTGGCACCTAAGCCAAATAGGAATGGCGGGTTCCCCTTAGGAGATGTAAATCGCAACTGGCTTAACGGACTTCGATTTTACATGCTCGAACAATTTTGTTAACCAACCATCATTTCCCGGAAACAGGAATCTGAACTGTAAGCGGCGTATGAGAACACGTTGTAGTGATGGGAACAACAGAATGAAAACAATCGATTCATTCGGTTGTTGGAAATAAATCGACTCATTCGGTTGTGGCTATACGTATCGGTTGAATTATTCGTTTATTCGTTAGTGAAACTAATCTGTGGGAGCAACCAAATGAAAACAGTCGATTCAGCCAGTTTGACTACTGATTCGTTGTTTCGAGTGAAACCAGTCTGTGGAAGCAACCGAATGAAAACAATCGTGTCAGTCGCTTGTAGTTTTTACCTGTCGGTTGGATTATTATTGATATACTTTTTTTTAATGAAAGCAGTTAGTGCGAGCATCAAACGAAAAGATTCGACACCGTTGTAGCTTTGCGTATTGACTGGCTTATTCATTATTTCTTTTCAGTTGGAGTATTCAGTATTTTTTCTGTCGGTTGAGCCATTTTAACTGAAATCGCTCTTTAGTGTTTTAGCTGTCGGAGTTATCCATTCATTCTTCTGTGTGAAAGTAGCCTTCAGTACTTTAATTAACTGAGGTAGTATAGTGCTACATTATACTGACACAGGGTGGTCTTAAGTTAAAACGTATCTCAGAGGTATTCCAAGTTAACCTTAGCAATATGTTTACTTAGTTATGAACTGAAAGGAGTAATTTTTATTTTCATCGTTTAAAACTGATTCAAATACTGTTGTGTATTAAACTGTTCCAGGTGCCATTAACGCGTAACTGGGGGTAGGCCTGCCGTCATCTAAATTGCCGACCCCAGACAAAAACTTCGAAAACCCCGAACAAGTGGATCAAATCGGATTATTTTCCCGGACACAAGCAGTCTGTAGACGATAAGTTGGCCGATGGCCACGATGATCCGCGGGGAGCGGGAACATATGAGTGGTAATGTTTCCTCGCTTGCGTTTCAGTGCTAACAATGGCAGCTGGCGCTCGCTTCCTATCGATCAGCAGATATAAATTACACATGTAACAAGGATTTGTGAAAGCGCATTATAAAAACTTTCATATTCAGAGGTAGTATTAATACGCAGTAAAGAAAATGAAAGTAAGTGAAATTAGTTTTATACTGCTCAAAGAGTAGAAGCCAAATGACATTTAAGACATTCAGTTGTCGGGCCGTCGGGGCGGCGCAGCGGTGTATGCGATCGCACATTGTTGGCGGCTCTCATTGTCTCAATAAAGAAGTATGGAAAATACAGCATTTTCCAAAATTGTTTTCACAACTTTGATCACATATGTTTCAGAAATGGGGATAGGTAGAGAAGCGTAGTTTGCGGCACCTATACACCTAAGCCCCTTAACAGAGTCAGTGTGTTAAGATGACTATATTTTCTAGAGCCATATTCGGGACACATTAAAAATTTTGATTGTGCAAAAAAAGTCTGAATCGGACGTAATAAATGCAAACTATCACTTTAATTTGTTTCAAAAAGTATATTAATTTACATTTTATTAATATCTGCTAAGGTGAAGGCGTACGAGCAGGCTTACAGTTTTTATCAGCACTGCAGAATTTCTTCAGCATGTCTGTATTCTTCAGCAGCCTTATGAAATCATTTAACTCAAATTTCATAATAATTCACTCTAGTCACTAACATCTCTTTCGTCGTTTCTAAACGAACTGTGTTTTGTCACTGCTCCATACATTACTCGTTTGGGAAAATAGCCTTTCAGCAGCAGCATACCCATAGGTGAAATGAACATACAATTCGGAATAAATCGTTTCACAATTGTTAAATCCGTGGCAAATAGATGGCCCGAATAACTTTTGAAAAAATTCCGCACAGAGCCAGAAAAATAATCACTGTCAGGGAAAAAGTGGTTACGGGGGGAGGGATAGTCACCTCATTTGCGTGTCCTGTCTGTAGCGCACGGATTATCTAAGCGATATTCCAGTTCCATGTCCAGCCTAGGATGTCGTCATTGAAGTGATCTGTTGTTGGTCTGATGCGAGCTCACAGTTCGTGCAACACACTCCCGAAGCAGAATAAATGCAATCGGGATCCGCAGGACCTGGGTGTCAGATCTGATCTGTACAAACCATTCCTCACACTGTGCCAACTGCTGAAGGGTGATCAGTCAGTAACTAACTCGGGAAAATAGGAAAAAAATAGCTTTAGGTGTGTGTGAACATTATATCGCAAACCGGACCTTTCTACATACTCCCATTTCTAAAATATACGTGTTCAAAGTTGTAAAGACAATTTTGGAACATGCTGTACGCGCGTAGGAGAGCGGCTAAGCGTGCTTGCCGCTGTGTGTTTAATAGGCTAAAGCGAAGAAACTATCCATAGTTAGGGTTCTCCTTTAGTGAATTTTAACTAAGGTCTATTACAAACTGTTTCTAATCAATCGAATTTCCACAGGCACGAAAAAATGTCTAGGTTTACCCGGAACAGTTCTATAAAAATCGCTCCAGCACGCCTCTGTACGCTCTCAAAACTAGGACCAAAACAGGGAAATCCGTACGGCAGCCCTAGCTGTGAGCTGCAAAGGCGAGCGCAATAGTTCCCTTAAGGATATGTGTAGTAGAAAAGAATCTTGCCTCGTTTTAGCGACAGTTTGCATTCTGTTTTATAAGCAATGTGTGATGCTGTCCACAAATGCAAAATCATTTGAATTTTCAGCAATTTATTTGTGTGGACAGAAAACTACGTCCCCAGGTACGTACGTACCCCCACATTTTCTGTTTTACAGATAGTGTCGTAGCTATTACAAATTCAAAAGCACAAATTTTCGAGACTGTCTGTATGGCGTTAGCAACCCGTATGGAGCTAGGAGAGAATATTTAATTACGAGGGCAGTTCAATAAGTAATGCAACACATTTTTTTGCACGGCCAATTTTGGTTGAAAAAACCGGAAATTCCTTGTGGAATATTTTCAAACATTCCCGTTTCGTCTCGTATAGTTTCATTGACTTCCGACAGGTGGCAGCGCTGTACGGAGCTGTTAAAATGGCGTCTGTAACGGATGTGCGTTGCAAACAACGGGCAGTGATCGAGTTTCTTTCGGCGGAAAACCAGGGCATCTCAGATATTCATAGGCGCTTGCAGAATGTCTACGATGATCTGGCAGTGGACAAAAGCACGGTGAGTCGTTGGACAAAGCGTGTGTCATCATCGACGCAAGGTCAAGCAAGACTGTCTGATCTCCCGCGTGCGGGCCGGCCGTGCACAGCTGTGACTCCTGCAATGCCGGAGCGTGCGAACACACTCGTTCGAGATGATCGACGGATCACCATCAAACAACTCAGTGCTCAACTTGACATCTCTGTTGGTAGTGCTGTCACAATTGTTCACCAGTTGAGATATTCAAAGGTTTGTTCCCGCTGGGTCCCTCGTTGTCTAACCGAACACCATAAAGAGCAAAGGAGAACCATCCGTGCGGAATTGCTTGCTCGTAATGTGGCTGAGGGTGACAATTTCTTGTCAAAGATTGTTACAGGCGATGAAACATGGGTTCATCACTTCGAACCTGAAACAAAAAGGCAATCAATGGAGTGGCGCCACACCCACTCCCCTACCAAGAAAAAGTTTAAAGCCATACCCTCAGCCGGTAAAGTCATGGTTACAGTCTTCTGGGACGCTGAAGGGGTTATTCTGTTCGATGTCCTTCCCCATGGTCAAACGATCAACTCTGAAGTGTATTGTGCTACTCTTCAGAAATTGAAGAAACGACTTCAGCGTGTTCGTAGGCACAAAAATCTGAACGAACTTCTCCTTCTTCATGACAACGCAAGACCTCACACAAGTCTTCGCACCAGAGAGGAGCTCACAAAACTTCAGTGGACTGTTCTTCCTCATGCACCCTACAGCCCCGATCTCGCACCGTCGGATTTCCATATGTTTGGCCCAATGAAGGACGCAATCCGTGGGAGGCACTACGCGGATGATGAAGAAGTTATTGATGCAGAACGACTTTGGCTCCGACATCGACCAGTGGAATGGTACCGTGCAGGCATACAGGCCCTCATTTCAAGGTGGCGTAAGGCCGTAGAATTGAATGGAGATTACGTTGAAAAATAGTGTTGTGTAGCTAAAAGATTGGGGAATAACCTGCTGTATTTCAATGCTGAATAAAACAACCCCTGTTTCAGAAAAAAAAGTGTTGCATTACTTATTGAACTGCCCTCGTATTTAATATGTATTAGTTCCTTTTAAAAACGTGTTATATTAAAAAGTTTTTTTTTAAAAATAGATATTGCCTTATGTACCTTCTCTCCGTCACACACCAGAAAAGAAAGCGAGTTAATATTACACTGTCATTCTGTTCTGAGCTAGGTTGAAAGTTTCAAGCCTTTAGCTAATCGGGAAGTTAGTTTAAAATCAATTGCAAAATTTGTACCGATCAGACAGAGACTGACAGACCGAAAAACGAAGTACCTTCCACTACACACCAGACTCGAAAGCAAGTTAATATTACATTATCATCCAGTTCTGGGATATGTCGGAAGTCTGAAGTCTCTACCTTACTGGGAAACTAGTTTACAATCAATCCAATAATTTGTACAAAGAAAAACAGACAAGAAACCGACTTAATAAAAACATGTTAAAATTATGGTTCATTTATATATACACAAATTTACTGTGCAGCAACGGATATTAAACTTTTAAAACCAACCAAAAATTGATATTTAATGCCACAAGTACGAAAAATCGGATTTCAGTAAGTAAATACACACATTTTGATTGCACTTTACTTTTAGAAATATACTTTTTATTCATATCTCCTTGAAATAAAATACTTTATTTTTCTCTAAAAAAGTTGCCAATCTTAGTCATGTTTCATGCATTACCGAAAAGGCTGAAAAAGTATGTAAATAAAATCATTCAAACCAGGTGAGTGAGTGAAAACATTCATATAACGGCAGCAAGTGACGAAGACTTGTTTCAGTCGGTTGCCTCACACTTAATGAAACCACTCAAACCCGATGATTGATTGGAAACATTCATATAGCTGACATAGTTGCTGAGACTAGTTTCATTCAGTTGTTTCATTCGACTGAAAAAAAAAAACAACTGAACGAAAAATAAATCAACCGACCAATCCATTGTTAAAAACGTTCGATTGTCCCATCACTAATACGTTCTACACCATTAGATTGTTTTTCAGCGGTTACTTCTGCCTAATAAGTAAATGAAATCACAGCTGACTAACTGAAACGCAGCGTTTCCAAGGATTTAGATATACAGGCATAGAAAGCCATTTACATTTTTCGTGACAAATGCTGTTGACCATCTTATATAAATATCTGGTATTAGTCAGACAGCCTCATGAATACGACTGACTGTAGGGGATATTTTGCTATGATGTGCTAACAGCCTTGTTAAATATCTTTGCTAATTGACGATACCGACAGCGGATCAGAGGCCTTGCAGCTCCTTAGCAAAGAAGTGCCGCCATATACATCGAAAGCGGGTCATGTGGGATGTGGCTTTAAACAGCACGGTTTAAGAAGCCACAATGGCCCAGTCATAAATTGTACGCCGTATGAGCGCTTCCGCATCTCGCCTAGTTGCTCTGTATATCAACTTAATAGCTTTCGTTCTTGCCTTTTTTATAGATTACACTTTCATGTAAGGCCCAGGCACTTTATTGGCGATGAGCACTTACACTGTCAGCTTTTCGGCGTTACGTCAACGACCAGCGTAGGTGTTACAGACTCGTTTCTCGAACTTTGGTAACAACAGTGAAATGCGTCTGCCTGTTTTCAGGCTGTCTTTTTCAATGTGATGCTAATTTTCCATCACTGATAAAAGACATAAGAATGGAACTCAAAAATAACAGAATAATTGCGGGAGATCAGTAGCTAACACACTTCAGATCCCATTTTCCGCTTGTAGTTTACAGGTACTCCCCTATGAGATAATGAAGAGCAGTTTGTAATCGGTACTAAAGAAAGGAATAAGTTACTACCTTGTAACTAGATCCTCACGCGGAGAGCGGCCGCCCCCAATCTCGGCTGGCGCCGGCCAGACGGGTCAGCTTAACCGCCGACAACTGACATCTGGCCGGGCCTTTGTCGATGTTACTCCAGGTAAACAATTTCTTCTCACAAGTGGACACCGGAATGCAGTTCTACCTCTTCATGACGTAGGAAAAGCGGTGGCGTGGTGCACCAGTGAGTAGAGTATCACTGCTGGTTCTGGGCAGAAAATCACCGATGTCAGCGTTTTTCGACATCAACTGTCCTGGAATCAGAATCTCATCGGCATCTTTTCCTGAAATTACCTCCCCCATCTCCACGCCTCCCGTGGCCAATGTGTGGGCACCTACATTATCGTGCTGTCTGCCAATCGCCATGGGGCCCTGGGGCACTGACGTCGCGGCCAATGACGTGCAAGCTCATCTCCCTCTACCTACCAATCAATTTTAATGTTTATAATTCCATTACACGAGTTCCAGCATTTGCTGGCTGCAGTTCATGCTGTTAGGGGGATGAAAGACTGGCAGTAGCAGCGATCAGCCAAGCAAAGTAAGAAACACAAGGCTAACAGTAAGTATTACGTCCCTCCATCAGTTTGTATTTCTATGTGTGTGTGCTTCGTTATACTTAGGTTTAATTTTTTGTATAGACCATGACCAGATGCTAGACGATGACAAGCAGGTCTTCCAAGACCTATTGTTGTCTGAACCACCACAGCAGTAGCAGCAGCTACTGTCACGACCTACTGAACCTGTTGTCCTTTCGACTGCACTATAGTTTAGCCGCAGCAGCAGCAGTCGGCACTCGAATCTCTTCTATTTACCAGCAAAATACTGGAATTTGCCAATACGTACGATTTGACTACAAATAGATCTAAAAGTGTGAATTTAGGCATACCACGCCACAGTGACTTTGATTTGGTAACTGAAACAGAGAACATTCAAATGTCTTGGTACTATACTGCATTATGCCTGGTGAGAATAGGAATATCTGTGTAGTATGATAGAGTTCACAGACAGAAAGATGACGACTGAATACAGCCAATCACATACTCCAGTTAACATCAGTATGTTAAAGTTTGAAGCATCACTTGTTGATATGTATGGAGAGGCAGTGGCTGAACTAAGAACTGAAGGCTCATTCATATACATTAAACATTCAGATGTGTAGAATTCAAATGACCTTTACGATTCTTTGCTGTTTGTAGCAGACAACTGAGCCACTCATGTCCTTATACTAGAGGTGCATACTGTGACCTTCTTGACACTTTTAGTGAGTACTGTGTGAATATAAATCAATTAGAACAGTGTATAAATGGCTGTATTCATTCAGCGCCAAACTGTGCATCTGAAAACTCCATAAGCATAAAACCTATGGAAACCGAATTTACTGAAGGACTTTGCGTGTAATTGCACCTATAGGCCTGAATACGATTCAGGGCGAATTCAAGGCATACAGCAAACAACTGGATGAACAATACTGTAAAACTGAATGTTATACTCTGTCAACAATAACTTTTATAGAGAAAGGATCAGGGTGTTTTAGCAATAAGAACACAGATATAAGAAATTAACTTATAGTTTATTATCACTAACAATGTATTTCACAAAGCTCTTTACACTATTTTTTAATAATTATTGTATTTGCAACAAAAAAATTGTTTCTCTTTTTTTTTCAAGTTAAGGATTGCTTATAAGAAGAGATACTTTTTTTTCGTTTTTCACACGAACACTAATAGGGAGGGGGAAGTAATTTAAAATACTACTACTATGGATTTCATGGACAATTCATTGTTTTTTATCATCTTAACATTTTTCTGTACAGGATGGACAGAAACTGTCTGAAAAACTTATAAGGCCGGTGCAGGATTGGTTGAGCTGAGGAACAACTGTTAAAAGAATCGATACATTGCCCAGTTTGTGAGTTAATTAGGACTGAAGTAGCCAATTCAAGCTGCCCACCAGATACAATTAGTGTCAGTTGTCACAGCGTAGATGATAGCACATGAGATTGCTCAGTATTTGGCTGTGGTACGATCCTTAGTACTACCTTATGTCCAATTTCTGTATCGCACTCTCGTTCGTTTACAGAAAACCAAATGAAGAACACGTCTAGCGACACCATCTCTGGGTGGCTACTTGACTTTGCGCACACTTTGCCTGATTGGCTAACTTCAGTGCTAATTAATTCAAAAATTGAGCAAGCTATCGGATTTTTTCTTAACACTTATTTCTTAGCACAATCTACCCTGCAACAGCCCTACAATCTTTTTAGATAGTTTCTGACCAGTCTGTATATTCAGTTGCAATCATAATATAGGGTGAAGAAAAATTGTCGCCCTTGGAGGCCAGCATGATATTCCTCATCCAGATTGAAGACAAAAGTTTATCTAGCAAAATCAGATCGAGTGCATTTTGAAAACACAGTTGTATGAGAACGAAGAGCTGGCAACACAGTCACATCGTGCAGAACATCAGAATGTGCAGAGGAATAACGTGTGTCACCCCGCACTATTATACTAGCCGTTGTAGCACATTGAGTAGACCTCTGGGACATCAAACTCTCATCCACCATGGAGCGATGATGTGAATCCACACCCTGTTCCTTCTTTTTTATTTTTTAAGTCCGTTCCCTAGTTCTCGATATGCTTTTGGTGCTGGCTGCATCCGATAACCAAGCTACTGGTACTGCTCGTGCATATGTTCACGGTGCCCTCAAAGCCGCCATACCGATAGGCTAAGAATTATTTTCGTCGCCTGGAGCAACGCCTTCGGGAACAGAAGGAAATTTTTGTACGTAGCATAATGTGCAATCTATTGTACCCTATCTATTGTGTTTTCTTTGCCTCACTGGATACAGATAATGTTACTGTAACCACTATTATTTTCTGTTGGCTTTATTTGTGTCATGGACGAAACAATGTGCTCGTTTACGTCTGTAAGATATCCATGATAGTCTCAACGTTTAAATAAAGGTAATAGTAACAGAAAGAAATACATAAGATACTTTAACTGAAAAAAAATATTTGGTGCGAACACGACTCAGACTTCGGCGAGTCTGCTTATCCGTTGCCCACGGCATTACCTCGTCTCACTGAGTTAATGACACGGCTTTAGTACAGTGCAGAGTTCATGCTACCTGTTCTTGGGCACTCTGCACACAATTACACCGTTGCTAGAGTCTCGTCTTTTAAATCGCAGGATTATTAAACCTACTGGTGGGACTAGGTTCTGCTACATACATTTTGTCTTGAATTGAGACGAGTAATCGCATGTCAACAATCAAATGTGACGTTTCTTCTTCATCCTGTATACTCATACCCTCTGTCAGTCATAACTGCTCTCTCAGTAAAATTACGCCTCGTATTCTGCTGACATTACCGGCCTATTTAACATTTTGTGTCATGGCCATTTTCTGAAGAAATTAGTGTTATTAACTGTTCCGACTATGAATGGGATTATTGTGTTTTGTAACTAACTAAATTTTCTCAACTGTGTTTGAGTCAGCCATGGCCGTCTTGCCTAGTAATAACTATTTTAAATTTATTTTGTACATTTTACTGTTGATCAGCCATGGCCGTTCGGGGATAAAGAAAATTTTAACAAATAATTTGGAATTTCTGTGCGGAGATATAACTGAGACTGCTCTGTGTGATTAGTGGACTTAAATCCTTTTTCAGCAAAGAGTAATTCACTTGAGACAAATATAACGGAAGTACAGATTCAATTGAAACTGTATTTTCTAACACAACAGCCTTAATTGTAACTATTTTCTGGAATTAATGGTACTTCTTATTTTGCTTTCTTTTAAGAAGGGAGTGCTTTAATCATGTATGTCTTTCCATTTATTGCTCAAGTACCTATGTCTGTACTGTTTTCTTCGATGTTAAAATAAATTTCGAGAAGAGCTCAGTGGCTTATCTCTCCACGACCGCGGTGTCCAAGTAAACCAGGTATAGCGTTGTGTACCACCCATTACCTAGCCCTCCTAGGTGCGTTTCAAATGGTAGTATAGCGTATGGTTATTATTAGGCATGTACATACTGTACATGGTACTGCGCAGGTAAAGGGATAGTTACTAGGTAGTTATGATATTATGCGGTTTGTTTATGACCTAGGGTGAGTTGGAAGATTTTCTAAACTTGCAGTACTCTCCACCATGAAAGCGAGAAGTTTATTCATTTTATTTACACGTGACGTTCCGTAGGTCATGGAACGTGTCAGTACATGAAATTGCAACGTAAAAGTAATAATAAATAAAAATAAAATGCTTATGAACCCGAAAAATGTCAAGCCGTAAGTTTAAGTAAACGCAATCAACAATACAACATTAATCAGCTTAAATTTTGAAGGAACTCCTCGACAGAATAGAAGGAGTGACGCATGAGTAAACTCTTCAGTTTCGATTTGAAAGCGCGTGGATTACTGCTAAGATTTTTGAATTCGAGTAGTAGCTTATTGAAAATGGATGCAGCAGTATACTGCACACTTTTCTGCACAAGAGTTAAAGAAGTCCGATCCAAATGCAGGTTTGATTTCTGCTCAGTATTATCTGAGTGAAAGCTGCTTAATCTTGGGAATAAGCTAATATTGTTAACAAGAAATGACAGTAAGGAATACATATATTGAGAGGCCAATGTCAAGATACCCAGACTCGTGAACAAGGGTCGACAAGGGTTTCGTGAACTTACACCACTTATTGCCCGAACCGTCTGTTTCTGAGCCAAAAATACCCTTTTATAATGTGAAGAGTTGCCCCAAAATATAATACCATACGACAAAAGCGAATGAAAATAAGCAAAGTGGACTAATTTTCGTGTCGAATGATCACTTATTTCAGATACCATTCGAATAGTAAAAATGGCAGCATTAAGTCTTTGAAGACGATCCTGAACGTGGGCTTTGCACGACAGTAGAAATTTGAACTGTTCAGTTTCACAAATCATATACCCATTCTGTGAAATTAAAACATCAGATTTTGTTGAATTGTGTGTTAGAAAACGTAAAATCTGAGTCTTACTGTGATTTAGCGTTAGTTTACTTTCTACAAGCCATGAACTTATGTCATCAACTGCACTATTTGAAACCGAGCCAGTGGTACATCCTTTAATACCAAGCTAGTGTCATCAGCAAACAGAAATATTTTAGAGTTACCCGCAATATTAGAGGGCATATTATTTATAAAATAAGGAACAGGAGTGGTCCCAACACTGATCCCTGGGGCACCTCCCAATTGACCATACCCAACTCAGACCCCACATCACAGCTATTTTCAACACTGTGAATAATGACCTTTTGTCGTCTGTTGCTAAAGTAAGAGGTGAACCAATTGTGAGCTATTCCCCGTATTCCATAATGGTCCAACTTCTGGAGCAATATTTTGTGATCAACACAAATGCCGTAGTTAAATCTAAAAATATGCCTAGCGTTCGAAACCTTTCGTTTAACCCATCCATTACCTCATAGAGAAAAGAGAATATACCATTTTCAGTTGTTAAACGACTTCTAAAGCCAGACTGTATATCTGATAGCAAATTGTGTGATATAAAATGATCAATTATCCTTACATACACAGCCTTTTCAATAACTTTATCAAACACTGATGGCATAGAAATAGCCCCAAAACTGTCTACATATCCCTTTCTCCCTTTTTATAACGCGGTTTTGGTTCAAATGGTTCAAATGGCTCTGAGCACTTCGGACTTAACGTCTGAGGTCATCAGTTCTCTAGAACTTAGAACTACTTAAACCTAACTAACCTAAGGACATCACACACATCCATGCCCGAGGCAGGATTCGAACCTGCCACCGTAGCGGTCGCGCGGTTCCACATTGTAGCGCCTAGAGCCGCTCGGCCACTCCGGCTGGCAACGCGGCTTTGCTACTGAGTACTTTAATCGTTCAGGAACCTGACCATTCCTAAAGGAAAAATAACAAATACGGCTAAATACAGGGCGAACATGTGGAGCACAATATTTTAATATTCTGCTAGGCACTCCATCATATCCACGAGAGTCCTTAGTCTTCAGTGATTTAATGATTCACTCAATCTCCCACTTGTCTGTATCACAGAGGGGTGTTTCAGATATCAATCTCGGGAAGGCATTTGGCAAGAGTGTTATATGATTTCCCGTAGAAACTAAATTTTTATTTAATTCACCAGCAATGCTCAGAAAATGATTGTTAAATACTGTACATATATCTGGTTTATGAGTAACAGAAATATTTTTACTACGAACTGACTTTATATCGTCGACTTTGTGCTGTTGACTAGACACTTCCTTCACAACTGACCATATGCATTTAATTTTATCCTGTGAATTACCTATCCTATTTGCATACCACATACTCTTCGCCTTCCTAATAACATTTTAAGCTCCTTACAGTACTGTTTGTAATGGGCTATTGTAGCTGGGTTGTGACTACTTCTAACATTTTGATATAATTCCCTCATTGTTCTACATGATACCCTTATCCCACTAGTCAGACACCCAGGTTGCCTTTTACTGCTAGTACCCAGTTTAGAACGTTCTAATGGAAAGTAACTTTCAAACAGCATGAGAAATGTGTTAAAGAAAGCATTATATTCGGCATCAAACAGCGCTATTAACATCCTGCCACTCTTGTTCCTTGACGAGGATTAAAAAAATTTCTTTATTGCTGTTGGGTTAACTTTCCTACATAGTTTGTAATTATATGTGACATTTGTTTGAGTACAAAAGCCTTTTAGTGTTAAAATTTGTGCATCATGGTAGTAGTAGGGTAGTGGCGGTGTCAGGACACTTTTGATACCAAATTGATATGCAAATTAATTAAATTGATCAGTTAATCATTTCCAGCCCCGCCTACCCCGTCCCCGAACACCACCGGTCCCTGGATGACGTCACATGTTTTTCCCAGCTGCACGCGTGACCCCTCCCACCAACTTACCCTATTGGCAGGAATTTCGAATTTTGGCGGGAATTTCGAATTTTGGCAGGAATTTCTTTGTCCTGGGGTTGTGCTGTACTGTAGGATGACCATATCCAACAGACTATCAGTCACACGAGAGAGTTCTTGTATTGCTTCTTCATAAACAGTTTAAAACATTGTTCTTTTCGGTTGTAACACTTCCAGTCAGTGTACACTGCCATACACTTTTTTTTCTACCATACTTGCGATCGTTAACAGCTAACCACTCTGTCATCAGAGGACTTCCATCTCATGTGTGATGAAACGAGACCATCCTGTTTCGACACATTCCTCTAAACGAACGAAGATTTATGCGATGTACTCCATTCCCTTGTCGCATCTTGGGTATAAAATCGATACTTCAGTTTCATAACTAAGATGACTCTAAGTTAGCAATAGGTGTTTGTAAGACACTGCCATCCCCATGTATACGTCTGCTTGACAGACGTCCTATTTGCCGAGTTAGTGGTGGCATGACATGTAATTTCACATGTCGGACGCCGCTGCTGTGCGTTTATCTGTTTCCTTGTAAGAGGTATCGTCCGTCACTAACGCTCATTTTATATAGGACTGATGCTAGCATAATATAATTTCTGAACCACGATCGGATATGAACAGTGGACGCTATACATCTCTGGAAAACTACATTGTGAATGCATCACACAGGATCCATTATTAAGAAAGTGTTTTTTTCATTTTACAGTTTGTAACCATAATTTATCGTTGAGAAACCTGGAGGAAGGATGTATGTCATGTGCTGGAAATGTATTTCTTACAATGTAATGATAACAGCGCTGCATTCCACATAAATGACAGGTCAGAGACTGATGTAATTTAACATTATATCATGTTTTAAGTGCAGAACCGTTTAGCCTTAGGATTGCGTGTGTTTATGTTCCCTCTTTCCAATATCCTCCTGGTACTAATCCCAGACACTAGAACAATACTTTAAAATTGATAGCGAAGTTGATTTACGTAAAATCCTTCGCGAAATTCCATCTGTCTGGAGCTCCATTATGCATAAAAACCACCCGTTTCTTGTTCTTTTTAACGGTCTACTATTACATCACAGCACTTTCAAATCTACTACTATACACCGATAAGTGGTGCCAACCTCCTCGACATGGGTAAATCTTGTGCACTTGGATGGGCAAGGACTCAGCAAGCTTAATTCATTCATGAGACGCAGAATGTAGTGGTCTACTTCTGATCAGCTACAGATTAAATCAGTAACGGTATTGCAGGGTGGGTTGGTCAAAGACAGTGTGAGGGGGTCTTTCAGTCTCTAATATTACCCTAAGGCTGCCAGAATGCTCTGTGACTCCTACCCGCATAGAAATAGATCGCAAATTATGCACTATGCTCGAGGTGCTAGAAATATGTAGAGCGCTGTCTGGTATAATTTGATGGTGTATATGTTCCAGAATTAACAATGAATGGACATACCGCACAGTGATCTATCTACATTCGCAGTGATATTTGCAAAGTAGAGAAGGGACGATTTTGCGAATATACAGAAATTGGGAAACATGGTGTTGCACCATTGGTCAGTGTTGAACTTACTGTAAAACTGGTAAAATTGTTCGCACTATCAACTGCGTTGCTTATTATTACAGTACATCGACAGTGTCTTTTCTACCCCATCCATCCACTGGTACGCTGTTGGTTACCACATCATGATTGACTGACATGGGTAAAATTGCTAAAATTGATCTCGCTATCAACTGTGGTATGTATTACAGTACTTCGCTCCATATCAGTGGCGTCTTTCCAATCCCGACCGTCCACTGGGTACGCTGTTGATTACCGCATAATGATTGACTGACACCACTCCATTGAGATGGAGGGAACCTTGACGGAACAGTGGATATATGATACTTGTCACTGTGGAACATGGGATTAAATGTAGAGGTCATCACCTTAATACATTTGTTTAGAAGCGTTCCTCGTAGCTACAGACTCGTCCTATTTACATATGCTGCGATAACTTACTCATGATTTTAATTTTTTTTCACCAATGAGATAACAGTACTTATATTTATTTGTGCTACCTCACGAGTGATGTGAACAGCATCTTCCGTCGATGGTCAACACTGGAACAGTAATCATGTGCATGACTGTAAAATGAAGTAACAATGCTTTTTGAAAAAGAGCACCGAGACATCCGCTACCCTTTCAATTGGAAGATGAGATTAACTGTGCAGGTAATCACCTTCGAATAGTTGTTGGAAGCGCTCCACAATACCGCAGACTCTTCCAGTTTTCATATGTAGAGGTGTCTTCCATATTTTTCTCAATGAGAAACATCTCGTCTGTGTTTTATTTCCACCAGCCTGTGGTGTGGTGGCTGTACCGTTTATGCCATGCAATGTTCAGTTTTCTGTAAGAGACAGGGATCGAATCGTGTTAATGTCGGTTTAGCAGCAGCTGACACTTGATTCGTGGTAGGAAAAAACAAATTGTATGGCGGTGTACGTTGACTGGATGTGTTACAGCCGAAAAAAAGCAATGTATTATACTGCTTATAAAGGAGCAATACAGGGACCCTCTCGTGTGATTGATAGCCTGTTGGATATGGTCATCCTACAGTAGAGATGATGAAACTTTACACTGGTCTGAGGAAGCGACTTCGATCGTGAACCACCTGCTCCAATGAACCAATACCTGTATATTTAATAGAATCGCCCCTTATGTTTGGGTGACAGACATGAATGCACCCTGAGAGACAAAAAGGTTACTCATTACGAGATATGAGAGTGCCACGAATATGATTCACCAGTGGTTGTAATCATTAAAAGATGTCTCTACAGGATCCAACGCAAGTAAGTTGTTGAATGGATATACTTGATTCCAAATCGCAGACGGCATTTCCACCAGGAAGTGTTACAAAAAAATGGTTCAAATGGCTCTGAGCACTATGCGACTCAACTTCTGAGGTCATCAGTCGCCTAGAACTTAGAACTAATTAAACCTAACTAACCTAAGGACATCACACACATCCATGCCCAAGGCAGGATTCGAACCTGCGACCGTAGCGGTCACGCGGTTCCAGACTGAAGCGCCTGTAACCGCACGGCCACACCGGCCGGCGGAAGTGTTACACTATCAGCGGTTCATGTGTGTACCTGCAGACTCAAGACCGATTTTTATGCAGAGTGACGGTAATGTCGTCGCGACGATCATGTTTTAAATAGCATGGTCTATACACGAAATGTGTTGTGGGCTGTAGAATTCCCCTGTCGTCAGCTTTAGATGTCATTTCGCTGGACGCCACAAAATAATGAGATGCGACTGCAGTCGAACGTAAAAACTATACCGATTTTGCGCAAAAAACTAAACGAAAATGGGCTTTGTCTATTTTCATGGAAAGAGGACATTTAGTATCATCGTGAATGTTTATTTTCCTTTTTTTAATAGTTGCTTTATTATAGGAGTCGAGTTGATGTTAAATAGTCCAGCACAGAACGGCGGGCGACTTCCCTATGAAACCGTGGCTCTTGGACCATCTGGAGCGTCCTATGTGACGTTAAACAAAAGTGATTTCCATCGGAGAATGAGAGGCGTATTGGAGTCGTTGGCGACCTGTCTAGTCTGTGATAGCTCATCGCAGCAGGTGCTCCCCCTAACCATTAGGGCGGGCTGTGTCACTATACTTTAGATGACCAAGATGCATTCAGGATAGCTTTCCTTTTATCTCCTATTGTTTAGTTAACTATACCTGCTTTTGTGTTGGCGAAGGACCATCGCCTCAAGGCGGACAGCTGCCACCACATGCCGCGAGGCTGTCGGCAGAGTAGCTCCCTCTCCCCCTCCATCCATCCATCTTGTTGGTGGTTGGTGGGAGGGAGGGGAGAGGGCCTCGATTTTCGTCAGTTTGTGGTTGTACATGGAGCAGAACGCATGTTCAACTATATTTTAAGACGACGATTTTTCCCAGTACATGTGCTGCATTATGACCTGTTCATTACAACTCGTCAGTTAAACATATTTCCCAGCAAAAAGAATAAAGATAATAACTTACACCCCAGCCTTTTTCCCGGTAGGTATAGGGTAAAGTTTGAGAGTTTCTGTCGATGGTTTCGACTGGTATTGCGAAATTTTTTCCCAGCAAGATAACACTTGTTGTATGGTATCACTGGTTTTTGAGTTTTATTGCGATTTTATGCCATCCTTGTGCAGCGCTATGCATATAGTTGTGTATTTAGGACTGATATTGTGATTAATTACGTAATTAGGATCGATCTTTGCTTCAGTTTCCCGACCAAAATAAATAAAGTACACTAACCTAACCTTCCTCTCCCGCATCTAGACAGTTTCCATGTGCTTGGAGGGGGGGGGGGGGCTCTCCGCCCAGGAGCATCCGGGTTCGAGTCCCAGAAATAACACCGTCATTCTTAATTTCCCGTCAATTACAAGCGCCTCTGGTTGTTTAATTGTGTTAGGGGGGCGCACTTGGCCTTTCTGCCCAGGAGGACCAGCGTTCGAATCCTAGAAAGGATACTGCCAATTTTTAATTTCCCGCCAATGCCCAGATGGGGGTAGGGAGGGATGTCAGCACAGCCATCGGGCAAAGAAAGTCGCGCCAAAATTCGAAATTCCCGCCAAAATTCGAAATTCCGCCAGTAGATTAGGTTGGGGTGGGGGGGAGGGGGAAGAGGGTGCAGTGGGCGTGGGTGGGCGGTGGTGGGCAGGGGTGGGGTGAATAATTGACCAGTTTAATTAATTTGCATATCCATTTAATATCAAAAGTGTCCTGACGCCACCACTATCCTACTACTCATGGTCTGAAAGGTCATTCACACTTTTACTAACAGAATGCCCATCTAGTAACGAAGAATGAATAAAAATATTGTCTATTTCTGTGCTACTGTTCCCCTGCACTCTAGCTGGAAAAAACAGTCTGCATCAGATCATATGAATGTAGATGATCTACCATCATCCTTTTTCTTACACCATCAAATACAAAATTTACATTGAAGTCACCACATATAACTAATTTCTGGTAGTACCTGTAAAGTGAATCCAGAACCCTCTCTAGCTTGAGCAGAAATGCTCTGAAGTCAGACTTAGGGGACCTATAAACAACAGTAATTAGAAGTTTAGTTTCACTAAATTCAGCTGCCCCTGCACAACATTCAAATATCTGTTCAGTGCAGTGCCGTGATACGTCTATGGACTCAAATGGAATACTGTTTTTACGTATGTGGCCACTCCCCCCACCCCACAAGGAATTTCTTGAAAAACAGCCAGCTAATCTGTATCTTGGTAAAGGAAGCCTCTGAATTGTCAAATTATTTATGTGGTGCTCTGATATACCAATAATTTCAGAGTCAACATCTATAAGCAGTTCACTAACTTCATCTCTAATATCTCTTATATTTTGATGAAATATTCTAATTCCTTCTCTACTTGGAAACATGCTGTTCTCTGAAGGTTAGAGGGACTTCATTTAAGCAGGTATACATATCAGCTGACCCAATCTAGAAAAGGTGCAGCTCTAACACCACCTACTATAGGAATTCTTCCATGAGTGATCCCACCACCACCCACTACACTGTCACCTACCCCCTCCCCCAATGAAAATACTTCGAACAAATCCCACACCGTAACCCAGTACTCACAAATCTACGACAGAGCCCACACTTCTCACTCATGGTAAAATTTTACAGTTACTGAAAAAAACTATACGTCTACGTTACCTAAATTCAGTTACACCAGTAGAACTGTTTACAGAACTAACAATAGCAGTCTCGAAATTCTCTCTCTACTAAGAAAGCAACTACTAATACAACTAAACCACAACTATTAGCAATACCAACAAAACTTCACCAAATTATTAACTAAAACCAAAAATTCAAGCGGCCACTGAAACACTCAACGAAGTTAAAACACTGAATGAAAATTTCACTGAAATATTTCACCAAAAATAGTAAGGAACGTCAGCTGAAAACTAAAAGCACGGTATTTCCTAAACGACTTCAACGCACATAAAACTCTAAACAACACAGCGAGCGAACGTTTCTAAACGTTTATTAAATCGTTATTTCACCACGAACAGCACGAAAAACCGCTGAACTATTAAATTTAATAACTGTATAACAGTGCAGCAATAACTTTGTCAGTACTTAACTTTATAACTACAACAGCTGCAACTGCACGTCGCAAAATGTAAACACATCGTGCTGTGAACTATGTGAGGACGGAGAATGTACAGTATGAGCTTACGATAAGAGGCGAGCCAGACCAAGGCAGCCAGACTGAGTTGTGCCAGCGGCAGCGGGATGTATTAGATAAATTTATTAACATCATTGTGCGTGTGGTCGGTGAGGTGAGTACCACATGTACTACATGTTCCTTTGTGCTTGGTGCAGTGTGAGAGAGTATTGATTGTTAGAAGGCACCCCCTCCCCCCCCCCCCCCCCACCAAAAACAGAAGTTGCGATTATACTCTCTGATGGATCTTGATGGATCATGTTGCGAACCGCTTTAATGATAGCCCCCTAACTGATGAAGACCGCAAGAGTGCAAGCTCTATACAAGACCTTCAGGAAGAAACTTTTGGCTGCAATCCTAAACATTCTGAGGCTGTCTTTTAAAGATATTTGTCATATCAAGGAGATCTTGTGGCTTACTGTTAGGCTGCAGGAACAAGCCGGAGTTTCACAGATCTCTGGAGCGTTGGTTTGTCAGGCCATTCACCCTAAGCCCAGGGCCGTTTAAGTCTGCCCATACCCGAGGAGTTGGAGGAGCGATAATCTCTTACTACACTCTGTGAAAGAATTGTTAGCCACTGTCTGGGCTCACGTAAACAGAAATACCTGTCTGACGAATATTTCTATAAGGTTCGAGCAGTTGAAGAAACTTTGACCGATTACGTTGCTCTGTGTTTAGACATTTCTGGAACTGAAGCAGTAATGAGTATTTTGGAAGGCATGAGACACTCGGATCGGTCGCAGATGGTATTAGCACACAAACCGATATAGTTTTCAGATTTAGACCATACGGTGATTGGTATGGAAAATAT
Source organism: Schistocerca serialis cubense (assembly GCF_023864345.2). Classification (NCBI taxonomy): domain Eukaryota; kingdom Metazoa; phylum Arthropoda; class Insecta; order Orthoptera; family Acrididae; genus Schistocerca; species Schistocerca serialis. Next base: position 637,593,824 of record NC_064640.1, read on the forward strand.
TAAGTATACTGACGAGAAGCGTGGAGAGGTCTTGTCTGAGAAGAACCGGGTGTTACAGAGACAAGCTGCTGTTAAACCTAGGACAAGCAGCTGTTAAACATAGGAAGAGTGGTGGACCGCAGTGTGTACGTTTTAGGTGTGACAGCGCATATGCTTAATACGAGGTTGTATTTAATTTTAAATGTTTAATCTAACTCTTTTTACTAACCAGTAATGGCCATCCTTGTTTATCGAAAATTTTCGTATTCATGTACTGATACTGCCAGTTAGTCATGACCATTCTCTCACTAAAATTACGTCTTGTATTGTGTAAGTTACTTAACCGTTGGTTAATAACTGTTGTGTGCTTCATGCTATGTTATAACTGCCTTCAAATTTTTAATCGAAATGTTTTTACTGGTCAGTCGCAGCTGTTTCCTTTTAAATATTTATATTAACTGCTTGTAGGCGTCAGTCACGGCCGTCCTTGTGAAATGAAAAATATGCATTTTTATATACAGATACCGCAGGACATTCACGGCCGTTCTATCAGTATAATTACGCCTCCTATTTTGCTGAAATTTATGACCTGTTTAACATTTTGTGTCCCTGGCATTTTCTGAAGAAATTGGTTTTATAAACGGTTCCGGCTGTTGCTCTCATTAGGGTGAACGAGATTTTTGTGTTTTAAAACTAACAATTTTGTTTTTTCAATTGGGTTTGAGTTGATCGTTGCCATCTTGACTAGTAATAACTACTTTAAATTTATCTTGTTCATTTTACTGTTGGTCAACCATGGGTGTTCGGCGCTGAAGAAAAACTTTAACGAAAGTAATCTAGAACGTCTATCTAGAGATATAACTGAGACTGCTTTCTGGAATTAGTGGACTTAAATCGGCAGTCCACAAAGGGTGGTCACAGAATGTTTCCCTCCAGGCCGACACGTCTTTTCACAATTATTTAGCGCTGTGCTATCACCTCAGCGTCACTCAGGACGTCTCAGCGTTGGCCATGGAGGACTCTGATTGCTAGGTCGTCACTCTGCCCCATCTCCAACCCTGCACCCTCCATCTTCTTCACGCATCATATTTGGGGATGACACACGTGTACGCATTGATCAAGTGACATGGTTACGGGCCCAGGATCGATGTCGACATTGAATGCACATGTAGCTCCTGCAAGGCCTACTCCTTCAATCAGGCATTCCCAGCACAAAATTCTTCGCCATGACCCAACCTGACGATCCATGGGAGAGGATCCTCGTCACTCTGACCAGGCCATTTCAGAGAGCTATGTTGTTGTTGGTGGTGGATGCCCTCTCAAATTTCTTATTTGTGGTGTGCATACCAAATACAACCACACTTGCTACAATCCATGCCATTGAGAGGATTTTCGCCACTGAAGGTACACATTGCATCGTGGCAGCAGACAATGACCCTCAGTTCAGATAGACTCATTTCAAGGCCATCTGTCGCTGTAATGGCATCGACCATCCGACTACCGTCCTGCCTCCAACATGGAAGTCTCAACCTCAATACAGCTCAGATACAGAAGACTTTGCTGCCATCATCAACTGACGATGCTTTGCACATCTTCCTCACGACCTATAGGTCCACCCCTGTCAACTAGGTCATTCGGGCTGAAATGCTGCACAGGGGCCAGAATCATACCCTGTTACACTTCCAGCATCCCATGCAACATACACAACCTGAGTACAGGCTTGCAAACGTGTGGTGCGCTTGTAGATGGGCACATTCGGCCAGCATCCAGAGTGGTCCTAGACGCTTTCTGTGGACCACAATGGGCATCAGCTGTTTCATGTTGCAGTTGCACATTTCCTCCTGAGCGCTACTGAAACTATCTCTGTCCGCGGCCTCAGTCAAAAGCCGTACCCCCTCGCTCACCTCCACCTTCGACCCCTCTATCGAAAAATCAGGGTCCCAGCAGCTGGGCCACTTGCCCTCTGCTGCGCCACGGTACGACCTTAACCCGTGCGCTCCCACTCACTGATGGCTGGGTGAGGGAACCATGGTTCGTGAATCTATGGATATGGAGCTTCTCCCTCCAACCCATCTTCCCCTCAGCCTTGTTGTACCAGAGAAGACTAATGACGTGGACGCGCTGCCGCCTCTGCCGTCTCTGCAGTCCTCGAACAGGCCTCCTGATGGATCAAGCCTAAGCCAGTGATTCTAGATCCGCAGAGAGTACTGCCTTCCCTCCCTCACACCCCCGCTAACACTAGAATACGCTGGGACACTTTCAGTTCTACTTGCCGATTTCAAGGGGAGGGATTTAATATTCCTGCCAGTGGACGATATCGATAGCATATCCGAGACGTTGCATTTCCTGCTCAAAGAGCGCCATCAGTGGCCCAGAAAGCGAGTCAAGTGGGCTGAAGCACTGACAGCTTCTGAGCGATCCCGCTCTGTACTTTGACTTACTGACCTACATTCTTGGTGTTTATTCAGTGTTCCGCTCAAGACGAACTTGACATTGTGTACGGATTATGTATTTGTATCAGGCGCGGTCACTTCACGTTACATATAAACATACGTAAAACGAAACACGTTACACAGGTACGAGTGACTCCAACACCTACTGTGCAGTGCTGCTTGATTCACTGAGCACAGTGTTGTGCTTCCTAATAGTAGCTGTCCAAATTGCTATGTGAGTTGGCAACTGGTATGTAAAACGTTTCACCAAAACAACTTTTAATGTTGTGGTGGACAAACATTGTAGACTAGCGTATTTAACAATTGTGTTGCAATGAGCATGAATACTGATAAGCAGGAAAATAACAGAGTTCGATATACCTCCGTTTTGGTGAGTATTATTTATAGCCTAAAAATTAAAATTTAATTACCTTGGGTGTCAATGAAGATTTGTCAAACAAAACGACATCTGTTCACATGAAAAATAAGATATAAGAAAACACATACACATTCATTAGGAATTCAATCGTCGTTCATGAACTAATTAACCGAAAAATTGTTAGTGTAATTAGTGCATTAGAAGAGGACCAATGTGACAGATGGGGCTGTTGTTGTTGGCTGGGTTAGCAGTGCCGCGTAGCTGTCTCACACCCTTAAGTCTGTCAGTAATTGTTGAATCTTTCAAGCTAAGTTTAACACAGAATACTTTTCAGTTCTTGTCCCAGGGCTAGATCATGTGCATGAGTTTGCAGGCTGACCGGCAGCAGAAGACATTCCAGCCAAGCAGAGGCGCTCATTAACAGGCTGCAGACAACAACGAATCCAACACGGCTCTCGAGTTCACTGGCAAAATCAACAAATCCAATGAAGGCAGGTACGAAAAGCCGAAAAGGTACAGACCCTCCACTAACAAACGAAACGGAGCATAAGCGGGAACTATTGAAAGAAACAGCATTCCCCCATTTACACGCTCGCACTGGAAACATAAGTTCAAAACTGTAGTGATAAGTGCAATACTGAGTGAGTGAAAACTTCGATTTTATATCGTTTAAATTGTAAAGCTGTCGAAATTGTTCTACTGTGTTATTATTATAACTCTTAAATCAACTGCATGAAACAATAAAATCCTTTTCAAATCACAAACATGATACCTCCCGAAACAAACAGTACTTCTCTTCTAAGGCAAATAAAACTCCTCTTCTGAAGCAAGAAAGATTCCTGTCTTATAACAAAGGGAACTTGTCTTCGAAAAGCAAAGAAGCCTTCTCTTCTGAAACAAACATTGCTCCTCTTCTGAAACAAACCCTTCTTCTCTTCTTTGTCTGAAACAAACGAGTTTTCTCTTTCAGTCCACGATTCTTTTCTGACGATATAAACACACCTCTTTTAACGCAAACAAGGCGCCTCCTCGAGAACAGGCAAAGCTTCTTTCTTCATTCTACGACACTCCGCTTGTAAATCAACGAATCTCCACTTCGAGAACAAACAAACAAACTTCTGTTCTACAGTGAATCTTTCTCCTCTATCTAAAGTAAACAAGGGCTTCTCTTCTAAAACAACACCGACGAGGCTATTTCCTAAATCATACAATCTTCTAGAACATATTGAGCTCACCATCTAGAATACAGCATGGGTCAGGGCCAAAAACCGGAAATTGTTATCTACGTATTTCGTGTATTGTAGCAGTTTGTTGTGCTCCACTGTCAGATAATACCAGCAATCTTCTAGACCAATTTAGGTTTTCTTGCTAGCTGAGTAGCAGATATAACTGGCTCTTGGCCAGAGAAATGCATTGTTTTTAATTTTTGAGTAAAAGGACTTGTGGGAAAAATCAAAGGTTATCTGTACGTTGATGGTGAAGTTTCCGTCATGACTGCAAGTTTTTGTCTCGTCCATTCTCAAATTTCAGGCTCTTCGCAGCATATTAGGCGGTTATATATGGCATCTCCTGCGTTATAGCGAGTACTCGTTGGCGACACGATAAGCGCTATTTTGAATAGTTTGCTCTTTGTGTACCCATTTTGAATAACCCTGCGCCACAGAGATCGTGCATTTGAACTGATCAGTGGATCACGGATATTTTTCTATATAAATATACTCTAAGAAGAATGTGCATAGGTGTCTAAGATGCGGACTGATGAGGCTTACATCAACTTGGCGGTTTCTAGTTCTTGGCTCTACCACGTTGATGATATAGCTTGCAGTGCTTCTTTGAAGATGTTGGAGATAATCAAGCATGTTTCACAGGAAGATGCCGGTACATTTCACTCTGATGTTTGCAAGTTGCTATCGTCCCCTTTCATAGGAAATCTACATTACATTGTGCAGAATTTTAAGTATTTCATCGTTCTCATAAATCACCTCAGCCATTTATATTCTACGTGGGATCCCTGCTGCGCTCGGAAATACACACATCAAAAAAAGTTTTGCATCACCCCCCTTTCCAGAACTCCTGAAGATAGACGTTGACTGTGGATATTGTATCACAGACACAGTCCCTTTGACTGTTTAGAGATGTCACTAAACCCGCCCAAAGATGTAAACAACCATGCATGAGCAGCGCCTATTAGACGGATGGGGTCCAACAGCCGATCAGTTCCAGTCATTCCAACAGGACGGAGGTACACGGATCATGTTGTCTGTAGTTCATCCGCGTCTAGATGGCCAATACCGCGGTTCGATCGCGTCCGCATTGTTACTTTGTGCCAGGAAGGGCTCTCAACAAGGGAAGTGTCCAGGCGTCTCGGAGCGAACCAAAGCGATGTTGATCGGACATGGAGGAGATACAGAGAGACAGGAACTGTCGATGACATGACTCGCTCAGGCCGCCCAAGGGCTACTACTACAGTGGATGACCGCTACCTACGGATTATGGCTCGGAGGAACCCTGACAGCAACGCCTCCATGTTGAATAATACTTTTCGTGTAGCCACAGGACGTTGTGTTACCACTCAGACTGTGCGCAATAGGATGCATGATGCGCAATTTCGCACCCGACGTCCATGGTGAGGTCCATCTTTGCAACCACGACACCATGCAGCGCGGTGCAGATGGGCCCAACAACATGCCTAATGGACCGCTCAGTATTGGCATCACGTTCTCTCCACCGATGAGTGTCGCATATGAATTCAACCAAGCAATCGTCGGAGACGTGTTTGGAGGCAACCCGGTCAGGCTGAACGCATTAGACACACGGTCCAGCGAGTGCAGCAAGGTGGAGGTTCACTGCTGATTTGGGATGGCATTAGGGGCCGACGTACGCCGCTGGTGGCCATGGAAAGCGTACGATACGTGAATGCCATCCTCCGACCGATAGTGCAATCATATCGACAGCATACTGGCGAGGCATTCGTCTTCATGGACGACAATTCGCGCCCTCATCGTGTACATCTTTTGAATGACTTCCTTCAGGATAACGACATCCCTCGATTAGAGAGGCCAGCGTGTTCTCTAGACATGAACCCTATCGAACATTCCTGGGATAGACTGAAAAGGGTTGTTTATGGACAACATGACCCACCAACCACATTGAGGGATTTACGCCTCACCAACAGTGCCTTGATGAACCCGTGGATAGTATGCCACAACGAATACAGGCATACGTCAATGCAAGAGGACGAGCTACTTGGTATTAGAGTTACCGGTGTGTACATCAATCTGGACCACCACCTCTGAAGGTCTCGCTCTATGGTGGTACAATATGCAATGTGTGGTTTTCATGAGCAATAAAAAGGGCGGAAATGATTTTTATGTTGATTTCTATTCCAATTTTCTGTAAAAATTCCTGAGCTCTCGGAACCGAGCTGATGTAAAACTTCTTTGATGTATGTATATGTACTAGATACCATATTTTCGTCAGTGAAACATTATTTATGCGCTATTTTTTGCGTGGTGTTAAGTTCTTTGTGAGAGTTTCTTTGCAGTCACCCTGGTATAGCTCCGAATCCTATTCTGAAGATGATTGCCCTAGACCGCTGTCAGTGTTCTGTCAAACTCAGGTTTAGCATTCTCGTTGTGTCAGAGGCTTCTGTCCAGTTAGTTACAATGCATTTTGCATCTGTTCATAACTTTTACATTTTCGTATGTTTATTGTTGCAATAGAGGCTTTACGGGAGCTGCCAACTAGCACCCGAATATTTCTACATCTACATCTGCATCAGTACTCCACAACCAACCTGACAGAGTGTGATGGAGAGTATTTTCGCTGGTAAGCCACTTTATTACCTCTAATATTTCGAATTTCCTCCTCATGGTCATTTCACGAGATTTACGTGGGAAGAAGTAATATGTTGCCCCCCTCTTCCCAGGAAGTATTAAATTTATTTCGTCCGTGAACTGGGGCAAATTCTGATTACTTACGCTGCTTGAGATTACCAGAGCATCCTCAGTCAAGTAATAACTTGGGTATGGCACTCCATATTATCGTAGTTTCGGTAATAAACGTTGGTGTGAGAATGTGTCAAATCAGCACTGCCGCGGTTGTAACAACCATGCTAGTCTTATTTTTTACGTTGGTCTTGAAAAAGACCAAACTCAATATTCTCGCAGTTACTATGGTAGGAATTTGCGGTGTGATCGCAGGATATGTGAAGACAATCAAGAAAAAGGATTAATTACCTTTGTCAATCGATCAGATGGAATGGCTCCGACTGATAAGAATGGTTTACTGTCTGATGGTGCCACTAACTCTCAGTGTAGATTGGCTAGTGCTGTACATGGCAGTTATAGACTGTGACATTAGTGCGTTTTCCGTGAAGGTAACAACAATATGCCGCTGGCTTTCTGTGAAAGCCCCAGCCGCTAGAGACGGGGGCCTAACCGAAAGTGAAAGGCAGCTTAAAGACTGCGCCATTGATAGTCAGGTAGCGGCCTACTCTCGCAGAGCCAACACGGGCTACCAGCTGCGAGCCCGAGGTCGGTGAACTAATACGGGAGGTCACACGAAGTTGCTGCTTAAGCAAGTAGCAACAGGAGCAAGTGGTACACATGGTCTCTCGGTATCCTGTGCTCTTTTGGCTGACGGATGACTTGCGGATAACTTACGTTTGCCAACTGAAGAAGATAATACTGAGTGAATGTTTTTATAGAAAGCCACACTCGACACCGGTAGCGAAAAGGGAAGCAGTGCAAGGGGAGATTGACCGAAAGTTGGAATGGATGGCGACTACCCGGTCCTCCCGTGAGTACAACACAGCAGTGGTAGCCATTGGAAAGTCTGATAGCGGGATTTGTCTTGTTCTAGATGCACGAAACCTGAATAGATTCCTAGTTACAGATATGGGACGTCCGAAAGCGCTGATAGATTTGCTCGCTACATTTCGAAGGTGCTAAGTACTTAACACCTTTGGACCTTACGGCCTCGTACTGGCATATTCCATTGTCGGACGCCTCTCGGAAGCATACAGAGTTCCTAGTCAACAAACATGCCTGTGGGTGGACTTTTCTCTCTTTCTGTCTAAACCTGACTGTGGCTGCATTCAGCAGGGTTCCGTTCTTGCTCCTGAGTTTTGACCTAAGGCGCACTGTGATTCTGAGATCGTATCATGTTGGTGTCCAAGTACTTTTGAAGAACAGTGTAAGACAATTGAAAAAGACTAAGTGCAACAGCCACCACTGGAAAAACCCTGCTCTTTAATAATTGGAAGAAAATACGCATTCTATGACAAGTGCTTAGCATGACCGAATTAGAGCTGGAAAGGAGAAACTAGCCCGCATTCGAGGTTTCCGAACACTAAGGAGTCAACACAAAGAGCGAGTTTTCATTGGGCTTGTGGGGTTTCTAACTAAACGCATACGCAGCTACGGAGAGAACAATGTTCACTTAAAAGGTTGTTCAAAAAAATACTTGTTGCTGCATTATGGAACAGAGTAAACCTAAACACGAACGTGCTGACAGATGAAACTTTAAAAATAATGAGCGAAAATTTAGTACGCTATGACAACACGGTAACAGGCCAATTGCTTCAACTTTTGGAACTGCTGGAGTTTAGCTTGAGTTTTAATTAGTGACAGTTTGGTGGGAAAATATATCAACAATGAACCGAATTGCGCATATGGCTAGGGACGTCGAGCAGATGTGCAGAACTATAGACCTATATCTCTAACGTCGATCAGTTGTAGAATTTTGGAATACGTATTGTGTTCGAGTATAATGACTTTTCTGGAGACTAGAAATCTACTCTGTAGGAATCAGCATGGGTTTCGAAAAAGACGGTCATGTGAAACCCAGCTCGCGCTATTCGTCCACGAGACTCAGAGGGCCATAGACACGGGTTCACAGGTAGATGCCGCGTTTCTTGACTTCCACAAGGCGTTCGATACAGTTCCCCACAGTCGTTTAATGAACAAAGTAAGAGCATATGGACTATCAGACCAATTGTGTGATTGGATTGAGGAGTTCCTAGATAACAGGACGCAGCATGTCATTCTCAATGGAGAGAAGCCTTCCGAAGTAAGAGTGATTTCAGGTTGCCGCAGGGGAGTGTCATAGGACCGTTGCTATTCACAATATACATAAATGACCTTGTGGATGACATCGGAAGTTCACTGAGGCTTTTTGCGGATGATGCTGTGGTGTATCAAGAGGTTGTAACAATGGAAAATTGTACTGAAATGCAGGAGGATCTGCAGCGAATTGACGCATGGTGCAGGGAATGGCAATTGAATCTCAATGTAGACAAGTGTAATATGCTGCGAATACACAGAAAGATAGATCCTTTATCACTTAGCTACAAAATAGCAGGTCAGCAACTGGAAGCTGTTAATACCATAAATTATCTGGGAGTACGCATTAGGAGTGATTTAAAATGGAATGATCATATAATGTTGATCGTCGGTAAAGCAGATGCCAGACTGAGATTCATTGGAAGAATCCTAAGGAAATGCAATCCGAAAACAAAGGAAGTAGGTTACAGTACGCTTGTTCGCCCACTGCTTGAATACTGCTCAGCAGTGTTGGATCCGTACCACATAGGGTTGATAGAAGATATAGAGAAGATCCAACGGAGAGCAGCGCGCTTCGTTACAGGATCATTTAGTAATCGCGAAAGCGTTACGGAGATGATAGATAAACTCCAGTGGAAGACTCTGCAGGAGAGACGCTCAGTAGCTCGGTACGGGCTTTTGTCAAAGTTTCGAGAACATACCTTCACCGAAGAGTCAAGCAGTATATTGCTCCCTCCTACGTATATCTCGCGAAGAGACCATGAGGATAAAATCAGAGAGATTAGAGCCCACACAGAGGCATACCGACAATCCTTCTTTCCACGAACAATACGAGACTGGAATAGAAGGGAGAACCGATAGAGGTACTCAAGGTACCCTCCGCCACACACCGTCAGGTGGCTTGCGGAGTATGGATGTAGATGTAGATGTAGATGTTATCCTGCCGAGGCGATCTGTCGTCTGATGCAAGTCTTTTTATATGTCGCCACTTCGGTGACTTGCGTGTCAGTGAGGATGAAATGACGATGCAAACAACATAGCAACGGGTCCTCGAGCGGAGAAAATATCCGGCTCGACCGGAAATCGAACCCGTGCCCCTAGCACGGCATTCTGCCGCGCTAACCAGTCAGTTACATCAACAGAAACATTTTATGTGATAGGTAACTGCCTCTCTGGGCTATTACTAAAAATTTTCACCAATTCCTGTTCCAACTCCAAAGAAGGCATGTGCTGATACGTGTGAATACTATCGAGCATTCAGTTTAATGCAAAATATTGACACGAATTATTCACGGAAGAATGGAAAAATTGGTAGAAGCGGACCTTGTGGAAGATCACTTTGGTTCCGGAGAAATGTAGTGACACTTGAGGCAGTGCTGACCCTGGATTTATCATAGATGATAGGTTGAAGAAAGGCAAACGTACGTTTATAGCATTTGTAGATTTATGAAAAGCTTTTGACAGTGTTCACTGGACTACGGTCTTTGAAATTTTGAAGATAGCAGGAATAAACTACAGAGAGCGAAAGGTTCTTTACAGCTTGTACAGTAACCAGAGAGAAGTTATAAAAGTCGAAGGACATGATCGAGAAGCCACACGTGAGATGGAAGTGAGACAGTGTTGTAGCGTATTCCAGATGCTATATAATATGTACACAAGGCGAGCTCTGAAGGAAACAAATGAGGGATTTGGAAAGTGAGTTAAAGTCAGGGAGAAGAAAGAAAAGTTTTAAAATTTACCGATGTCTTTGTAATTCTGCCGGAGACAAAAAAAAAGATGGAAGGAAGGCAGGGAGGAAGATTTGAGTTTAACGTCCCGTCGATAGGGCGATCTTTATGGCTGGAGACAGAAAAGAACTTGGAGCAGCAGCTGAACGGAATGGATAGTATCTTGAACAGAGATTATAAGACGAACATCAAAACAAGGGTATTTGAATTTAGTCTAATTAGATATGGTGATGCTAAAAGAAATATATTTTGAAATGTTGAGTTTTGCTATTTCGTTGACAAAACACTAATGATGGCTAAATAAGAGAGGATATAAAATGCTTAATGCAGACTGGCAACACCATGAAAAGCATACCTGTAAAAGAGGAATTTGTTAACATCCAATATCAGTTTAAGTTTTAGGAAGTATTTTCTGGAGGTATATGTCTGGAGCGAAGCCTTATATGGAAGTTAAACGTGAAAGATAAACAGATCAAACAAAAACAGATAAGAAGATTTCGAAATATGGTGTTATAGAATAATGCTGAAGATTAGATTGATAGATCGAATAACAAATGGGTAGGTACCGAACTGGCTAAAAAGGAAAATTATATTTCAACTTTACTAATGTAAGGGATCGGTTGATAGGACACTCCCGAAGGCACCATCAGATCGTCAGTTTGGTAATATAAGGCAGTGTGTTTGAGGGGGTGGGGTGAGAGGTGGCGGGGTTGGTGGCAGGGAGGGGAAGTTGTAGAGGGAAATCAAGATTTAAATGCAATAAGCAGGTATAAATGGGTGCAGGATGCGATAGTCATGCAGAGATGAAGAGGCTTGTACAAGATAGACTCTGCTTTATCAAGCCAGTCTTCGTACTGAAGACCACAACAGCAACAACAACAACAACTTTACTTATGATTTAGAGACAGCAGTGTTTCTAAAAAAAAGCCACTAGTGGCACAGGAGGAAGTTACTTACAAGCGGCACCTTTGCTGTAACAAACGGATGGGAAGAGAATCTGCACCCCTTCCACATGACGTATAAAGAGCAGCACCACAGTGTTAAATGCATTTTAGAAAAAAAGACGATAAGAAAGACAAATTTTTGAGGCTGAACAGTAACGAGAACCGATAATAATTTGAAATCATCGTACATCAACACAATTGGATGCAATAATTGGGAGTACTTCAACCATTTGACATTGTACAAAAATCTGTACTTTTTCGATGATCTCTCACTTCTGTAAGCTTCAGTGAAATTTTTGTGCACTCAATCAAATAGCACTATCGAACGAGCTGAAGAGATGCATATTCATACAGATCCTCAGAAAATACAACAACGTGACAAGAACCCACACAAGGATAGAAAAAAAATTTCTTACACTGAAGTGTTATGGCTGTATTAGAGAAAAATTAGAACACGCTCTCCAAAAAAGTGCAAAATAGCTTTTTGGACAGCAGGCCAAATGAGATTGAAGCTATACAAAATAAAAATAAAAACCTAAAAATATGAAACGTCTGGTGTGTATTGATTACAGTGTAGAGACTGTGATTGTTTTCGTGTACATAAGGCAAAATTTGAGTTCTTGATTTAAGAAACATATTGGTTTGAACGATAAGACTGTTTCTCGCCATCTCTTACGAGGTCAAAAACAGGTAACACATGTTATCGAAATACTATAAAAATTTTATACGTAACGCCTAAGGAAATTAAATTGTACATAGTGCAGGAATAGCGCCCATAAAAAGTCAGCTGTTCGCCGTAGCACGACGCAGTGCACAGCAGGCTGTAAACATCGGCAGCTGTACTCGTGGCTGTAGTCAATGAATAGCAGCACTTATGAATATAATTTTAATTTTTTCTTATTAAACTAAATATTTATTTTTGGGGTTCTCTTATCCATTTTAGGAAGATTTTAGTGGTTCTTAAGAACTTAATGGATACAGTGCGAAATATTTTTATCTACTGTAGCATTACTTACTAATTAAAATTGATGCAATTACTGTGTAAAATTTATATAGAAACGTTATTCCCAAATATCTACAGGGTAACACATAAGGCTACTACTGAAATATTAGCGGAGGCACGTTACTACTGTGTTATGATGACTGTGTGCAAGAGTGCAATATGAATGCAGAAGGCGTCCATCTAATACTCCTAACCACATTTCGCTAACAGATGGCTCAGTATTTAGTAGTTACACTATGTGATCAAAAGTATCCGGACACATGGCTGAAAAAGACTTACAATCTCACAGCTCACAGCTATTCAGCTGAATTCCGTAAGGGTTCGGAAGAGTGAGTGCATCCGTGCAGAAGATATCATGTCGCCGTCAAGGTGGATGTATTTACATATCGGTGTATGTCGTGTCTCTCCTTTCGGACATATCACAGTGGCAAACTGAAATCTTCCTGATAAAATGAAAGTCAGATTCACTTGACAACTAAAAATCTACGATTTTTATTGTTCTATTTCCCCTTGATAACTAAAATTTATAAATGAAAATTACCCCTGTAACCAAAATCTGCTGGAACAGAGAAATCTTCTTAAAATGCAGGTAACCTTAAGATCATGATCGATCATAAAAATAACTCTTCCTCACGGTTGATGTTGAAAAGCTAAACTTCTTTGGAGCTGACTCTTCATTATTAAATTAAAGATCTTCCTGTACGTTGGAAAAAGGTTTCTTGATATTATTCTAGAAATTAAAATTCCGCTTATGACCTAAAGTGTTATTGAAGGTGTAAAAATCAACTGCTATCTCCCTTGACCCCCCTTTCGGCGAATTAGCCAATAGGAAAATGTTAAACTCTGCTATCTGAATCTTCACCGTGTAATTGAAATTCCTCGTTTCGAAAATGTTTATGCCGTACAGTTATTACACTTACTAGTAACTAGGTTTTCATAAACTGGAAAAACTGCTCTAATTTAACGATTTATATGTATATTTTCACAATATTGTGACACTAACACCGCTTAACAGTTTTTCTCATGCCCACGCTAGTTCATCGACTGTTTGCGATAATTTGATCTCTCAAAAACCACTTTGTATCCCTTGCATCTAGCAGTAATCGCCGTTATGGAGTAACTTTGTGATCTCTCAATGCCTTTTGATTAGCCGCTTACTGCATTGTCCGAAATCTGCTAATACTAATGCTGTAATGCCATACAAAGGAATTTTCTAAAATGTTTCTTATAGTTATTCCATCAGTCTTGCAAATTATCCAGTGCAGCTGGTGAGATAATCGAATCATTCACGTAAATTTGCAGGAAAGGCAAAAAAATGTCCCAGCATCCTACAATATGCATTGTTTTATGCCATAGGGAAATGCTTCCAATTGGGTATTAAGATGTCTTCACGTTGTATATAACTCCTTGATGTCCTGGTAACAGTTGTCAATTTTTTGTTCATCCAGTTACAAACCTGAAACTGTCCCCAGAAAGTAAAAAGAGGTTCCATTGAAGCCATTACCACAAATTCATCTCAGATTGGAGGGTCAGCCTATCGTATTTTAAAACAGTTTTTCCTTTTGCATAATTGACACCGTTACAGCATCACATCATCGTCTATGAACATCTGTAAGAAGCAAGGGATATCCATGTTTGACCACACTTATTGACAGTTTCTGGCCTAGAATTTCCTAGGGTACTTTAGCGAAACTAGAGTGAGCTTTTTATAAATTGCCGATTTCATTTTCTATATTTTCTCGAAATACTACTGGCGGACGTAATCAAACCGAACCATAATGCTATTAATGTCCATCAGTGATTCTAAACTGCTTGGTTCCAGCATTAGAAACAACAGTTAACTCGTAATGCCCTTGTCTTCGTCCGTTAGCATTTTGTGCGTTCAGTAGAGATAGACTGAGATAGATTCCTTCACGATGTAGTTCGGCACTGCACAAACCTTAACTCCCTATGTAAAAAGGTGTTGTGATCTTGAAGAAAACTTCGAAAATGTAACTTTTTCAAAGACGCCATGCTGCCAATGCTAAAAAAGTTGTGGATTTAACCACTGGTGGTGAATGTATTGCTGCAAATTAGTCACCGAGCATATATTGACGATTAAAGCCATCTTCCAACGGTTGCATTTTATGTTCTCTTAATGCCACCCTAAATAATCCCTCTAATTTTCCCTATTTATGATAAATATTCTTGGTGGACTTGGATTGATCTTTTACATAGTGCAGCTCCCTCCTCTCTCCAGCACATTCCTTGGGAACTAACAGCGTTCATAGTTTTTCCTAAACTTGTTATGATGTGCTTTTCTAAGTTCAGTCCTGACGCACTGTCCTGCATAATGTCCATCTCTTGTTGGTTACCGAGCGAGATGGCGCAGTGGTTAGCACATTGGACTCGCATTCGGGAAGACGACGGTTCAATCCCGTCTCCAGCCATCCTGATTTAGGTTTTCCGTGATTTCCCTCAATCGTTTCAGGCAAATGCCGGGATGGTTCCTTTGAAAGGGCACGGCCGATTTCCTTCCCCATCCTTCCCTAACCCGAGCTTGCGCTCCGTCTCTAATGACCTCGTTGTCGACGGGACGTTAAACAACACTAACCTAACCTTGTTGGTTGTTTGTTAAAAGACTTGCATCATCCGCGTAGAGGTGTATCACCGACTTTGATTCTCAAAAATGTAAACCCCGCAGCATAGCGTGTCTTGATAAGAAATGATTTCGGTTCTACTGTGTGCAACGTGGCGGATACTCAACATCGCTGCCTCAGCTTACTTTGAAAATTTATTTGTGGTGTAAATGGCCAGCTAAATTTAATGTGAGTGTACGTGATTCCTATCTAACGTGCTCACAAAGTTTCTTGCAAACCTTATTGATAGCCATGTCTTTGCTACAATGCTCTACCTGTGACAGGTGCCTTCAAAGTTTAAAAATGTCATGCTTACCGCCATCTATGAACCACAATTTAAATGAATTAGATACCTACACTGACAAGCCAAAACATTATGACCACTGCTCAGCTTGGCGGCGTTGCGGCCACGTGACGCGGTAAAAAAATGTATATAGGCCGACCAGACACGTGCGGGTGATCACCCTAGTGAAGATATGCGCTGAAAATGGGGAAATCCATCGCGATAAGCCACTTTGACAAATGGCAGATTATTATTAGGCAGAACCTGTGAACGAGTGTCTCAAAACCGGCGAAGATTATCGAATGTTCACTTGCGACTGTCGTGAGTATCTATGGAAAGAGGTAAAAGAACAGTGAAACCACCACTAGACACTAAGTGTTTGGACCTCCACGGCTCTTCACACAACATGGAGTTCGAAGGCTTGTCTGCTCTGTAGAGACTGCCGAAAGAGCATAATGCTGTTGCACGCACAAGTGTTTCGGAACACACCGTTCATCGTACATTGTTGAGTATGGAGCTCCGCAACAGACGACCCCTAGGTGTTCACACGTTGACCCAACGACATCGTCAGTTGTGATTGCAGTGGGCACGGGACCATCGGGATTCGACCGTCGATCAATGGAAACGTGTCGGCTCTTCGAGTGAGTCACATTTTTGCTACACTAGGTTGAGGGTCCTCTCCACAAACTCCTTCATCGAGGTGAACGGCGGCTCGAAACGTGCAGCACGCCACGTACGCAGGCTATTGGGAGCAGTCTTATGCTATGAGAGAAGTTCTCCTGCGCTTAATTTGGACTTACATTAGTAATCGAAGACACGCTGGCAGCTGCAAATCACCTGAATACCTTCATGACGATGTCTTTGCCGACGGTAATGTCATATTTCTGTAGTATAACTGTCCGTGTCTCAGAGCCAGAACCGTGCTACAGTCGTTTGAGGAACGTTATGGTGAACTCACGTTGATGCCCCGGGGACCAAATTCGCCTGATGTAAATGCTAACGAACGTATATGGGTCGCTATCGGGCGCCTTAACCGCGTGCGCAAATCAGCGGCCTGTTGTTTACGCGAACTACATGACCTATGCGTAGACATCTAATGCCAAATTACCTCCACAAACCTACGAACAAACTGTCAGATTACTGATACGCAGAATCAGTGATTCATTTAGTTCCAAAGACGAACAAACAAGCTACTAAGCAGGTGGTCATAATGTTTTGGCTCATCACTGTATAAGTTGCAAAAATTTCCAATATCGACATGCTGGATATCTTCGTGCTTTGATACGGTTCTAAGATTTGACGGGTGTGTGCTTTTAGTCTCCTGTTGAGGAGCTTTCCATCAGTTTTAAAGTAGGCATTAAATAATGTTACTGTGCAATACGCTTTAATTTTCACTGCATTTGCTTTTTCCGGGCAGAAAAACTAAAAAGTCTTTCGTGAATTTGATAGGTAATTTTTTTCCCGCCAACACCTCATTATATATATCGACAAATTTGTCTTCGGCTACACTCTAATACTTTTTATACAATTCTGTCGATAGTCCGTCTCTGTCAGGGGCCTTGTGTCTTCGAGTTAACGTTGTAATGATTATAACTTCCTATTGCGTAGAAGATAATTTTAGATTTAGATATTGGTGTGTTCATATGACATATCGCACCCTCTCTTTCATAATCCGGTACTTTAGAATCTCTGTCGGGCTGTCGGCTGTGTAATTGTGTTATGTAAAGGCTAAAAATAAATCGAATTTAATCACGATTTCTTTCCTGAGTGTCATATATATCGCTCTGCTTATACACAATTCCCTCAATGATTCAGTCTTAAGCTGTCTTCTGTTACTTGATAACAAGTGATATGTTGAAGTACGCTGCCAAAATTCGTTTTGACCTTTCCACGCTCGTATTTTTAAGACTGTCGCCACGAGCTAACTGCTGTTGGCGATTTTGGCTCTAGCCCTTCTGAAAATGCTAATGTTTCGTAATTTATCCTCAGGCCCATAAAGTGGAATTATTTGGTAATTCGCACCCATGACGCCTCTTCCCTTGAGCTTTTTTTTTCTTTTAATTGAAGTAGATTGAGTTCAGTCAACTGTTCCCATCAGTCAGTGACGCCGTTAAATTTGTTTACATTATTCTGCATGCTTACCCACAGCAGCGCATGAAATTTTGTTTATAGGAGCTTGTCTTTCAAAGTATCAGAATTTAATTTCCATAGATCCCCGTGTATCGTGTCTGAAGGCATTATGCGGATAATGGTTTAAAGCAATATAGTAAACTGCGTGGTCAGAAAATGATAGCCGCCAAAATTTGCTATTATTACTTTTCTGATGTGATTGGTCTGAATATGCACTCTATCTAGTCTGCTAGCTGCGAAATCAGTCTTACATGACAGAGCCATTTCTCCAAGATGGAGTTTGTTTCATTCATCAATAAAATCTGGCTTTTTACTAGTTTAAAAATCTCACCACAACATCTGAACTTTGGAGTCTGTTCCTTCTGGATTCAGGACACAATTAAGGTTGCCAGTAAAACAATTCGTATATTTAAAGCTGAGAAATAGAGTGTCACCTCATAGTGAAAAAAAAACAATGTTTGGCCATTCCAACACTCGAACCAGATGGTGTGTACAAGGTTCTTGCGATTCCTCTTCCTTTAACGACATGTAGCCAACGTCCTAGACTGTGATGAAATAATGCTTACATGTCTGTCACTGTTGCGAGGTATATAAAAGCCTCATAACTTAACATTTTCATAATGCTATAAATCGCTGTTTCCTACAGCAAGGCGATATCAACCTCCACCACACACAAATGCTGTCGTAGTTCCCTTGGCTTAAATTGACAGGTTATTTTTTAAGGTTTACGCAGGCCACTTTATACGCAGTCTTGTCAGTCACCGTCTATGTTCGACGTCAACGCGCAAAACCACTCACATACGGCAGGTGGCTGCACTAGCAGTGGGGGGTACATAAGGCAAGTCGGGCGGTGGGGTGGGTCGCAGCAAACAGTACAGCCGTTGTCGTAATGTGAAAACGGAATGATTTATCTGACGTCCAAATGAGCATAATGATGGCTTTCGGGCCAAGAGCGGAAGCATTTCCAGGTCGGCTAAATTTGTAAAATGTTCGCGTGCCGCGGTGGTTAAAGTACACCGTGCATGACACAATGGCACTATCCGAAACTGGCAGCAGGAAAATGTGGCGCGCAACGGGCCATAGATGACAGGGGTGAACGATGGCTGCGGAGATGTGTACTCAAGAATACACGTACAACTATTCAAAACTTGACCGGCCATATGGACCAAGGAGCTACCAACAGTGTCTCCTCAACGACTGTTCAGCGAACTTTGCCGCGTATGGACCTCCGCAGCAGGCACCTGGTTCATGCAACCATGCTGACTGCTGTTCATCGACGACGGAGACTGCAGTTTGCTGGCCAGTACCGTAACCGGTATTGGAGTGCTTCGTAGAACAGATGGCTGTCTGTGTGCACGGCATAAAACGTCTGAAAGAAAACACCGTGCAACAATCAGTTGTGTTAGGGCACTACTGAAAGACCTGAGTCGAAACAAGGCCCCCGGAGTAGACAACATTCCATTAGAACTACTGACAGCCTTGGGAGAGCCAGTCCTGAGAAAACTCTACCATCTGGTGAGCAAGATGTATGAAGCAGGCGAAATACCCTCAGACTTCAAGAAGAATATTATAATTACAATCCCAAAGAAAGCAGGTGTTGAAAGATATGAAAATTACCGAACTAACAGTTTAATAAGTCACAGCTGCAAAATACTAACGCGAATTCTTTACGGACGAATGGAAAAACTGATAGAAGCAGACCTCGGGGAAGATCAGTTTGGATTCCGTAGAAATGTTGGAACACGTGAGGCAATACTGACCCTACGACTTATCTTAGAAGAAAGGTTAAGGAAAGGCAAACCTACGTTTCTAGCATTTTTAGACTTAGAGAAAGCTTTTGACAATGTTGATTCGAGTACTCTCTTTCAAATTCTGAAGGTGGCAGGGGTAAAATACAGGGAGCGCAAGGCTATTTACAATTTGTACAGAAACCATACGGCAGTTATAAGAGACGAGGGGTATGAATGGGAAGCAGTGGTTGGGAAGGCAGTGATACAGGGTTGTAGCCTATCCCCGATGTTATTCAAGCAATAAAGGAAACAAAAGAAAAGTTCGGAGTAGGTATTAAAATCCATGGAGAAGAAATAAAAACTTTGGAAGAGCAGCTGAACGGAATGGAAAGTGTCTTGAAAGGAGGGTATAAGATGAACATCAACAAAAGCAAACCGAGGATAATGGAATGTAGTCTAGTTAACTTGGGTGATGCTAAGGGAATTAGATTAGGAAATGAGACACTTAAAGTAGTAAAGGAGTTTTGCTATTTGGGGAGCAAAATAACAGATGATGGTCGAAGTAGAGAGGATATAAAATGTAGAATGGCAATGGCAAGGAAAGCGTTTCTGAAGAAGAAAAATTTGTTAACATCGAGTATAGATTTAAATGTCAGGAAGTCGTTTCTGCTAGTATTTGTATGGAGTGTAGCCATGTATGGAAGTGAAACGTGGACGATAAATAGTTTAGACAAGAAGAGAATAGAAGCTTTCGAAATGTGGTGCTACAGAACAATGCTGAAGATTAGATGGGTAGATCACATAACTAATAAGGAGGTATTGAATAGAATAGGGGAGAAGAGGAGTTTGTGGCACAACTTGACTAGAAGAAGGGATCGGTTGGTAGGACATGTTCTGAGACATCGAGGGATCACCGATTTAGTATTGGAGGGCAGCGTGGAGGGTAAAAATCGTAGAGGGAGTCCAAGAGATGAATATACTAAGCAGATTCAGAAGGTTGTAGGCTGCAGTAGATACTGGGAGATGAAGAAGCTTGCACAGGATAGAGTAGCATGGAGAGCTGCATCAAACCAGTCTCAGGACTGAAGACCCCAACAACAGGGCAGCTAGGGCAGCAACTGAAGCAGATCACCGCCAGATGTGCTACGTCACCATCGTCTCACCACCACTACCGCTAGACTCTGGTTACGACATTGCTCCGTTTCGATGGACTCTACCGAATTCGTCGTCTCGCTGTGCTGTGCTGCCACGAAACTGCGACTCTGCTACAGTCCGATCCACGAACGATGGTGGTACGTGCAACTCGAGGCACGGACGGGGGTTGCCGGTTCCAAGCGTCGGTTACGATAAGAGCATACACGTGCGTTGAGTTTGAAGAACGCGTGTATATTTCAAATTATGTCTCTTGCTTGCTTGTGCAGAATTTGTCGGTTACCACCACCATCAGCCGTGACAACTCGCAAAAAATGGAATTAAATAACTCGCTACGATCACGTTTAATACTCGCATTAGCTACGACATTCACACCAAAGCGCTGAGAACACTACTGAACGCTCATTGGTTGTAGGAGAATACGAGACGTAGTATTCGACAGCAGATGATAGACTCTGAAACATTGCCTCAGGATAAACGTGCCACCGTGGTCGTGGCCTACGCGGCGTGGCAAATCTCACTGATGCCTCCTAAGATAGTCGCTGAATTTTTCGAACTTCAGATGTCAGTTGCTGCGTATAGAACACTTGTGTGACCCATTCTTGAGCACTGCTTGAATGTTCTGAATCATCAGCAGGCCGGATTAAGAAATTCAGAGTCTTGCTGCTCGATTTCTTACCTGTATGTTCGATCAACTTGTAGCTGTTAAGAACTCCTGAACTCATATGGGGACCGCTGGAGCGAAGACGACGTTTTTTTCACGACACACTGTCGTGAAAATTCAAGCAACAGTCATTTGTAGCTTGCGGCAGGGCGTTCCTACTTCTGCCAACATATATTTCGCGTAAGGGCTGTGAAGACAAGATAACATGAATTAGGGCTCGTACGGAGACATATAGAATGTTTTTCCCTCGCTGCGTTTGCGAATGGAAATGGCTAGTAATGGTACATGGTAACCTCCACCATACACCGTATGGTGGTTTGCGGAGTATGTATATAGTTTCAGATGTAGATCGTACTGGCTCAATTATTTACGACAGGAGTAGTTAGATTCTGCTTCTAAAGAAGTGTATCATGATTTTAAAATCTGCGTTGAGAAAGGTAAGTTGTTGGAAATCACTCAACGCCTTTTTGGGCGGTTTTTTAGGAATTAACATCACCATGCTGTGAGAAATTTTTTCAGGGAGTTTACTGCTATACAACCTCTCTTTGTAAGTAATGAGTTCTGTTATAAATCACATGCAAAAACGCACTCAAAATTTCATCGGAAGCCTATCTGTCCCGCCAGCCTTTGCCGAGATGAGTTACGGATTATCATTTCGGTCTCCGTATCCATTATGTTTCCCAAGAATACAGCTTTACCAAAATTGTTAATTCCTGTTGATATGTTTAATAAAATATATTCTTGTGCTAAAACGTCTACTGTGGATTCAGAGTAAATTTCTGTAAAACATTTTATGACCTAATCCTCAGTTGTACTCTGTTCGGTGTAGGCGTTTCTTTCTTCCTTTATGTTGGTGAGTATCTTCTGTTTGACTGTTTTTGTTTCTCTTATCATATGATATACAGAAATCTTTTCGTGTGTAAAGTCGTTCACGTTGCCGGCCCATACATGTGCGGCTATGGCTATTTGTTGCTACATATTTATATGTCGTTTTTATATATTGTGTATTTTAATTATTGTGTTTAATTTTGTCCATTGCGTAAAGTGTAATTTAAAATCATGAAAAAACAAGTTTCATGCACAACCTAAATGAGGAGTGCTCAGTTTGACAGTTTCTCAGCCAATGTCAAACCTCACAAACGTTACCCTTACATCCATATAACTTGTAATACTTTAATAATTTGTAGTTCAATTATTTACTACACTTAATATTGTCCACTGTGTAAAGTGCGTATTCAGCGCTAAAAACAAACTTGGTGCACAACATTCTGTGCAAATGGATTGTACCTAGGAACTGGTGTCGCTTGGAAACGCTAGTCAGTTGTTTCCTGAAGATGGCCTAATAAGCTGAAAACTAGTTAGAAATAAACAAAAACGAACGCAGTGTACTTGTCATTCGATCTTAAATTTATATGTTGTATTGATTCGAGTTTGGTTTCGGTAGTTGTAGAGCAGTCAGCCACAATGTTGTACTGTTTGAGAAATTCGAATAAGCACGCTGGTCTCCTTATGCGTATATTTTGAAACGTATTTTTGAAGCCCGTCTTGTTTGTGTACATGTTTAAAATAAGCCGGGTATGACACTAGTGTATAGGGATTTATCGATATTTCTTTCAAATCAGTATGACACATATGACGAGGCATTATTATCCAGGTTCTACGTTGTACATGTTTGTTGTTACGTTCACCGTTGCCCGTTTGTTCAGGTGAAAGACAGCGAGAACTGTAGCTAGGTTCTAGACGCTTACGACGTCACGCCGTTGTCTGATAACGACGTTTGGACGTAGTCGAATAATGAAGAAGCAATTGGACCAGACGTCAGTGATGGCTTACTGTAGGGCCTCATCATTCAATAGTGACACATCCACTTGCCATACTCAAAGACCTAAATACGTGTTCTACTAAGTATGTGTTATTATCCTGCGGTAAACGCAGTTATCTGTAAACTGAATCACGGAATCTACAGTAATCGACCATATGGCCACTCACATTTACGAATGGCTGTCGGAATATAAATACACGGCCACTAAATCGCTCGGTGTATATTCAAGACTTCGACTTTGTGGTGGGTATATTCGAGGGACAGAGTGTAGACAATGGTGTCTTTACACGCCTACCACTCGGTATTCCGGAGGAAAATTTAGAGCACCAAATGTAATAGATATTTTTACGATTCAAAATGTCCTTGGAGTGCCACGCTGAAAGGAAAACTAAGGTAGATTGGTGCTCACCAACTCCAAGATGACAGATCATCTGTCATTCAGGAGAAAATCCTCAGTTACGAGGCGAGGTAATTGGCATCAGCTTACTACAAGATCGAACGGGACGTGTTATTTTACCGCCGCAGTAGGGACAGTGGTGAATGAAAGTTGTGCATTCCAGGGTCCATGCAAGCAGAACTAATTGACTGAACTCATTTGTTTTGTTTTTCGGTTGCCATGGTCCAGCAAAGCAGAGGTGGTTCGTTCACGAAGAAGTGAGTCCAAATCAACTGTTCACGTAACTGAATGGAAGGAGGGAGGAACGGCGTCTAAGGAATAGACGTTAATCCTTCACTTCGTTCGGTCTCGCTCCCGCCTTTATCCGGGCGGTTACTCAGTCTTCGTTCCAGTTCCACTGTTTCTCATTCTGTAGCGAGTTGTCGTACCCAACGTTCAACGGAGTTCTCGTTAGACCTCAAAGCTATCTAGAAATCAGGACTTCTCATTCGTAGCAGACACCATTGAGCGTCCCCTTCCATTAACTCATAAGTACTTTTTTATAATCATACAACTCACAAGTAATTTATATTTAATATTTATATTTTTCACGTAACGATCGATTTACAGCTACCAAAGATCAATGTGCTTATCCTTCCGTCCTTTTGACCAGCTGTAAAATTGTTAATTACCACATTGCAAGTTGTTCCTCCTCTTATTCATAGTTTGAACTACATGATTTAATTACTAGTTTCTTTAAAACACCTTTTAATATATTTTAAAATATTAAAAAACTTACAGAAAGATGCGATTTTAACATTTCTCTCCAAAATAAAATATGATACTTTGCATTTTTAACCACTTGGCTGGTAAGCTCCATTCTCCGCTATTCTACTTCTTCCTTTATTAGTAACTGTACGTACTTATGTTTACTTATACACGGAAAAGAAAACTGAGGATTTGTTAGATGATGATCATCCTGGCTTTAGGAAAGGTAACGGCACCAGAGAGACAGGTGTGATGATGCGCTTGATAGTTGAAGCAAGGGGGAGCTGTAGAGGGTAAAAACTGTAAGGGAAGACGGAGACTGGAATACATCCAACAACTAATACAGGCTCTAGAGTGCAGGTATTACTCAGAATGAAGAGGTTAGCGCAGGAGAGGGGATCGTCGCGGTCCGCATCAAACCTGTCAGGAGGTTCATGACTGAAATAAAAAAATTATTTGTAGTAGTACCCAGTATATACGAATACACATAAATATCCTTTAAAACTATTCTAGGTATCTTATTAAGGAACATTAATAATAGAATTTTAATGGTATTTCCGATGCAAGATTTTCCACCTTCTGGCAGTTCATTGTGGTACCACTTCAATAAAAAAGAGGCAGGTTAAGGGAATGCAAATACTGCGAAGCCATCATCAGCATTGCGGATTGTTTCATGGTTAATTTACAAATGCATCTGACAAGGAAACACCCTAAGTTGCCATTGAAAATGATGTCTTCTCGGTTGAGTAGCCGGCCGGAGTGGCCGAGTGGTTCCGGGCGCTTCAGTCGCAGAGCCATTTGAACCTTTTTTTCGGTTGTGTAAACAAGTTCTATAACTTTAACTGAAGCTTCCCAACGATCCACTCTGATCTTACCCTCTCAGGCTCCCATCATCTGCTGGAAACGAAAATAGTGAACCCGTCACTTATGTGAATCATTATCACTCAGCAATTTGATGTGCAGGACGCCTGCATCTGCTACCTTTGAAGTCATTTCAGTGGTAGTGGCACAGTTTTCTTTCACAAATTTTCGTAACGTTATCAAGCCCTTCCCCCCACTTCAGTTCATAAACGCAAATAAACTGATTATCAGTTACTTAAAATTATTTCTAAAGAATACCATTCCTTTAGGATTGTGGATGAAAAGCAATTAAAAGGCAATTAAAGTAGTTTTTCTCCATGCTCTTCCCCAATTACCGACTACTAAGTAGGAAAATAATTTAGAACAGCTTGCTACCTTAACTATACAATCCGTTGTGCGATGATATGCAAGAGAAATTGAACTCAGCTTCAGATGTCATCTCAAACACTGATGCGTGGACTTCCCTAAAAAATCAAAGGTTTGTTGCTACCAGTCTGCAGTACCTTATTGTAGACACAATCATGTATATAATGTTCTCCGAAATTTTTGTTGCATTACACTGCCGAAAATATAGCTGATTTTCTAAAATATCGGACAAGCGCGCGCAGGACTGGAACTCTGAGGGTTCCGTAGAAACTTAATTATGTGTATAGGTAGCTCAGCCGTAGGTTTTCATGAGTGACTCTGCGAGTGTCAAAATTTGTGATACAAATGGCCGTATCTTTTGATTACATTTACTTAGAAGCTGGAATTATTTACATCGACAGGAGGCCGTAGACATAAGTATCTGACATAAATTTCAACTCGATACATCTCCACATTATTGAGAAAAATCTTTCTTAACAGACGGACAGACATACGGACAACAAAGTGGTCGTGTAACGGATTCGTTTCTATCGACTGAGGTACAGAACCCTAAAACAGAAACGTTCATCTGGACAATGCGAAAGAAAATATTGGCTGTTTTAAATGACAATTCAGAAAAAACACTGTTACTGCGGTCAAAATTTGTTAATAGGCTCACATCACTTGATATCCACACACTACCAATTTCATTGTAAGCTCAACCATAAGCCCGATGTAGATGAAATCGAAAAATTTAAGTTCCTCGCACAACGGTTAAAAAAGTTTATCGCATTAAATAAATTGAAAGGAACGCATAGAGAGTAGCCTTTGTAGCACCATATCAAAACATACTCTATCGTTGCATATCAAAGTTCTTATCTAGAACTATCTAAGTAGACATAAAATGTAAATAAAGGTGAAAGTGAGGTTACAGTCTAGAGACCGGTTATAGTCATATACAATAAGAGTTACAGCAGTGAAATCGTAAATAATGAACTAGTATAGCTCTTATCTCTTCAGTTTCCTATCTTTTTATATATCATTACGTTAACTGTTGTCACGTTGAGCATTTCTCTAGTAGAATTTTCTGGAGCATGTTGTGTTCATTTCTCATACCTATTATGACAATTTGGATTTTCTGCCAGCCATAAAAAAAAACTACGTATTCAATCTGATTTGCTTTTGGCTTGTAAGTATCCATGATTATACTTATTACGAATTTTGTATTTTATACTGTTATTGTGTACATTACTTGCTCTATTTTGTACTGTTAGCAGATATTCTGCGCAGATGATCCACTACCGAAACCGGTAGATATGAAGGTACAAATAAAAACACGATTAAAATGCGTTTTTTAAATTACTAAACATCTGTTGAGTGCCACCTAACCAAAACATTAAAATTTTTAAAGTGTCCACTGTTTCCAATTTAGCCCTTCTCGTAAACGAGCAACATAAATTGACAACAGAGAGTAGGATGTCATAGATCATGAGATAAAATTTCTTAATATCTGTTAAGATGCAACTAAATAAACAAGCGGTGGTTGTCGTCGCTAAAATTGAAAGTTATGATTCGGACCTTTTTAAAAGTTACTTCTTCGTTTCAAAACCGGGAAGAGCTACCCCCGGCAACAGTTCCAGTGTAGTAGAGGATGATGAAGCTGCCGACGAACGGCTTATTTCTGTGTCGGATATTACTGATCAACCACAATTACTTTTCTCACAGACGAAAAAGAAATGTTGAAAAAAGAGTTCAAATCAACCATCATGATATATGTGCAATCATACTGAAGTGAAGTTAAGCAGTTATTACCACAAGAAAAGATAATGAACCAGCTTTATTAACTTCCCATTCAAGTGCGCTTCCATTATTATCATCTTTTCCCATGACAAATTTTAATTCTTGGGAAGACTGCCACAAATAAATTGCAGAAAATACGAAATCTTAAGTTTCAGACTACCACAGATTAAATGGCTACCACTGACACCGACAAGTGTACTTCTCAAATTTCCTCCTGAGGGAAGGTGATCTTCTATTGTGGTGGGAAGAACGAAAACGTTTACCCACATTTAAATTCTCCGGCTCTAGAAAGATTATGCGTATCCACGAGTTCAATGCGTCCAGAACGGATGTTTTCAAAAGCAGAGAAACTTTTGATTTAGAATAGAAGTCTATTCATGCCTTAAAATGTTTACAAATTATTTATATCTGTTTGTGTTTGTGTGTGTTTGTGTGTGTGTGTGTAAGGTAAGGCGGGGGAAGACGCAAGGTAGGGGAAGGCGCAAGCACCGTTAGGTTCAGTGAAGGAATAACAAGATGCCAACACCTCCAATGCCAGAATGCTGTGCTTGTTAATGTTATTATGTTCATCGGATTTAATCGCCGTGAAACTGAAAACGAAAGTGTTTGATCGCGGTAAGCACACATATTGCAACACTGTACTGTCGATTCTTAAGGTTTGGCGACGGATTCATTAGATTAAACGTGTTAATGCTGTGATATGTGTGTCGTGCACATCTTAGGGAGTACGTGCTAGCGTGAAACAACGAGGCGGAAGCTGCAGTGCACAAGTACACCGTTTTAGCATCGTGTCCCATTGCTTCGTATAAGATACCATCTACTAAAGTTGCGCAGTTCCATGGATATTTTCTCATTCATTATAACATTATCATTATATATGTTGCAGAATTAGCATAAAACAATTCACATCAACACACTAAATATAGTATTTTGTAAGATATGGACATTAGTAATCTATAGTAGTCGCCATTTTATTGTAAACAACGCCATAAACTGAACATAACATAATTAGTAATAATATTAGAAAAACATTGTTTATTTATGTGCTTAATTAATTATTCATCGTGCCTTGAAACAGATCATGGGGTGAATGTAAGAGCGTAAAACTCAACGTGCAGCCTGGTTCAGAGAAAATCTGCAAAGGCCTGTGAAACAATATGCAGTAGCTTAATGAAATTACGGGATACATCAAAAATTTTTGGAATAGCATACAGAACATTAAAGCAGTGTCTTGAGAGATCTAATTTTGAGAAAGGATCGCCTGGACCTTGAGGTTAGTGATTTTTACTTTTTAATAAACGAAATCCATGTTACAATATTCTTTACCATTATTTCCAGGATATCTCAGAAAAGAAAATCAGAAAAGTCTTACTGAATATATTCAACGTCTTCAGAAGACAAGTGTTTGTACATAGTTCCACGTAGTCAGCACGTACACAACTTTCCCACTAGAGCGTGCCCCGCTAAGCACAACAGCGCAGGCGCAGTGCTCGTCCATCTCCGCACTACGAGATGGCGCTGCCTTAGAGACGGACCAAATTCTGCTTCTGCCGATCCGCGTATTAATATGTAACGCAGCCAATGAGATTGCTGCTAATGTAGAACCTTTTCCCCTCGCGGATCACACTCGCGGAGTGATACCTGAATGCGCGAGGTATTATAATGAGTGTACAGACCTCCGATCAGCCAGTCTGCATTAGTCTGTACGAGTCTGCATTTATCTGCACCTGTCTGTACCAGTCTACATTAGTCTGTACCAGTCTATAGTCAAGTTTCAGCCTGCACCTAATAAGATTACCATATTCATGTACATAGCCATGAAGATAAATGAATAGACACTTTGTCAAGTATCATAGATATGTGAGAATAAGATTAACGTACCAAGACCAAAGGAACTTCAGATTGTCAATTTTAATCAGCATCCAGAATCAAGTTACGTAATGTCTATGCTTTTTATTATTTTAATAAATGTGTGTGGAAATTAATCAAGTTCTGTTTAAAGTTGGTCACCGTCAATCTGCTACTCTAAGCGTGCAAGTGGCATTTCTATCGTCTGACCTAACGGCTGAAGATAAACACGCCACGATAAGACCACGAGACATATTGCTGACACTCGCCTGCTTCGTTAGAGCGACAAGTCAAATAATCTGATGGTGTGTGTATGGAAGGTCTTACAGTACGCACACCACAACAAGTTTCCCACCTACTGTAGCAGACATCCGTCGTTTGGTCTTTTCATTTCCCGGAAAGTATAAAATAGTCCATCACTTCAACAAAGAAACTTAAATCTCAGGTTACCACTGGCTGCAGTCATTCTGGGGAAGACATCCTGAGGTAACTGTATGAAAGCCGCAGGGAATTTCGATGGCAAGAGGGTTGGGAATGAACCGCACCGAAGTTTCAAACTATTTCACTCTGCTACTGCGAGTATGTGATGAAAATGGCTTTATGGGGCATCCAAGCAAAATTTAGAATGTGGATGAATGTGGTCTATAGCTGAATAATGACCCTGGGAATGTCCTCGCAATGAAGGGTTCCTGTGACGTCCATCACGTCGCGTCAGCGGAGAAGGATGAGGCCATCATTGTAGTGGAATGTTCGAATGCAGAAGGGAGATTTCTGCCTCCATACTGCATTTTTAAAGGTCACAGAAAGAAGGCCGAATTTGATGATGGGATTCCACCGGGTTCCGTCGCTCAGATGAACAAAGAATCAGCGTCTGTCAATTCAGATGTCTTCTTTCACTTGCTCAGGACCGACTTCGTCCCACAGGAGCCTACGAAGATGCATCTTATTTTAGATGGTCACCGATCACATTGTTTCGATGTTTCTGTGCTGGATTTCGCTTCCGAACATGAACTGATACTACTCTGCCTCCCACGTCACAAGACTCAGTATCTGCAGCCTCTCTAGCGGTAGTTCTTCAAGCTATTGAAGACATTTTGGCAGCAGGCCCTAAACAACTAGATCCATTCTAACCAGGGCCTCAAAAACTACCACACTTCATTTTGGGCCTTTGTTAAGTGCTGCATGCAATAAGGCAGCCACTGTTGGAAATGCCAGCGTGGGATCTTCGG
The DNA here is from genome assembly GCF_023864345.2 of Schistocerca serialis cubense. NCBI lineage: Eukaryota > Metazoa > Arthropoda > Insecta > Orthoptera > Acrididae > Schistocerca > Schistocerca serialis. The sequence continues at coordinate 637,623,979 of NC_064640.1, forward strand.
CGTGCGGAATGTATCCATATGAACCACAAAAAATTCCAGAACATGCGTTTATCATTTCTGACAATATGAAAGGCAATCTGACTGACAACCACGAACTCAAAGCCCCTCTGCCAATAGCTGCAACAAGCAGCAGCGGCACCACAACTTCCTTTGCGAAAACTGGTCCTATCCCCAGACCGCAGACACCTATGCAAACTAGAGGGAAGCAAACTGCGAAAGTCCTTACGACGGTGGAGAAACAGGAGTTGTTGAGACGAAAGGCTGCTCCGACGAGAAAGAAAGGAGGAAAAATTCTGCAGAAGAGGGAGAGTTAGGACAGTTCGTCTTCATCATGTTCCGCATCTGAGGAGGACGATGATTTTTGTGTTGTGTGTAAGGGATATTTTTATGACCGAAAGAGCCCAAAATGCGATTGGCTTCAATGTATAACATGCAAGAAATGGCTGCATGAAATCTGCAGCAAAGACAATTTGCACTGCAATAAATGCTAAAAACAAAATAAACGTATTGTTCACTGCTTCCCCCTCAGTGACGTATGATGAATATTTCACAGCTGAAATAAATTTTGTAATTTTGTACGCCACAGATGTTCTTTTAAGGTATGTTGCGTCTTCCCCAACGTTAACTGCCATTTTCCCCACATTCTAGAGGAAAATAACAGTTTTGTTGCCTTCCGTGCAGATGCATATCTCTCAGTATGACTTTTCACTAACCACACTAATACATCGGCGATTAATAATTTAAAACCCAACCAGGACGTTGATATATTTAGCGTATTTGTCCATGACCTATTTTTGTTACTAAACAGACATAAGTGTTAGGTGTTGTATCTTCCCTTGAGTTACCTTACATTTATCTACGACTTGTTATATAGTTTGTCCCATTTATCTTGACCACCCTAAATAACTGTTTCAAGTAAATGTTCTTTAGCCGTCAGGGGGACATCAATCAGCATGATTGCCTTCGTTGCAGCTATGTTTTTTTACAAAGATACGAACAACGGTATGACTTTTTTAAGTGGCACCCTGTATTTTTTACTCGTTAATTCATTTCCTCTCCATAGACCTATTCAAAAATGTATCACAGTGTACCACTCACTGAAACACAACGTTATTAATTAGATAACACAACAATGACTTTGGGCCCGGGATCACAAACTCGTCCACTTGCTGGAGTTGTCAGAAATCAAATGAAAACCAAGTAAAAACATAACACAAAATTGACTTTGACTCTCCTGTATCATTGCCCAGGAGTAGAACATTCAAAGGTGCTCAAAGTGGTGATCCTGGACACCGATACAGTAGCACACTCGTTGAATGAAAGAATTATTTACTGCTTCCAGTGTTGCCTGCTGAAGAGAATTACAAGCAAACACGATACGTTCCCGCATGTCCTCTGGAGTTGTTGCAATATCACGATAGACAACGTCTTTAATGCATCCTCAAAGAAAAAAGTCCAGAGGATTTGAATCAGGAGACCTAGCAGGCCAAGTAACTGTTCCTCCTCGACCAATACATCTGGCAGGATACCTTCGGTTCAGAACACGACGTCCACGCAAGGCATTGTGTGCTGGACATCCATCGTGTTGATACCACATAAGCATTCTGGTTCTTAGCGGCACTTCATCCAGAAGAGGAGGAAGAATTTGTCTGAGGAAGTTGGCATACGCTGTCCCGTTTAGACTACCATAGATGAAATAAGGACTAATAATTGTAGTACCAAGCATCCCACATCAGGCGTTAACTCTCGATTGACGCTGATGTTCCACCTGTCTAAGCAAATGGTTCAAATGGCTCTGAGCACTATGGGACTTAACTCCTGCGGTCGTCAGTCCCCTAGAGCTTAGAACTACTTAAACCTAACTAACCTAAGGACATCACACACATCCATGCCAGAGGCAGGATTCGAACCTGCGACCGTAGCGGTCGCGCAGTTCCAGACTGTAGCGCCTAGAACCGCTCGGCCACTCGGGCCGGCTCCTGTCTAAGCCATCGTGGGTTGTCGATGGACCAATAATGCATGTTCCTTGTATTTATCTGCCCTTTGTTTGAGAAGGAACATTCATCGGTAAACAGAACATTGGAGAAGGAGTTCGGGTTGGCGATGATTTGCTGCTGTGCCCACTGACAGAACTGTACACGATTCTGGAAATCATTCCAATGTAATTCTTGATGTAGGTGTACATCGTAAGGATGGAGCCGCTGACCTGTAAGAATACGATGTACACTGGTTTTAGGAATGCCAATCTCGTGTCCAAGCTGTCGTGTGCTCACATGTGGATTCATAGCAACGGAAGCGAGAACAGTAACTTCGGCAGCTTCATCTGGGCGAGTATTACGACGAGTGCGTTGTCGTGGGTTGAAACTTCCCGTTTCTTGAAACGTCGAAACAAGACGAGAAAACATCCGTCGGGAAGGTGGGTTCTTGTCAGGATATCGCCCTCTGTACGGTTCCGCTCCTTGTGTAGCATTTCGACTCCCTTCAACAACGACAATAAAAGAAACTTTATGTCGATGCAGTTTGTAGGATGGACGGCCTTTACTGTATGTCTACTGTACAAAAGAGTATTTAAAAGTACTAAACTACTGTACTAAATGTACCCGTACATAAGAAAACAGTACTGCAATTACTGTTCTGCTAACTTACATTCCCCATAGATGAATAGCACTTCTACCTTCTCTTCGTTGGTGTACATTCTACTCACACAACTCTTCAACTGACGATGGTCGACGGAATGACGGGTGTGCATTCTACTTATGTTTATATTTGTCCTCTGTCAACGTCAGCACGTGGATATGTTCCATTACCCCGAGTACCTGCACTAAGCACTGGGAGCGTTAACGTCAGTGTTGTGCTATGTATCTAATAACGTTGTGTTTCAGTGAATGATACACTGTGATACATTTTTGAATAGGTCTTTAGGAGAAGAAATGAATTACCGAATAAAAAATACAGGGCGCCAGTTAAAAAAAGTTGTACCGCTGTTCATATTTTTGTAAAAAAAAAAAAAAAAACAAAGCTACAACGAAGGCAGTCATGCTTATTGGTGTTCCCCTGAGGGCTAAAGAACATTTGCTTGAAACATTTTATAATTTGCATCTGGACAAACAGACATTTAGGGTGGTCAAGGTAAATGGGACGTTTCTGGAAATTGCAACACCGAGAAGGAAATTCATGAATTCAATTAATTTAATACCACAGGTTAGGTACATGACAAGTAATAAATGGTATACTTGAAAAAAGAGACAGTATTGGTCGTATATTTTTTACTATTGCAAAATCGATTTTCTGTCACTGAGTGACCATCTTCAGTGCTATATTGTATAACTTAAATTGGGATGCACTGTTGTCACTAAGCTTACGGCAATCACATCCACAGTGTTGACTCGTCGCTGGAGCACTGCAACATGTGTGAACTTGTCTGCATCGACGGTTCGTCGCCGTCTGCTGCAGTCTATGTGATTGCCGTAAGCTTAGTGACAACAGTGCATCCCAATTTAAGTTATACAATATAGCACTGAAGATGGTCACTCAGTGACAGAAAATCGATTTTGCAATAGAAAAAATATACGACCAATGCTGTCTCTTTTTTCAAGTATACCTGTTATCTGGTCGTAGTGCACAAGACAACATGGAGTCGCCAATCAATAAAAGTAATAAATGATTACCTTTTCAAATCTGTACATGTCTTTTGAGCCCTACTATTCAGTATGTCGTGTGGCCACCATGCGCTGTAATTAGAGCTGTTATATGCCGTGGCATTGAATCAATAAGGTCCTGAATACCTTCCTGAGAGATTTCCCTCCACGCAGTTTGTATCCGAGCCCACAAATCCGTGACACCAGTTACTGGAGGACCGTGACTCACCAGGTGCCGACCACCATAACCCAGACATGTCAGATGGGCGACACGTCTGGCGAACGTGCAGGCCAGGGAAGCAATGGTACCCGTCGCTCTTCGAAGGAGGCCTGTACATTCCTCGCAATATGTGAACAGACACTGTCCTGTTGAAATGTGGCGTGTGGAGATGCCTGAAGCAGGTCGAGTACCTCAGGCTCCATTAGATACCGGTTGTTGTTCAAAGTGCCCGCAATGCGTTCGAGGCGAGATCGGTTGTTGTAACCAATGGCGCCCAAAACCACTACACCTGGTGTTCGTCCGCTATGCCGCTCCACAATGCAGCCCTCCAGGTTGCGTCGGACACGTATGCGGCCATCAATGTAGGACACGTTGAAGCGGGACTCATCCGAAAAGATTACGTGTTGCCACTCAGCACTCCAGTGACGGTGGTCACGTGCCCTTTGCAGTCGGAGGAGCTTGTGGTTTCTGGACAATGGAATCCGACGTAATAGCATGCGTGCAACCAGTCCAACCTGCAGCAGACGGCGACGAACCGTCGATGCAGACAAGTTCACACCTGTTGCAGTGCTCCAGCGACGAGCCAACACTGTGGATGACGCTGTACGGTCCGTAATGGCAATGCGGACAGGATGACGGTCATCCCGTGCTGTGGCCATGTTCCGTGGTCCAGTTTCCCCTCGCTGCTGCGTACGACCTTCCTCTACCCACTGCTTCCACACACGCATCACTGTCGTCGCAGCAAGCCCTGTGCGAGCCGAAATCTCACGGTATGACAACACTGTTTCCCGGAGAGCGATCATTCTCCCCCGTTCGAACTCGCTCACATGCTGATATGGCTCCTTTTGACGCCGACGAGGCATACTGGCACTCACTGTATTGTTTCCACCTTGCGTGACAGTTCTACACTGACTACACTAGGCGCAACATCGACCCTGTCGGACCGACACGAGAGGGCTCTGCTCGGCCTACGTGTACCCCATCTCGCTGCAATACTTATCACGTATTGCTTGCACACCCGTCGCCACTTCCACAAAGTGTGGCGCTATTCGGGTAATTCCTTCTCGGTGTTGCACTTTTCACAAATTGTGTGTGTGTGTGTGTGTTCTACGACTTGTTAAAAATAAAATTTTAAAATTAAATTAAGAGAATTTATCCAAACAGACCCTGTCTCATTTCCACTTTTCAGTTTTTCATTTTCTGATAATTCGCTGATATTTTGTTTAAAAAATGGTTCTGAGCACTATGGGACTTAACATCTGAGGTCATCAGTCCCCTAGAACTTAGAACTACTTAAACCTAAGTAACCTAAGGACACCACACACATCCATGCCCGAGGCAAGATAGCGGTCGCGCGGTTCCAGACTGAAGCGCCTATAACCGCTTGGCCACACCGGACATTGTGTTACTTTCAGTGTATTCTTCCTGTACAAAAATTTTCAGGGCAGGTTTCGACATGTCGGATTGTATCGTTCCCTTGTTAATATATCCATATACTCCTGGGTTTCAGCACCAAAATGTAGCTACTACTAGTATTTCAAAGGAATTCATCACAATAACTTCAGCTCACACATTCATTCAAAGCGTTCATTATAGTTTCAGTTACATATATATATGCACACCCTAAAGATAGCAGCACAGTATACAGTTTTGTCTACAACCTTGGCATGAATTAGAACGTCGACTTCGCTCCAGACCCCAAAGCCCTGAGTACCTACCTCCTCTGGATTCTGCTCTTGAGGAAGAATGAGCTACCATTGCTCCAAAGGCATTCAGACGCCTCATTGAAACTGTCACCAACAGAGTTCAACCCCATATTAATGCCCACTGATAGGTGTCCGGATACTTTTGATCAGCTATATAATTCCAGTGATACACTGAAGGAGGTATTTATTGGTACCCTTTATGGCTCACGTTGAGTAGTTGCTGCGGAGTAATTCCTAAATTTAAACTGCTTGAAGTGATATGGAAACTACCTCGCTTAAAGGCGACAAACTGAAACGCCTGGCTTCGAAACGATCGAATTCTTTGCAGAGCTATTCGTGAATACAGTCTCGGTAGAATACCACTACAGACGGGGGCGTGCTGCCGTGGGGAAAGCGCACATTCCTTAACTTGTTATTACCGGAAACGTGAGTGCTGTATCCAGAAATAAACTAGAAACACACTTCTTCGTCGTGACATAGCTGGGAGCGCGCTCAGCCGCCCGAAACGGGAGGCACGACGTGCGCGCCGCGCCACGCCGCGCCGAATGTGTTTGTTTTGGGGGCGGCTGCGAGCGCTGGCGCTGCCAGTCTCAATTCCACGGCGCTCGTTTCCACGGAATTCATTTGGCATGACGCTCGCCGCGCCGTATGATCAGCGCCTCGGATATCTCGGTATAAGCCGCTGCTTGATTCACACTCCAAATAGCTTTGTTTAGTCAGCGTGGGATCGCCACTGGCGGGGATGCAGACACTCCTTTCGTCAGTTGTGCAATACTGGATAAATTTTATTAATATTACCTTAAAGCCGCAATGAGCATATAAATGCAGCGGATGTCGTGGGCGTTGGCAGGAAGCAGCTGGCACATATTGGGTTATTTGGGATGGCTGCATCAAAGTGTTAGCGTTCTGAATTCATTTTGTAGCACAGTGCTCAACGAACAGAAGGCAGTTTGCTTCAGGTGTCTCAGTCAAATTGCCACGGTGGTGTAGTGAATAGCATATTTGCCTCGTAAGCAGAATATCTGAATTCAGGTCCCCGCGGTGGTACAAATTTTTATTCATTACTTCAGCTTCTGTCCTTATTTGTCTCCATTAATGTCTACTGTAGACCATTTGAACCTTAATACTCGTGACATTGTTTATAGTTTCCAGATGAGACAGACGATACAACGTCTGAATACCTGTTGAAGTGGTAACATTCGATCGAGTAACTGCCAAAAACGTAATGACCATATCACATAAACAACAATGTCATTGAAGTGACAGCGTGCACAATTTGGCATCGTTTCAAAAAATCATAGCTTGGAAACTACTAGAGATAGCAGATCGTGGTTTGTTTTAAAACGTTTTAACAGCTTTCAAAGTGTTTTTTTTCCTTTGTTCTTTGTCGTAGCTTTTACGTATTATGCACCAAAATGACGACGGACCAGGAGAAGGCGCAATGTGTTATCGGGTACGCAGAATCCATATCTGTGTCAGCTTTACTGAGAAATTATAGACGCCAGTACGGGAGAACACCAGTGGCAAAGCAGACATGACGAAGTGACTCGAAAACTTTAAAGAGACAGGCAGTGTAAAAGACCATTCTGGAAGTGAACGTTCTCCTGTGTATTCATTGTACATCACGCGAATTACAGAAAGCGATAGCTACTGTCCATGAATTGTTACATAAATGGTTATGCGTTTTTGCGAACGAAGTGCGAAATGGTTCAAGCATTGCAGCCAAACGATCCTCCTCTACTGTAGCATCTGCATGTTCCATACTGGCTTCCATAAACGCTCAAAATGGTTACCAGAGAAAGTGTCTGTTGCCACATGAAGTAGCGATCGACATTTCTGGGCGTATGAATCTCCCCGACATTAGGATTTGGGGCTAAACCACACAAAACACACGTGGAAACGCCCGTGATAAATCGGGGTTTAATTTCTGGTGCTGCCTAATACACGATGAAGTTATAAGCCCATTTTTCTTCGCAGAGGAAATCATAAGGGTAATGTTTACATGCGCCTGCTGGAAAAGTTGCTGCTGACGCAGATCGAAGTGCCACAGCCGTCCATCGTCTCCCAGCACGAAGGTGCAACCCGACCACTCCGGCTTTGGAGTTTGAAAGAGCGTAATGAGCTGAATTACACATTTCTGAGAACTGGATGGGCCGTAATGGTTTCATCGTATGGCCTTCAAGATTTCCGTGATGACACGCCATTAGACGTCGTTTTGGGGTTCCATCTAGGTTTACGTATACACAACATCAGTCCTTCCACCACAGCTCTCTTCCACAAGTGTCGTCGTTTGATATCCTCCTGAAGTAGAACGAATTCGTTTTTCTACCTATACCGAATGTCCTCGTTTATCTTTTGTCTTACCGGAAGTCCTTGGTAATATCGATTCTAGTTGCTGGTTCTGGCCCACATGGAAAAGTTACCAGTTCACCACCGTCTAGGAAGTGCTGCATCGCTCTCTCCTTGTGTGATGGGTCTTCAATTTATCGCTTCTACTTCTATCAAAATGGTGTTATGGCTCTCTTCATCTGAGAATGACCAAGCACCCTCTTCAAGCAACGCTTAAAGGAGCCTATCGTTTATTATCACCCGTCGCCCCATCAAGCTGGTCTCAGTGATATGAACTTCCAGGTGATTCTGTGGAGGGCATAGTAGGTGCGGGACGGCAGGGACTACAAAATAAGATGCATCATTCACCAGGAGTCGAACGGCACGAAAATCTGTCGACTGGTCCAGATGGTCGTCCCCCTTGAGACAGACCAGACTGAGGAAGATGTTTGGGAACAAGAGACTCTTACGCCATCTGTTGGTGTTATATACAAAGCTGTAGACGGTGTTGCACTTGCAGCGTATATATGTTTGCAACTGAAAGTGAATACATGTGTGACATGAAGTTACTGTGTTGAATTCCTTTCAAAAAATGGTTCTGAGTGCTATGGGCCTCAACATCTGAGGTAGTCAGCACCCTAGAACTTAGAACTACTTAAACCTAACTACCCTAAGGACATCACACACATCCATGCCCGAGGCAGGATTCGAACCTGCGACCGTAGCGGTCGCGCGGTTCCAGATTAAGCACCTAGAACCGCTCGGCCACACCGGCCGGCTAATTCCTTTCAGATACTAGCAGTAGCAAGAGCATGGTTTGATTTAATTCGACTACTTTTCACTACCTTTGTTTTACATTTGGTGATGTTCATCTCTTAATCTCCTTTCAAGGCACTATCCATTCCGTTCAACTGCTCTTCCAAGTCGTTTGCTTCTCTGCCAGAATTGCAGTGTCATCAGCAAACCTTACAGTTTTTATTTATTGTGCATGAACTTTAATTCTCTTTCAGAAATTCTCCTTGGTTAGCTTCACAGCGTGCTCCGTCTGCTCAGTGTACTATGGGAATAAACTGAAACCCTGTTTGAGACCCTTCTTAACTACTGACACTTTTCGTGTTCTTGGATTCTTATAACTGCAGCCTGATTTCTGTACAGACTGTAAACAATTATCCCTGCTACATTGAAAGCTTCAATTACTGTAGTCTAGTGTATATTGTCTGAAGCTTTCACTAAATCTACATACGCTATAAATGTTGGTCAGCCTTGCTTTCACATATCTTGTGGAATAATTCGTAGGGTAAGTATTGCCTCGCTTGTTCCCACTTTTCTCTGGAAACTAAACTGGTCTTTGATGAGCTTGGCTTCTTCCAATTTTTTCCATTCTTCTGTCAATAATTCGGTTCAGTATTTATCAACGATGACTTACTAAACTGAAAGTCTGATAGTGTTCATACCTACTTTCTTTGAAATTGGAAGTATTCCTAAAGGCTGAGGATACTTCGTTGTCTAGTACATTTTGCACACCAGGCGGAAAAATTTCGTCATGGCTGGCTCTCCCAAACATATCAGTAATTGTGAAGGAATGTTGTCGATTCCAGAGGCATTGTTTTCAGTTAAGTCTTTCAGTGCTCTGTGGAATTCTTGTCGCTTATATCTTCCATCTCATTTTCACAAACTTTGTCTTGCCTTTCCACAATATTGTCTCCAATTTTGTTTAGAAACAATGCAAGGAATATAGAACGTAAACAACTGCACCATGCATAACGGTAGACAAATATGTTCTTCGTTTTTTCCAACTTAGCGGATTTGCACACACATTCCGAAACTGATTAATGTGCTCAGTATGGAGTGTGACCACCTCTGGCAGTAGTACAGGCCTGACAACGACGGAGCTTTCTGTGCATGATGTTATCAGTCTCATGTTGAGGCAATAGCGGCCATTCTTCCAGAGCTGCTAGCAGTCTTGGAGAGTGGTTGGTGGATGCTAACGTAACGCAACGCAAGCTGTCTCCCTAGCGCATCCCAGACATGCTCTATGGGATTCAAATAGGGAGAGAGAGCAGGCCACGCCATGCGTGCAATATCTTCGTTTTCCAAGAAAACGTCAACCCCACGTGCTCTATGAGATCGAGTATTATTGTCCTTTAATACGAAGTTTGGGCTCACAGCACCTCGCAACAACCGCAAATGAGGTCCCAAGATCTCGTCACGATACCTGACATCAGTTAAACCTTGCCGATTCACCCGTACAATTTCACAAATAGGGATTCAAGTGGTAAACATAATCCCTGCTCGCACCATCAAATATCCTCCTCAATATCGGTCTCCTTCCACAGTGTTTGGGTCCAGAAATCGTGTTCTACGTTCCCTCCAGATGCGAATCCATCGAGAATCACTCTCCAGGTTAAATCAGGACTCATCTGCAAAAACAACATTGGCCCACTGTTCGACCATCCAGGTGGCATGTTGATGATTCAAAAAATGGTTCAAATGGCTCTGAACACTAAGGGACTTAATATCTGATGTCATCAGTCCCCTAGAACTTAGAACTACTTAAACTTAACTAACCTAAGGACATCACACACATCCATGCCCGAGGCAGGATTCGAACCTGCGACCGTAGCTGTCGCGCGGTTCCAAACTGAAGCGCCTAGAACCGCTCGGCCACATCGGCCGGCCGTTGATGATTCCATTCCAAACGTTCCCTTCTGTGAAGACGCGTTCGAGGAAGACATACAGCAGGTCTCCAACACTAAAGGCCACTCTGCCGAAGCTTTCTGCACACCGTTTGCCTCAATACAGCACTTAGAGTGGATGCTGCGCGCATACATGCCAGTTGCCGTGCAGTGCTAAGGCCGTGTTGACGTACTCCTACAGCCAAATAACGGTCCTAAAGTCACACGTCGTCGGCCCTGGCCTGGTCTTTGTGGGTACAGTTTCGGTCTCTATAAACTGTCCCCAGACTCGAGAAACAACAGAACGATTCACATTAAGCCATCGGACCAAATCAATCTGCGACTGTGCTGCTTACTTTCTTTGTATGGCCCTCCATCGTAGAAAGTCTGGTAGGCATCTTATCTGTGCCATACTGCACCGTCTGTGACAGTGTACACAGCGATTGTGGATGTGGGCCTACCCGACAAACACTACTTCGTTCACTTCAATGCTCATAGGTGCAATTAATGTTTCGAAAACTATTCTCATTATTTTATTTATTTACTTATGTCATAATTCCTGTAACACTGAAGTACATGTTTATTTCTATTCTTTTGTAAAGCCTGTATTGCTACAGATGTTATCTGTACTATTATGTTCTTTAATGATATATTTTGTACCTTTGTAATTGTATTCTTATGTTGTAAATTTATAATTGCATAGACACCAGTTCTTCAATTTAAGTTACATTTCACTGCACACGTTTTTGTTGGTCATAGTATATGCACAATATGTGAGAAGTTGGGACTGTTAGTGTTTTCATATGTGTTAATAATTCAGCAAGGGACTGGTTAACAGCATTGCTGGTTCTAAGGACAATTCCAAAAACTTTGTGAGTGCACAAGTGGTGGTTTATGGACTTGCTATATTGTCCGCAAGACTCTTCGATGGTGATTGTGCACCTGCACAGTCGCAGCAGATGGCTGCTGGCCGTCTCTACAAGGACTACAGTGGGTCTGAATCTTTGATGGCCCACCAATATCATTATTTCTACAAGGACTGCAGTGGGTCTGTACCTCTGGTGGCCCACCAATACCATAATCTCTACCAGGACTACAGTGGGTCTGCTCTGTGATGACCTACCTACCAATATTCTTCAAAACTTCGACTGACTTTGCTATGGGTTTGCTCTGTTGTGGCCCATTACCTGTCTGCATGTCAAGAGTCAGCATTGTCTTTCCGTTGGAAGGACAACACTACTTCTTCAAGACTGCATGGAAATCCACTACTTCCGTGTGCATTTTCTTTTACTGCTCAGACTTTGAGAAAAAAAAACACTGCAATTTTACTGTGATGAATGATCAGGACTGTCTTTATGGACTGTGGAAAAATTTTAGCTTTTGTCCAGTATTGTATCAATAAGTGTGTGCATTTGATTTCTTTGTTATTGTAATTATGAAATTTTTTTTTCAAATCTGTATTGGCCACTGCCCAAAACAATTTGTAAAATTTTTTGTGGGGAGCATGGGGGCTATGTAAGTAGGCTCTTTAGGTTTTATATTGGTAACGCCACGTAGCGCTCTGTATGAAAATCGCTGGATGTGCTGTGTACAGTCTGTGGCTGGTTGGCATTGTTGTAATATTCGCTATTGTAGTGTTGGGCAGTTGGCTGTTAACAGCGCGTAGCGTTGCGCAGTTGGAGGTGAGCCGCCAGCAGTGCTGGATGTGGGGAGAGAAATGGCGGAGTTTTGAGAGCGGATGATCTGGACGTGTGTCCATCAGAGACAATAGATTTGTAAGACTGGATGTCATGAACAGCTGGCATTAGTGGCGCTCGCTGTATTGCAGTAGTTCGAGTAACGAAGATATTTGTGAGTTAAGTGATTTGTGAAAGGTATAGGTTAATGTTAGTCAGGGCCATTCTTTTGTAGGGATTATTGAAAGTTAGATTGCGTTGCGCTAAAAATATTGTGTGTCAGTTTAGTGTTGATCAGAATAGGTAAAGAGCGAAATGTCTGAGTGCGTTCAGTTCTGCTCAGCTGTTTGAAAATCAAATAATGTAAGAGGTTTATCAGCTCAGTCATTCATGAATTTTTCTAAGGGGACGTTTCAAAGAAATGGTTCAAATGGCTCTGAGCACTATGGGACTTAACTTCTTAGGTCATCAGTCCCCTAGAACTTAGAACTACTTAAACCTAACTAACCTAAGGACATCACACACATCCATGCCCGAGGCAGGATTCGAACCTGCGACCGTAGCGGTCGCGCGGTTCCAGACTGTAGCGCCTAGAACCGATCGGCCACCCTGGCCGGCAAGGGGACGTTTCAATAGGTCTCCTGACGTCATCGTGGACATGGTTATCCGTTGACCGGAATCTCATCTTCCGTGCAGAACACGACGGTACGGACATCTGGTTGACAGTTTGTAGGATTATATCGTGGATTAGATGCAGGACGGGGAAATAGCGGTTTGGGACTCTTGATATTCATAAAGCTGCTTCTGTTTTCTCCAAGGGTCGTTCTAATTTTCCTAAAGGTGGCATCGATCTTCCCCCTAGTTATGGATGCTTCTACAGCCTTGAATTTTCCTTCAGGCATTCTTGCTTGCTCATATTGAACTTTCTATAAATCTCGTTTTTTGATATCTCTATTCCCTTTCACCTCATTCATTTTTATATTCTCTCCTTTTATCTATTCAGTTCAATATCTCCTGCGCTATCCAGGTATTTATGTTAGTCCTTGCCTTTTTACCAACGTGGTCCTCTGCTGCATTCCCTACTGCATCTCTCGAAGCTACCGATTCATTTTCTATTGTATTCCTTTCCCAATGTTGACTAACGTTCCCTCTGAAACTGTCAACAACCTCTCATTCCTTCAGTTCGTCCAGGTCCTATCTCCTTAATTTCAATACATTTTTGGAATTCCTTGAGCTTTAATCCGCAGCTCATAGTCAATAACTTATTGTCAGAGTTCACCTCCTTAGCTGCAAATGTCTTACAGTTTAAAGTCTCTACGTTACCATTATACAGGGTGGTCCATTGATAATAAACGGGCCAAATATCTCACGAAATTG